>NC_083321.1:87332007-87697576 GCF_963455315.2 Globicephala melas
GCTTACCCTTCCCCCTCCCCATATCCTCAAGTCCATTCTCTAGTAGGTCTGTGTCTTTATTCCTGTCTTGCCCCTAGGTTCTTCATGACATTTTTTTTTTCTTAAATTCCATATATATGTGTTAGCATATGGTATTTGTCTTTCTCTTTCTGACTTACTTCACTCTGTATGACAGACTCTAGGTCTATCCACCTCATTACAAATAGCTCAATTTCGTTTCTTTTTATGGCTGAGTAATATTCCATTGTATATATGTGCCACATCTTCTTTATCCATTCATCCAATGATGGACACTTAGGTTGTTTCCATCACCAAGCTATTGTAAATAGAGCTGCAATGAACATTTTGGTACATGACTCTTTTTGAATTATGGTTTTCTCAGGGTATATGCCCAGTAGTGGGATTGCTGGGTCATATGGTAGTTCTATTTGTAGTTTTTGAAGGAACCTCCATACTCTTCTCCATAGTGGTTGTACCAATTCACATTCCCACCAGCAGTGCAAGAGTGTTCCCTTTTCTCCACACCCTCTCCAGCATTTATTGTTTCTAGATTTTTTGATGGTGGCCATTCTGACTGGTGTGAGATGATATCTCATTGTAGTTTTGATTTGCATTTCTCTAATGATTAGTGATGTTAAGCATCCTTTCACGTGTTTGTTGGCAATCTGTATATCTTCTTTGGAGAAATGTCTATTTAGGTCTTCTGCCCATTTTTGGATTGGGTTGTTTGTTTTTTTGTTATTGAGCTGCATGAGCTGCTTGTAAATTTTAGAGATTAATCCTTTGTCAGTTGCTTCATTTGCAAATATTTTCTCCCATTCTGAGGGTCACCTGGCTTTTCAAACCTGGCAGCTGGATGAATGAGAGGCTCTGACCTGGCAGCCTGAGGGCTCCAGACCTCACCTGACCCCTGTGCTCCCAGGCCCCCCGCCCAGCAGGTGACCCCTCACCTCTCCCGGCTTGCCCTCCCTGCCACACTCCTGGTCTGGCCAGCGCCCTCCGCGCACCGTTTGTTTTGCTGAGAGCTTCCGTTGGCTCGCGTGTGGGTGTTTGTTGTAATTTCTCTTACAGATGGCAGAGAGCCTGGGCCCCCCACCATCACCCCACCCCAAGGGCTATGTGGAAAGCAGATGCTGCAGGGCAGAACCAAAGCCTAGCAGCTGAACAGCCCGTCTGCCAGCATCTTTTATCCAATCCAAGTCCAGACAATATCTTTACAAAATTCCTTTTAACTCCTCCATCACTGGGGACTTTTCAAGCCTGGTTCCCATCAGACTGGAGCCCCCAACACTTCCCCCACCCTCACAGAAACATCTGCTCCTCTGATGGGGCAGGACACACCATTCCAAAAAGCAATTTGTCTTTTGGGGAGGGAGGTTGTTTGTTTTTTTGGCTTCCATCCATTAAGCCCCCTCAGAACCCAGAGACCCTACGCTCACAGAAATTTCTGGCAAAAGGAGAGGAGGGTGTTGATCTATAGAAGGCAGAAGATCATTCTTGTCCAGAGTGCTCAGAACTGCCCTCAGCAGAAGGGCCACAGTGACCCTCACTTTTCACTGCCTCTGAGAGGCCCCTTGATGAGACGGGTGCTCCTGTGGGGACTGGAGTGCAGGAGTGCTGGAAAATGATGGAGTTTCTCTGTTTTTAAAGCAAATGTTTCTCATTCCCAAATCTCAATATTCCCATCTGGCCCCAAGAGCTGTGCTCAACCTGGGGACTGGCACCTCTCCCTCTAGAAATGCGCTGGGTCAAGGCCAGCATACAGGGGCTGGTAAGGGCCTGAGGGTCCTTGCTACCCATGCCTGAGGCTACAGCTCCACTGGGGCATGCCTGCCGCCCTCCCCTGCACTCCTACCACTGTTCAGTGACTCTGGCTAGACTCCCCAGTTTACATCCCTCAGTCTCTTTCCTGCTTCTACCGCTCTGCCCAGCTTCTCAGATAGATGACTTGGCTACCCAGCCTCCCTGGGTTTTCTTTTCAGCCCTGGTCCATGTCTTGAGTGATCTCCATCATCTACAGCTTACTGGCCAAGGCCCGTCTCACTCTACCCTCATGCTCAGACCTACAGGACCCCAGCCAGGCCCAGGAGGGAAACTGATGGCTATCACTCCTGAGCCCTGCTGGACAACATTTTATGTCCACCTGGAAGTATGGACTTGGAGATGTCCAAGCTGACTCTGTCTACAAGGACCTAGAAGCAGCCGAAGAGGCTGCTAAGGGAAAAGGCAAAGGAGCACACAGGACACCCACAGAGCCATCAGTAGGTGGGACACAAAAGTCTCCGTGGCCACCCCCTGGCAGGTCTGTACTTCTGCAGATGCTGACACAGGGTCCCAGACCCCCAAGATTCATTCCTGGGTTAGACGACTAACTCCAATTTATGCAGGCCAAATTCTAGAACAAAGAGAGAACTTGGGTTCTGGTGTGCAGAAACTGCTTTGCCCAGTCGCTAGAGACAGTGTTACCCAGTGCACGTTGCTAGCCTGTGCTCTCCTATGCTTTCCAACCTGAACCTCTTGGCTCACACAGGCCCCATCTTTTTCCTGGCCAGGCTTCCAGACCTTCAAGGCCTGGCTCTACGACGCCTTCCCTGACCCGTCTTAACTGAAGCCAAGCACTCTCTTGGGGCATTTCTTCCAACCCTGACCAAATTCCACCAGGTATTTCAGTTATCAGGGTATACATCTTGTCTGTAAACTTCTGAACAACAGAGATGTCCTTTTGATCTGTTCTCACTGACCACCCATTGCTCCCCACCCCTTGCACAGAGCAGACAGTAACCATTTTCCAGATCAATAAATCCAAGATAATTACCCCAAGTCCTTCTGATTGGCCACTAAGGGATCCTGGCAAATGGTTGAGGGAAAAGAAAACAAGACATGTCCCCATCTCCTTGGCAACCACATGTATTACTCTAAGTTTCAAAACAGAATGGTAGTGAATGTCCTCAGTCAGAGGGTCCCTGGATATAAGACCCTCCCCCATCCTCTCTGGACATTACCTTAAACTTCCACTTACAGTTTTCTGGTGGCACATCTGTCCCTACACTCCTAACCCATCCAACAAAAACCTTTGGTTGACATATTAAACACTTTTTCAAAACCCCAATTTCCTGAACTCGAGGAAAAACAGGTTTCCGCTGCCGGGGGTGCAGGGTGCTGCCTGGCCAGTGCATGCGGCTGCCCCCTTTCCTGCACGTCCATGCCTGGCAGACAGCTAAGCCTCTGTGGTCAGGACCCCAGTGAGGCCTCCTGGTGACTTGCATACAATCACACACGATGCTGGGCACAACAAAGCCACTCCACACAGCAGAGCCTTCTCAGCCGAGTTTAAGGTTTAATCTCTTAAGACAAAATTTCTGTTTTGCTTTCAATGAGCTCTGGGACTATTGCTAATAATGCTAAACAAATAATCGCCCTTTATCGCCCTTTGGAGGCTTTGCCCTGTGCATTGCGGCCGCACAGACCCCAGTTGTGGTTTACGGGCCAGGCCTGCACCTGTACTGTTTGTGTGAGATTACCGGATGCCCAGCAGAACTCTTTAAAGAGAGCCAAGCACAGTGGCAGCGGCGGATGGGGCTAGGGAGGAGGTGCCAGCCAGACGCCAGTGCTAGGCTTCCCGGACTCCCAGAGCCCCCTGTCCTTTCCCTCGGGAAGCACTCACCCCCACACCTCCTCCAAAATCTAGCCCTTTCTTTACTGGTCTTCCAAGTTGGTCATCTTCCTCCTCCAGTGTTTGGCCCCCTCACGCTTCCCCTCCCAGACTCACGCAGCCCCTCCAATTATGCACGCTTTGTCCAGCCATCTGGGAGTCACTCTGAACATCAGTTCATTTACTTCAGCACTTCGCCCCAGGTCTCAGAGTTTGCCCCAGCAGAGAGCCACTAGGACACTGTTTCAAAGAGATGCTTCGTACGATTTGTCTTGGCTCCAACCCTCTGCCAGGTCATTCTGAGAATGAGCCATGATCCCCTGTCTCTTATATTGATGCAGGATTTGGAAGTCAATAATCAGACAGGTGGCCTAGATAAGGGTGCCCTGGCTGCCTCGGTTATCTACTGCTGTGTAACAAACAACCCCAAAACCTAGAAGCATAAAACAACAATCGTTTTATTCTATCTCACAATGCTGTAGTTCAGAAATTTGTTCAGGGCTCAGCCGAGCAATTTTTCTGTTCCATGTGTCATCAGCAGGGGTTACTCTGTGGTGTTCAGCTGGCAAATGGGCTGATCTGGAGGTCTTATGCCCTGGTAGGTGCAACTGGAAGGTTTGGCTCATCTAGGACTGTTGACCAAAGGGCCTACATGTGGTCTCTTCAGCACAGCAGTCTCAGGATAATGGTATTTCTTATATAGCAGATCAAGGCTCCCAGAAAGAATGTTTCTAAAGAACAGCGCAGAAGCTGCAAGGTTTCTTATGACCTAGGCTCAGAACTCGCAGAATCTCACTTCTTCCACGTTCTGTCGGTCAAGCAGGTTCAAGACGAGGGAATTTGCAGATATCTTTAATTTATCACACCAGCTAAAAAGGTCTTCTCAAGAGCCACCAGCCCCACAACCAGTATGAGAGCAATGTCCTGGGCCCAAAGGCTGAATAGCCTAGCCTTGCAAATAAAGCATCACAGTTACCAGCCTGCATACACTGGGTGCTGGTATCACTTTCCCCTAAAGATTCAAGCAGACATCCTACCCCTGGCCTAGTGCAAAGTCCCCAGCTGACCCACTGCTTGGCCTGCTTATCACCTGCCTTGGCTGCTGGCAGGACCTTCAGTTTTTCTTGGCTGCTACCAGACCTGGAACCGCCCTTTTCAAAAGGTTTTTGTTAACAGATGGCTTTGGATGGGAGATTAGAAAGTTTGATTCCATTTTTATGGAGACAAAGGTGCTGCCATAAGATAGGGCGTTAAATCTCCAGACTTCAAGTCCCATCCCGGCCCTTGGAGGATGGCCCCAGCAGCAAGTCCCTACTGAGGGAAAGGGATGTCACTATGTCACTGCTCTAAGTCTCCCTGGGAGTCAGAGGTGAGCCTTGAGGAGGAGGGAGGCAAGGTGAATGGGGGATGGGGGGGTTGGGGTAGGGTTCTATCTGCCACACCACTGAGGCATTGAGTCGTGTCAATACCAATTAACTCCTGGTCAGGCAGGCTCTGGCAGACTCATCTGGCCTAGACCAGCTGCACTTTCCGTGTCTCCAGGCTGGTAGTGGCAGGCATCTGTCAGGGAAGTCTTTGCCCCAGGAGCAAGGGTGCAAGGTCACATAGGCCAGGGTCACACACAGTTTTTTTTAATTTTCTTCATTAATATGTTTTAAATTTTATTATGAAATATCCAAGCCATACAAAAAGGAATGACTAATACACAAAGAAACACCCATGCACCGACCCCCAACTTAAGAAATAAAATGTTATCAATAGTATTGAAGTTCCCTGGTCCACATGTATTTTCAAGGCTCTGGAGAGTTGGGGAGAAAAGGGGGTCTGCTCATTTCTACACAGGAAGGGAAGAAGCATTGGTGAGGAAAAGGGAAGCTAACCTAGGTGTCAGCAATTGCTGCTCCAACTAGAAAGGAGCCTCTCGTTAATAATAAGATATTATAGTATCAAGGGTATTTTATAAGAGTCTGGGGATGGACTAGAGTCCATTAGAACATTCCTTCTTTCACCTCCCAGCTCAGAGACTCCCTGCATTTCACAGTCTGAATTAGTCACTGGTTCCTTAGGGAATCTTTAGAGACTGACTTTTACGTCTCTATGTCCATCTATATCCCACACTTGACTAAACTCTATGACTGTGCATTATTCATTTTTAATCTCTCACAAAGTTCTTATGCAGAGCCAGGACTCTTTGTTACTGACATGAATGTGTAATTAACTCTTGAGTGCCCATGGTCAATGGGCAGGGAAAAGGAAACTTATCAGAAAAGGAAAGAAAAAGTAGGTTGAAAAATAAGAGACCAGAGCACGTTTAGTACCCAGATCTTGGTGTCTAAGGCCATTCTCCCATAAAGGAACCAGGGCTCCTTGGAAAAATGGCTGATTCTAAGACTAGGAAAAGAAATATACAAGATGAGAAGATGAGCTTCGGGCATCTTTCAGTACCACACAGTAAGGAAATTGCTTAAAAATAATCTAAAACCCACAATGATGGGTTACATCAAAGGACCCAGGAGCCAACTGAACTACCTCCCACCGGTCACCACTGGATTTTGAGAAAAACAAAACAAAACAAACTTTCAACCCAAAGTATGAAATCAATATCCATGAGTCCATACTGATGTAAATAATTGGAAGAATAAATAAATAGGAAAGAAACAACAAATCTCTCATGCAGAAGAATTCCACATATTTTACGTAGGTAATCGACCTTCCAGGAGAGGGAGCATAGATCTCCCTTTCTTAGTGTGGGCTGTACATAGGGACTTCCTTCCAAGGGGTACGGTATGGAAAGGAGAAAAATAAAAGAGTAACTTTACAATGGAGAAGATCTGACAAACAAGCTCAGCCAGGTGACCAAGGTCATCATCAACAGGCATGGTGATAGTAGGCACCCTTGATAGAAAGTGATGTAAACAGCACTTCATCTCTGTGGTCTTCCTCCTAAAAAATCATAACTCCAGTCCAATCATGAGAAGAGCATCAGACAAATCCCAATGGAGGGACATCCTGCAATATACCTGATGAGTCCTCCTCAAAACTGTCAGATCATCAAAAGCAAGGAAAGTTTGAGACACTGTCACGACCAAGAGGGACCACGGGGGACATGACAACTAAATGTAATGTGGTGTTCTGGATGGCATCCTGGAACAGAAAAGGACATTAGGGAAAAACTAATGAAATCTGAACAAACTGTGAATGTTAGTTAATAATAATATATTCATTTGTTTGATTATAATAAATGTACTATATTACTGTAAGATGTTTATAATAGGGGAAACTGAGTGCGAGGTACTTGGGAACTCTCCATACTATCTTTGCCATTTTTCTTAAATCTAGAACTGTTCTTTTAAAAAAGCAGCATGTTCCAGGAAAAACTTAAATAGAACTGTAAAAACAGAGGAGACTTCGGAATCACTGAAGTTAAGAAGTCCCCAACCTGTCAGAACCAGTGAAGAGTCAAGTAAAATCAAATATGAAAGATCTAGACCAGCTGGGGGCACTGTCAGGGGCCTTGGAGAGGGCAGTGTTGGGAGGATGGTGACTACAGAAAATCAGAGGGCTGGGGGAGACAGTACGAGGTCCTGGGGACAACTAATGTGACCCTCTATCAGAGAGTGTCCCTAAAGGATAGACAAAAAGACTCTTCATCAGTGAGAAACCTCAAACTTCTCAATGAACATCACAGGCGAGTCTTCAAAACAATGCTGACGGGAAAAATGAAAAACAGGATGAGTTGGCACAACAAACTTTACATTTTTAAAGTGCATGCACATAAACAATACTCATGTTGCAAGAACACTCACAAATACATGTTAAATTTATTAGAATGATTGTCTATGGGAACACGGAAATGAGAATAAATGGGGGAAATAAATGAATAAAATAGGAGGGTGTTCCTGCCCAGACGTGCATTGAAAACATGCCGTAAACTGAGTATAATTAACTCAAATCTCCACACCTCAGGGACATGTATGAGTGTGTGTGTGTGTGTGTATGTGTGTGTGTGTGTGTGAGAGAGAGAGAGAGAGAGAGAGAGAGATTGATGAGAGGGAAGAAAAAGAAGGGAAGGAAAGCAGAAGAGGTAATGGAATCAGGTTTTCTTCCAAATGGGAGGAAAGGCAGAAGAGAAGGTGATCATGGGAAGGGGGAGGGTGGCCATGCCAGGGAAGGAAGGCAGGCCAGCGCAGCATCTAACGTGGAGTGGGTGTTTCCCTGTGGGAGGGGGGCTATGTCAAAGGCAACTGTCAGCCCAGGAAGTTTGTTTTTGAAAGCCACAACCCTCCCTGTCAAGTAGGATGTTCGGCTATAAGCTTTAAGGAACAACAGAAAAAGAAATATTGGTGAGAAGAAGCTGTGGTGAAGAGAAGAGACTGGAAACTCAAAAGAAAACCTAGAGTTCCAGTCATGGTCTTGTGAAAAAGTACTGATGGGGGTTTGGACACCGGCCGGTTATGTGACCTTGTGGAAATCTCTTAACCTCTCTGACCTAAGTTTCCTCATCTTTAAATTGAAGGGTTGGAACCAATGTCTAAACGCCCTTCTCCGACTCCACAGTGAATGCCATCTGTGTGTTGACACAGGAAGGAAGGTTAGTCGCGTTCCCTGATCGCGGCTGGTTTCCCACCATGATCTTCATCATTTCTCTCCTGCTCCTTTTGCTTATCATGCCAATGAAGTCCCAGGAAAGTCCTCTCTCTGTGCCCTTTCAGCAGCTATAATCATTCACACAACTTAGCACTTGATTCTACATCTTCTCTCGTGGCTTCACTGGTCGAATATATGGCCTACGAGGGCAGAGTCCCTTCATGTCTTGTGTTTCTTTTGTATCCCCACAGGACTGGGCCTCGGAAAGGGGTTCGTTACATTGCCACACTCTGGGCCCAAAATATCCCCGATGGCTAAAGATTCTAACGCCAGGCATCCCAGAGTAGTTCTCCGCAATTAGGATCAGATTTTTTATTTAAGTTTTTACCTGAGGAGCAATCTGAGCTGTTTTTTTCCTCTTTTCCAGTTTGTTATTCCTAGAAATCCAATCCAGTACCCTGGCCTCATGGGAATTTTCCATCTTGTCCTGTCCCAAGGTAAGCCACTTTCCTTCTCTGGGCCTCAGTTTCCTCATTTGCAAAATAAGAGCGTTAAAAGGATGTAACTCCTAGGGTCCCTTCCAGTTCTAATACTCTTCACCCACCCAAGTAATCTGATGCTAATTAGGGCCCCAGGACCCTCTCACCAACCAAGTACAACCTTACAGCTCTATTCACCAGGTAGAAAGTCAAGGTTGTCAAGGTTGATTTCATAGCAGGAAGGGGAATGAGAAGGGCTACTGGCTGTGACTATTATAGACACAGGATGAAGAAAGTGCAGAAGGTGACCGAATTTCCCATAAGATCTCAGAGCAAGATGAAGCTCACCTATCTTCTCACAGAGGAAGAAAGATTGACAAGATGAACCCACATTCTGCCACCTGGGAAATGTGTATAATTCATATGGAAAGAACATGCTTGGGAGCAAAAATACCTGGGTTCTACCCCTGACCACACCTCCTATTAACGGGATGATCTCAGGCAAGTGACTTAACCTCTCTGAGCCTCCATTTCTAACATGATAAGGTGGGTTGATTGCAATGCCTATCTCACAAGGTTGTTGGAGTATCAAAAAGGATGGTGCAAGTCAAAGTTCCTTATAAAACTTTGCTACTTACCTCACTTTATCTGAGAGTTTGTTTGAAATTCAGAATCCTGGGCCCCACTCCAGATCACCTATTGCACTGAATCAGAATCTCCCTTTTAGGATCTCAAACACTCAATAGCAAGAAAACAAACAACGCAATTTTAAAAATGGTCAAAGGACCTGAATAGACATTTTTCCAAAGAAGACATACAAATGACCAACAGACACATGAAAACATCACTAATCATCAGGGAAATGCAAATCAAAACCACAATGAGATATCACCTCACACCCGTTGGAATGGCTGTTATCAAAAAGACAAAAGATAACAAGTGTTGGCAAGGACTTGGAGAAAAGGGAACCCTGTGCACTGTTGGTGGGAATGTAAATTGGTACAGGCATTATGGAAAACAGTATGAAGGGTCCTCAAAGAACTAAAAATAAAACTGCCATAAGATCCAGTAATCCCGTTTCTAGATATATATCCAAAGGAAATGAAATCAACATGTTAAAGAGATAGCTACACTCCCAGTTCATTGCAGCATTATTCACAATAGCTAAGATATGGAAATCACCCAAATGTCCATCGACAGATGAATGGATAAAGAAGATGTGATATATGCAGGTCTTCAAACTATTTTGAGTATATTTTTGTGTATGGTGTGAGGTAGTGTTCTTTCATTGATTTACATGTAGCTGTCCAGATTTCCTAACACCACTTGCTAAAGAGACTCTCTTTTCTCCATTGTATATTCTTCATTGTAGATTATTTGACCACAGGTGTGTGGGTTTATTTCTGGGCTCTCTATTCTGCTCCATTGATCTATATGTCTGTTTTGTGCCGATACCATGCTGTTTTGGTTACTGAAGCTTTGTGGTGTTGTCTGAAATCTGGAAGGGTTATGCCTCCAAGCTTTGTTTTTCTTCTGCAGGATTGTGGGTCCTTCATGATTCCATATAAACCTTAGGATTATTTGTTCTAGCTTTGTGAAAGATGTCATGGGTATTTTGACAGGGATCACATTAAATCTATAGATTGCTTTGGGTAATATGGTCATTTTAATGATATTAATTCTTCTAATTCAAGAGTTTAAGATATCTTTCCATTTCTTTGAATCATCTTCAATTGCTTTTATCAATGTTTTATAGTTTTCAGCATACAGGTCTTTTATCTCCTTGGTTAAGTTTATTCCTAGGTTTTGGGGGTTTTTTAATGTGATTTTAAATAAGATTATTATTTTACTTTCTCTTTCTGATATTTCATTGTTAGTGTGAGGAAATGCAATGGATTTCTGTATATTAAACTCATATCCTGCTACTTTGCTGAATTCATTTATTAGTTCTAATAGTTTTTCTGTGGAGTCTTTGGGTTTCTCTATATAGAGTATCATGTTATCTGCAAATAGTGACATTTTTATCTCTTCCTTTCCAATCTGGATAACTTTTATTTCTTTTTCTTGTCTGATTGTTGTGGCTAGGACTTCCAATACTATGATGAATACAAGTAGTGAGACCATAAAACTCCTAGAAGAGAACATAAGAAAAACATTCTCAGGCATAAATTGTAGCAATATTTTCTTAGATCAATCTCCCAAGGCAAAAGAAATAAAATCAAAAGTAAACAAATGGGGCCCAATCAATCTTAAAACCTTTTGCACAGCAAAGGAAATCATCAACAAAACAAAAAGACAGCCAACAGAATGGGAGAAAATAACTGCAAACAATGCAACTGACAAGGGCTTAATATACAAAATATACAAAGAGCTCATACAACTCATACAATCTAATCAAAAAATGGACAGAAGACCTACATAGATATTTCTCCAAAGAAGACATACAGATGGCCAATAGGCACATGAAAAGATGCTCAACATTGCTAATTATTAGAGAAGTATAAATCAAAGCATAATGAGGTATCACTTCACACTGGACAGAATGGCCATCATCAAAATGTCTACAAATAATAAATGCTGAAGAGGGTGTGGAGAAAACAGAACCCTCCTACACTGTTGGTGGGAATGTAAATTGGGGCAGCCAGTATGGAAAACAATATGGAGGTTCCTTTAAAAACTAAAAATAGAGCTACCATATGATCCAGCAATCCCCGCTCCTGGACGTATATCCAGAAAAAATGAAAACTCTAATTCAAAAAGATACATGCACTCCAGTGTTCATAGCAGCACTATTTATAATAGCCAAGACATGGAAACAACCTGAGTGCCAATCAACAGACAATTGGCTTAAGAAGATGTGGTATACAAATACAATGGAATACTAGCCATAAAAAAGAATGAAATAATGCCATCTGCAGCAACATGAATGGACCTAGAGAATATCATAGTAAGTGAAGTAAGTCAGATAGAGAAAGACAAATATTATATGATATTACTTATATGTGGAATCTAAAAAATAATACAAATGAATATATATACAAACAGAAGTAGACTCGTAGACATAGAAAACAAAATTATGGTTACCAAAGGGGAAAGGGAGCGGGGAGAGGCAAATTGGGAGTAAGGAATTAACAGATACAAGCTACTATACATGAAATAGATAAGCAACAAGGATTTACTGCATAGCACAAGGAACTATATTCAATATCTTGCAATAAACTATAATGGAAAATACTCTGAAAAAATATATATACAAATATATATATGTATATATATATATATGTGTGTATATATATAACTGAATCACACTGCTGTATACCTAAAACAAACACAATATTGTAAATCAACTATACTTCAACTCAAAAAAATGTGATATGTATATTAGAGTATAGAAATATTGAAATAATGATGGAATATTATTTGGTCATGAGAAAAAAAGGAAATCCTGCCATTTGTGACATGAATCAACCTGGAGGACACTAAACTAAGTGAAATAAGCAAGATAGAGAAGACAAATGCTGCATGATCTCACTTGCATGTGGAATCTAAAAACAGTCAAACTCATAGAAGCAGAGAGTGTTGTGGTGATTACAAGGGGCAGGGAGGTGGGGGAAATGGGGAGATATTGGTCAAAGGGTACAAAGTTTCAGTTATGTAGGATGAATGAGTCTAGAGCAGTGGTCCCCAACCTTTTTGGCACCAGGGACCGATTTCGTGGAAGACAATTTTTCCACGGATGGACGGGGGTGGGGGGGGGGGATGGTTTCAGGATGATTCAAGCACATTGATTTTTTATGGTCTCTGGGCAGTCAAACCTCTCTGCTAATGATAATCTGTATTTGAAGCCACTCCCCAGCGCTAACATCACTGCCTCAGTTCCACCTCAGACCATCAGACATTACATTCTCACAAGGAGCGCGCAACCTAGATCCCTCGCATGCGCAGTTCACATTAGGATTGGCGCTTCTATGAGAATCTAATGCCACTGCTGATCTAACAGGAGGCGGAGCTCAGGTGGTAATGCGAGCGACGGGGAGCAGCTGTAACTACAGATGAAGCTTCGCTTGCCGTTCGCCTCCTGCTGTGCATCCCAGTTCCTAACAGGCCACAGGCTGGTACCCGTCTGTGGCCCGGGGGTTGGGGACCCCTGTCTACAGAGCTAATTCACAGCATGATGACTATGGTTAACGACACTGTAGTGCATACTGGAGACAAGCTAATAGAGTAGATTTCAACTGCCCTTATCACACAGGCAAAAAAAAGAGGGTAACTAGGTCAGGAGGAAATGACATGTTAATTAGCTTAACTGTAGTAATCATTTCACTATATATATATGTGTATCAAATCATGTTGTACACCTTAATTATATATAATTTTTATTTTTTAAATATATAAATAAAAGAGAAAAATAAAATTAAAATTTTAAGTAAAAAAAGATCCCCAGATGATTGGTAGGAACAGTAAAGTTTTAGGAGAATCATAAAACATTACACAGATGTTAATCTTAATTTCCACCAAGATAATTAAGGTACTGATGCTAATTTATACACACACACATGTGTGGGCACACAGACACCCACACACACACACCCTCCCTTGCAACTGCATTTCTTCCACTTTTACCATCTCCACCTCCCAACACACACACACACACACACACACACACACACACACACACACACACACCATTTCCTGTGAGCTCACAGTGCCACCTTCTGGAAAGACGAGGGCAGGAGGACTGTGCCATTTGGTGAGAACAAAGCAGATGACAGAGGGATGTGCAGGGCAGGGGGGCACTCACAGGCCTAGGGGCCCCTGGAGAGAAGTGGCTTTGCTGGAAGATGTCAACCTGCTCTGTTCAGTATGGTAACCACTAGTCACGTGGATCTACTGAGACCTGAACTATGGCCAGTCCGAATTGAGGTGTGCTGTAAGCGTAAAATGGATTTCAAAGACAGTACAAAAAATATATATATAACATATTATTAGTTTTTATATTGATTACATGTTGAAGTAATAGTTTTGGCACATTAGGTTAAATCAAATATATTATTAAGATTAATTTCACTTGTTATTTTTTGCTCTTGTAATGTGGCTACCAGAAAACTATAGATTACATATGTGACTCCCATTGTATTTCTATTGGACAGCACTGATGTAAGCGATGTTGTTTCAGAATACTTGTTCCTAGGAATCTTAATTTCTTCCCCCTTAAATGTGTCTGTAAAGGAGCCTTTGCTTCTGTACCCCAATAACTCTCCTTCCAGCCCCAGCTCCACAAGCAACATCCAACAGTCCTTTGGAGTTTGCAGCACATTCTGTTAGGTACCAGCAGCCCCAGAAGAGAGACTGGTACACAGTAAGTGCACAATAAATATCTGTGGAATGAATAATAAATAAGAGAGCAAGTAAGGTGCTCTACAGCACAGGCACACCTTGTCCTGGAGAGTAAATCTTTTTTTAGAAGCAGCCAAGTCATAAGTCATTCAGTGGAAAATTTGATGAATTATATCAGATACATGATTTACTATTTTCAAAACCAAGGCCTGATTACAAAGCCAAAGCCATGCAATAAGTTCTCTTAAGGCTCCCCTAACCCAGCACTATTCAAACTTGAGATCAGAGGTCTATTTACAAATTTAAGTTATGAGGACAAGCTGGGTGGCCTCAAGGTCCCTGCGCTTCAGTTCCCTATCCCTCGAAGCCACATCTCATCTTAGCACTGACTTCCATTAGCATTTTATGGCTTTCCAAGCACTTCCTCATGTTAGCTTGATTGATTTTCACAACTGCAATGAAGAAAGCCAAGTAGTATTATTTATTACCACTTTGTTTTACAAGTGATAAGTCAACTGACTATCTGATTTCCAAAGGTAATTAACAAGGCCAGGACAGGCCCTGTCTCTCCACCACATGCTATGCTTTATGCATTGCATCTCTTGGTTATTCCAAGGGGCCCACCTGCTGTTTTATAGTTTTCAGGTATTTCATGTATGCATATTCTTTAAGAGCATTTGACTGGTTGTATGAATTTGTTCAAACTTTCCACCTTTCTGACCTCAGTCTTCTCATCTGTAAATTGGGACGATAGAACCTAATGATCGGTAAGGTCCTTTGTAATGCTAAAATCGTGTGGGTCTCTGAAACTTGGCTGAATGTGCCCCAAAGGCAGAAGCCTTATGTTTCATTTCCTTGTCATGTCTCCTGCAGGATTTTGCACATGGCGAGTGCTTAAACGAGGTTGACTAGCTTTGCCTTGCAAAAGGAGGGAGCTGGAATGTTCCTCCATCACAGAGCCCAGTTCTACACACACACAAGCACACACACACACACACACACACACACACACACACACACACACGCTGCTCTAGGAAGGAAAAGTGTATGGAGAGAGGAAAGAGAGGGTGGCAATACTTAAGTTGTCTGGGCCAAAACCTCCCAGAGGACCTGTATCTCAGATTTCATTTCATGAAATATTCAGTGAGTGCTTTCCACAGCTCCTGTGATTGGCAGAGGCTGGCCTTCCGGGACATTTCTTTCTATGTACCGATCCTGGGCCCAGGTCTCTCTCTGCATCCTCTATCCTGGTGTTGCTCTGTTACTGTGTCTTTGCCTTTTGCTCCCCTCTCTCTCCACCCGTGTCCCCAGAGTTCTTTCTCAGTGTCTGTCCTCCTCCACCTCCATGTCTTCCTCTCTCCCTGACACTGTCGCCCCTGCCCAGAAGGTGAAGATTCTCCCCTTTAGGAGCAACCCAGGGACATGGGCCCGTGTACCTCTCTTTTGCTTTGCCCTCCAGAGCGCCATGTGCCTGAGCAGGGAGAATACTCAGGACTGTGGGGACCAGACACCTTGTGCAGAAGAGCCAGATGGACCAGGGTGCCCAGAGGGTAGGGGCTGGGGCTGCATTTGGGCCAAAGGAGTTGAGGGTAAAGTTGAGGAGTGGGGAAAGAAAAACAGCTCTGAGGGATGCTGGCTTTGGGAGACACCTGGGCTGGGTCGGGGATCAGAAGGCCCTTAGTGGGGGAAGGGAGCAGTTGGGGGTCCACCTGGGGCTCCTGGGGGAATCACCAGGGGACCCACAGCCCTGGAAGCTTAGTCTCGGCCTTAATTCTTGTTCGCCTATCACTCCACAGGTGGGCTCTGTCCTGACTCACCGCCTGCACCCTGAACCCCTGGAACTTTCTTCTCCGGAGTGAGACCCCACAATGCCTCCTCCTGCCACCTCTGCCCTCGGGGATTCTTCAACTCCTGGCCTGGCCAGGATGCCTGTTTCCCCTGTGGCTCGGAGGCCACCCAGCCAGAGGAGGGCAAGGACACATGCGTATGCCTGGGACCTGGCCGAGTGTTCCAGGTATGTCCTCTGGCAGGAGGGACCCAGGGACAGGCTGCATTTCCAGGACTGTTTTGTTCTTAAGCCAAGTTCAGCTCAGGTGTAACCTGACCAGGGTTAGTTCAGGTTTCCAAGTGACTTGGGGACAGGGTTGCCAGGTAAAAGACAGGGTGCCCAGTTAAACTTGAATTTCACATAAATTATGGATATGTTTTTAATATGTCTCAAATATTTTATTTATTTATTTATTTATGGCTATGTCAGGTCTTCGTTGCTGCGCACGGGCTTTCTCTAGTTGTGGTGACCAGGGACTACTCTTCATTGTGGTACACGGGCTTCTCATTGCGGTGGCTTCTCTTGTTGTGGAACACGGGCTCTAGGTGCACGGGCTTCAGTAGTTGTGGCACATGAGCTCAGTAGTTGTGGCTCGCGGGCTGTAGAGCACAGGCTCTGTAGTTGTGATGCACAGGCTTAGTTGCTCCGCGGCATGTGGGATCTTCCCGGACAAGGGATTGAACCCGTGTCCCCTGCATTGGCAGGCAGATTCTTAACCACTGTACCACCAGGGAAGTCCCTGTCTCAAATATTGAATGGGACATACTTACACTCAAAAAGTATTCACTGTTTATCTGAAATTCAAGTTTAACTGAACGCTCCATATTTTTGTTTGCTAAATCTGACAACCCTACTTGGAGGAGAGGGCAGACTTAATATTGTTCTCCACCATGACCACTCCCAAAATACGCCCAAAAGTCCAAGCCCTTCCAACTCGAACTTGTCCTATAAGCCAGCAAATATGCATCTTAATTCTTCCTTTCCTGAAATTTCCATGTCTTTTTGACAGAAAAGATAGCACCACCCGGACCCTAAACAGCATGCGCCAGTAACTTCCCCTCTGAGCTGACTCTTCTCTGCCCTGGTGATCCCTTACTTCCCCTCCCCTGCTCTTGTCCTCTGGTCCATCTCATGCAGGGTCACAGCCAAAGGGTCCTGTGTGGTTCACAGCAACCAAGTACTACCAGCCAACCTGAAATTGCTTTCCCTCCCCACCTAACCCGCAGCCCAGTGATGGGCAGTGCCCCTGCCTCCAGGGCTACCAAGATGTTGGAGAGCCAAGGGGCTGTGTCCAACGGGAATACAAGAGCTGCAAGGATGGGGCCACCTGGAACCAAGAGGGGGTCTGTTTGACCAAGGATCAATGGAATGACCACTGTGCCCACGAGGTAGGAGGCGCTCATATAGTGTACCTCCTGCACTCCTGGACCTCTGCTCACCTGTTCACCTGCCCAACCTCCTAGCCACTGGGGGCTCATTCCACTAGCCCCCTTTTGGAAACATGGAGACCTGCGCTCTACACTCTGAAGTTGGGGAGAACTGGGAGCAACCTCCCCCAGGGAGGTGTCCCCAAGAAGTGTGAGTCTTCATGCAGGTGTGTGCCACACCAGAGGATGCACGTGGCTATGACCAAGACCTGGGGCTCTGTCTGTGCTGGGGACAACACTCAAGTGAGATGTGTGGTCCCCTGTGCCCAAAGAGACAGAGACACATCCTGCAGCTCAGCTGTCTCGAGGGCATCCCGCAGATTTCCATCACCGAAGACACCGGAAGCCAGGTACGACGCCCCAGTTCCAACCTGTGCCGAGCCGGGCCCACTGCAGAGCCATAGACCCAGCCCCTGCAGCCCCTGCCTCCTTTCTAAGAGGTAAGGTGTGTGACACATTCATGCACGGGGTCTGCAGCCCTGCACACTGACCCACATCCCTGGCCCAACCTCTGGTACCAGAGAAAAGATATTATTGTTGATTTAATCTCATCCTACAAAACTTCTTGAAAAAGTCATGGTATACGTTAAAGAGGGGCAAGTGTCATGGAAATCTTCCCACACGAGCAAGGGACAATATTCAAAATCATGGCTCCAGGTTGCCCCTGCCACTCCCAGGACTCTCAGACCTATTCCCACAACGGCTTCCCCTCCAACCTCATCAGGACACTCAGGGCTAGGGAAAGCACCTGTGCTCTCCCCACCTCCCTGCCAGGGGAGGGTGCTACTCACTGTGTCTTAAGAGAAGACCTAACACTGGACCTCCCTGTTCCCAGGAATTTTACCTTCTAGACAGGCCTTCCTCACCACGTGCTGTGGGCCATCCCTGCCACTTGGACCAAAGGCAGAATTCTGTCCCTCTGTATGTGGTCAGCATGGATGGTAAGAAAGCTGGACAGAAGGAGGCCCCAGGGAGGCCTGTGGCTCAGGTCCACACGTGGGCAAATCTTGTCCTTACCACGGCATAAACGTGGCCCCTGTACACGGAAGCTGCGGGGGTGATGGGCAACTCCTCTCCAGAAAGGGGTCCCCAAGAAATGTATGTGAATCCTGACATCCCTCCTACAGTTTTTTAGAAAGTTGAATCCTGCCGAGTGCAAGTCGGGAATGGACAGCTTCTGCTGTATCCACACACTAGGACCAACTCTCTCCCCGGCCCTGCAGGCTCAGGGAGATGCCCGTCTTGTTCTAGGGACTGGCTTCCTGGGCCTGAGCAGACCAGGCCGTGACCTACTGCGCTCCCTCGGCCTGCCCCTCAGGGATCCCAGGCTCCCAGGCCAGGATGCAGGTGAGCATTTTGGCTGACACGTGTTGCCTCTCCTCTCCCTACTCCAACCTCCCCAGATCCTGGCACAAATCCACCTGAAGAGTGGCTGCCTTTCCTTATGTTCTGAATCTTGCCCAGGAAAGTCCAGGGAAGCATATCTGAGCTCTGCTTCAACACTGAGCCTCAACTCCACGCACCTTGGGAATCTGTCTCCCCCAGAGCCAAGCATCCGAAACCCCACAGTCTGCCTCCAAACCAACGATACACTTGCCTTCCTGGTGACCCGTGAGCATTACCCCGAGTATGACCTGTGAGTGTCAGAGGGCACGGCCCTGCCACCACCGGAAATTCTCCTTGTGCCTACAGCCAAGAGACAACACGCCCCTTCCTTCCTCCACCCCAGGGGCCACTTCTACAACACACAGGGGGAATTTGACTGGGGGCGCCTCCGGGCCCTGGCTGAGGAGTCCCGGCTCCAAGACCAAAGCCCTCACCTCTTTCTGCAGCAGTTTCAGCAGCCTGGGGTCTATGTCTTTCGCCTGAACAGCAACTGGCATCGGAAGATGGTTTGTCTGTGATGGCTTTGCCTTTTTTAAGACATTATCCCACCATTTCCCTTCTCTTTAAAAAATACTGCCTCATAATCACCCCAGACAGCTCTCCAGGGAAGGAGGTGCCCCGAATGACCCTATCAGAGTCTCAGGGTCCCACAGTCCTAACAGATAATTCTGGGGATGCCAAGGTTCACTCCAAAGCAGCCCAACCTGGAATGTGTAAGGAAGGGATGCTTGTGAGGATGAAAATCCAATGTGTCTCGAAGGATATAGAATGTCTAGCCATCTCTCACGGCCCTCCACTTCATCCTCCCCTGCCCACCCCTCTCTCATCCCGAAGGCACATATCCCGAGCCAATCTATGCAGGCTTTTATCTACATGACCTGTGCTGATGCCACCACTGTTCCGGGTGCACTGTCTTGGTCACACACAGGATTTAGTATCTCAACCTGTCAGTCCAGCTTCCAAGAGATTGTGTTGACCTAGTCCCATAACATGCAGACAGCTATCTGATACAGATTCATTTCCCAGGGATCCAGGTATGCGCAAAGATCTGGACTATTTGGTTAGTGTCAACAGGCCTGGTTTCCCACTCTGTCCCCTGGCCAGGCTCTGGCAGACAGTGGGACCAAGGCTGAACAGGTTTCTTTCTCCCCAGTACGTCCGCACCCTCCCGCCAGGGGGCCAGTGCTTTGGGGAAGGGCCCTTTGTCCCCACAACTCCCAGGTATCTCATCCAAACTGGCATCGCCAAGATCCCCAGGCCCCTGAAGAGGTCCGACTGGCCAGGAGTCCTTGGGGAGATTGTCCTGCTCCTGGGGCTCTGCCTGCTTCTGTTGGTGAGTACAGCTGGACAAGTGACATCTTAACCACTGTGCCAGACCACCTCCCCAATGCCGTGGAAATGGGTCTTCCAGGGCCCGTCTGCACTAGGCATTATCCTAGTTGCTAAGATGCCAAAGTGGCAAAGGTGCAGCCTCAGGCCTCCAGCAGTCAAAGTTGAGCAGGGAGAGTATAGACAAGGAGACAAATAAATGTCAGCGAGTGTTGTGGAGCTCTGGTGAGAGTGTGCCGGGGGCCCTGGCTGCACAAAGGACGGAGACGACTGTTCTCCCTGGGTGGTAAAGACAGGCCTTCCTGAGGAGGTGATCCCTGAAAGAGGCTTGAAATATGACACGAACAAAAGTTCAGTCCCTGTACTGACAAAGGGGTTAGTGAGTTGAGGGTGGGAGGATAATGCACTTAGGAGGAGAGGTGGGGAGTGTTATGAGCCAAGGCACAGAGGCATGAAACAAGGTTCACCTGCTCAGGGAACCAAACCTGGTCCCTGTGACTGCAGCTTCAGGTGCAAGGACAGGGATGAGGCTGGAACCAGGGGAGAGAACAAAGTGTGGATGGTCTCACGGACCGTGATAAGAAGTTTGGACTTTATCCTCTAGGCAGTGGGGATCAATTAAGAATTTTGAGCAAGGGAGAAAACCTGGTAAGACTTTTATGTTTACTCTAGCAATAAGGTGAAAGACAGAGATGGATTAGAAAGGAGAAAGTTACAGAGAGAGAGGCTGTTAGAATGGTCCAAAGAAGCAAAGATGAGGTGCTCCCTAACCACGCTGAGTGGGGGTCCTTCTCCTCCGAGTGTCCTCAGAAAGGATGCTTCTCCTTCAGCTTCCCTTTCCTTCACATCGCCCATGATGTACCCTGTAGATTCAGTGTCACAGACTGAGCTGGGCCCGGAAGGCTGCTCCCCAGCCCACCTTCAGGAAGCATCAGCAGGGCTACAACCTGGATGCCTACATTTCCCCAAGAACCAGGATAACATCTCTGAGGAAAGGCCGACCACACCAAGACTCTGATGTCCCCAGGGTTGAGAGAGGTCATGGTGAGTGACAGGCTTGGGCTGGAATCCCAGAGGTGTCCCCAAATCCAACTGGCCAGCTCCTGCTTCCTTTGTTCATTGTTTCATTCCTCTCCACTCATTCATTCATTGCTCAGTACATGTTTATTGAGTAGCCACTGTATGCCACACACTGCTAACTTCTAGTCATACGGAGTGTAGAAGGGGACAGAGACAGCTAAATACAAACTTTCATAAAGAAATGTACAATAACCACGTACAAAGTGGCCAAGTTAGGAAATGACAAGTACTTCTAAAGGAGGCATTACGTGGGGCTTCCCTGGTGGCGCAGTGGTTGAGAATCTGCTTGCTAATGCAGGGGACACGGGTTCGAGCCCTGGTCTGGGAGGATCCCACATGCCGCAGAGCAACTAGGCCCGTGAGTCACAACTACTGAGCCTGCGCGTCTGGAGCCTGTGCTCCGCAACAAGAGAGGCCGTGACAGTGAGAGGCCCACACACCGCGATGAAGAGTGGCCCCCGCTTGCCACAACTAGAGAAAGCCCTCGCCCAGAAACGAAGAGCCAACACAGCAAAAATAATTACTTAATTAATAAACTCCTACCCCCAACATCTTCTAAAAAGAAAAGTAATAGTCTCCTCAGCTATAAACCAGGGACAATAAAAAAAAAAAAAGGAGGCATTACGTGTCATGCTGAGGTGTTTCCCCTTCTACTCTTGCTACTCCAAGTATGAGCCTCAGAGAACAGCAGTTTGTTCTTCTCAAACTTCAAGGTGATTATGAAGTAGCTGGGGATCTCCTGCTGCAATAGGTCTGGAATGGGGCCTGGAATTCTGCATTTCTAACGACTTCTTCAGCAAAGCTAATGCTGCTCATCCGAAGACCACACTTTCAGTAGCAAGTCTGTGAGGATCTGAGGAGGGAGATACATTGAGAAGCTGCAGGGAAGCTCGTATTTACGCTTCAGGAAGATAACCCTGCTTCCCATCCCCCCACAGGTGGGGACTGGCAAGCCGAGGAGCAGGTGGACCTGGAGGGCTTTGACACAGAAAACTTCTTCAGGATCCTGCTCAGGCAGTCTCTGGCAGTGACGACCAAACTCAGCCAGACCAAGGAGGAGGTGAGTAGAGAAGCTGGGCGGGCAAGCGAATTTGTCTCTGGGAGCGTTAGTGATGGGACAGAGGGCCTAAAGAAATCCTCAGTGTATCCGTAATGAACCAGGAAAAAAAAAAAAAAAAAATTCATTCGGGGGAAGGGAAGAAGAAGATTTCAGCTTAAATTTAGGGCTGATTGTATGAGCCCTCAGGCTTCAGATCACTGGTAGGGAATCTATCCAGACCACCTCTGGAGATCCCCACTCCTGATCTGGGTAGCCCATCTGGGTGAGAAAATGCAGGCCAGTAGGTGACAGATATTGGGAGCCAAAGGAGCACACTAGAAGTCCAAGTTTCTAAGCTGGGCCAGGGGTTCCCTAGGGGGAAGGTGTCTTGCCCTACGGCTGGGCTGGTCTTCACCGGTTCCTTCCAGTGTAAGGTCACTTTGTCCTCTGGAGTCCCTCCACAAACTGGCAGCAGAGGGCGCTGCGACCACAGCCGTGAAAGCTGCTGGGGCCTCTTGGGGCAAACTCTGCCCTCTCTCGCAGCTCAAACTCCTCTGCCTCAAACTTGGGAACGAAGCCCGGTCTCTCCAGCAGCTGTGGGGTGCTGAGCACCGCATCCCAGCTTCCAGTGGCCAGCTTCCAGAGAGCCCCCAGAGGGAGCAGCAACAGGTTGGGCTGTTTTCACGCTTCGCGTCTGGTCCCGGTGCCCACATGCAACTCTCTCCCTTCACTGAGGCTGCGCACCTCCTCAGCACCTGTTCCATCTCCCAGGCCCCAGGTGTCTTAGCCCCACACCCTGCGCCCCTTTGCCACTGCTGCCACGCCCACCCTCATTGCTCTGCAGTGCCCAGGGGGAGCGGGGTGTCCAGTCCCCGAGGCTGCTGTCTCTGGCGGCTACGGCCCCTGCAGGTAAGCAGGCAGGGTGGTCTCTGACCCCAGGCTGCGGAGGCAGCTGCCAGGGCCGCGGAGGAGGAGGCCAGGCGGAGGGGGCACCTGGCAGGCGAGTACGCAGCAAGCCTCAGTCACCAGCTGACGCTCCTTCGCCAAGACCTCGGTGCGAGGCGAGAGCACTGGGGCTCTTTCTGCTCAGTGCTGATGGCAGCGCGGCGGCTGCTGAAGGCGTATTCAGGCTCTAGGCCCACGACGTCCTCCCGGGCTGGGCGGAACCCAGAAAGGTGTGTACCTGGTGAATCTGAGTCAGGCTGAGTGAGATCTGGGGAGGAGCCGTGTGGCTTCTTGGGGTGCCGGGACGGGCCGCACCAAAGTGTCCTTCTTCTATCCCTAGTTGCCCCTCCCTCTGATGGGTCCTCCCTCATCCTCCTGCAGGGAAGTCCCCCAGCTGGACGCTGTGCTGGACCGCCTGTCGCAGGCCGTGCTGCAGGAGGGCCACCGCCTGAAGGCCTGGGGCGTCCTGGGCACCGGCACTGGGGCGGAGCTGCTGCGGCCAGGTGAGCCCTGCTCGCCTTCAGACAGGGCCCCGCCCGCCCCCGCCCCGGAAACCTGGCCCTGTTTTCAGGCGGAAGGAAGGGAGGAGGAAAGCTAAACCAAGTGGAAACCCCCAAGGTTGGGAGGGGCTTCCTGTGCAGCATCCTGGGCGAAGGTCTGTGTTACAGAAGAGGGAACCTCCAAAATGGGAAGAGCAGAGGAGGAAACAAAAAAACCACCACAAAGTATAGCTTTACATATAAGGTAGCACTTCCTGAGAGCAAAAGCCTGACTGATGAATGCAAAGGCCACGTGTGGAAAATGCTGGACTTACCTGGAAAGGAAGAGAGGGAGAAGGATCCTGCAATATGATGATGTCAGGGTCACATCCCGAATGCGGAGTCCTGACCTGGACTCGGCACAAACACAAGATCGCCTTCCCATGGGGGGCATCTGCTACACCCCCATACCAGGGTGTGGATTGGGTAGGGTTCTCACCAATGCCTTCCAGTCTCCAGCCAAGGGAGCCCCTAACCTGCCAGATGGCCTCAGATCCAGGGCTGAGCAGGAATTTGCTTTCCTGCAGCCTCAGCAAGCCCTTCAGGGGACGCCGAAGACATCAGCGTGAATCCTGTCACCAAGTTAATGGTCCCTGGCCCCAACTGTATGATGCTCCCGGCCAGTGGCCACACAGGGCCCATACCCCCTGGCTACTTCATCCACCCTGACACTGGACGTGTGCTGCCCGAGGCTGGAAATCTGGGTTATGATCTGCAGGAAGCTACCCTGGTGCCCACCACTGACTCCAGTTCTGGTGAGACTCTGACCATTACCTAGCCCCAACCCAGCACAGGGCCCACTGGGGCCCTCTGGAATGAACTCCCCAGGGACACAGCATAGGAGGCAGGGCTCTCTCCTTGGACAGTGGGGCTCGGTGAGCAGCAGAGCAGTGAATGCCTTCTCCCCCCTTCCTCACTTTAACATTCTTGCTGAGGAGGCACCATGCTGGAGAGAGCTGCCAGGTGAAGGAAAGCGGTGCTCTCTGCCCCTGCCCTGCAGGGCATGCCAACGGGTGTCAGCACCTCCCTCTCTCCCTGTCCAGGTGGCGTCCGAACCTCAGAAGCTGCCATCCTCCCCTATGTGCCCTACCCAACCTGTCCGGCCACACGCTCCCCTCCAGCCACCTGCCTGCCTGTCCTGCAGCCAAGGAGGACATCACAGCTGGGGGCTCTCATGACGGACCCCATAACTGGCATCGAAGTGCCTGTGCTGGCTGTGACTCTGCACCCACAAACGAGGCAGTGGCTCACTCTTGGGGGGACCTACTGCAATCCCCTCACCAAGACCTTGGCCCCTCTAGAGTTGGGGGGCCCCATGGAAGATCCGGTCACAGGAGGCATCTCACCAATCCTGGGAGTCGGGTTGGATGAAAACACAGGTCTCCTGGCAGCCCTTGGTGCTATCCTTCTGCCTCTCCTCCCTGCCTGGCCTGGCTTCCCAATCCTCTCCTCTCAGCCCCCCAGATCCTCCACGTTCTGGTCTAGTCTGCAAACTCCACCCCAAGCCCGTATTTCCACACTTCATCCTCCCTCTGCCTCTTACCCCCACCTTTCCTCTCCTTCCCAGTTCCCCTCACCCTTTGCCATCTTTGGTGTCCCCCACTGGGGAGAGAACAGAGTTGCTTCTGCAGCAAAAACATAGGGATGTTTTTCAACCAAGAAGGCCATTCCTCCTCCTGCCACCAGCGTGTACTACACGTGCCCCCCCCCCCGCCGCCCTCTCCCTCACCCCATCCCCTGCCCTGCCCCTGCAACCTCCACGCGCACCCTGTCACTCACTCTGTCCTGGGTCCTGGTTCTCACGTGCCTCCTCTGCCTATATCCCTTCCCTCCTGCTTCCAGGTCAGGTGCTTGCCCTGGGAGGACTGCGAGACACCTCGGGGAACCTCATGATGCCTGGTGACAGCTTTGTGGAGCCACTGAGCAGGAAGCCAGTCTGGCTCCAGGGAGCTTCCCGACAGGAGGGCCAGACTGTGCCCCATACCGGAGGGTCACAGGCCCTGCTGGATGCCAATGTGCTGGTGGCCCAGAGGCGAGTAATTGCAGTGCTCCGGAGGTCCCAGGAGAGGCCAGGGCGGAGGGTACAGGGGCTTCTGGAGACTGCCATCAAGGACATGAGACAGGCGCTGGCTTTGAGTCTGCACCACGTCCTGCAGCAGGCTCGGAGACTGCAGAGACAGCGGGAAGCAGCAGAGAGCATGGAGGCCGGTGGCGGCAGGATAGGTACGTGTTGACCTGGGCCAAAGGCTCCCAGGCCCTGAAATCCCAGGCCCAGAATGACCTGATGCTTCAGTGCCCCTCAGCCAGTAAACCCAGGGACAAGACGACAGTCCCACTGGCCAGGCACACATGTGACCAAAGGAAGAGAGAAGGATTTCGATGACTTCATGCCCCAAGCTCATGAATGGCTTGGCTTTTAATCTGTCTTTTAAGCTCTTGGCAGTTCCACTGGGTCTTACACTTGATGGTTGTAAAGTGTATATTCTCATGTAACTTCATAGGACCCCCAAGCACCATAACATGTCATGACACCCATTTTACATTGCAGGATCTGAAGTCAAGGGAGCTAAGAGACTTGACCACCAGCGTCCCATAGCTAGTTAGCTGCACAGCCAGGCATAAAGCCTGAGTCTCCTGGGTCCTCAGTCCTCTTGTCACTTTCATTCCTGCAGCAGCCTTCGGCTTTCCATTAGTAAACTCAGGAGAGGAGCCCACTCAACTCCTCTACCACCCCACAGCACTAACTAGCACAGGAATTTCAGGGAAAGGAAGTAGGAGTGGCATCTTCCTGGAGCCTAGCTCACTCGCTCTTTCTAGAACCTTCTATCCAGGGTGTGTACAAAAAAGAACCAGGGTTTGGGATCACAACTGACTTGAGTTTGAAGACCTGCCCCACTGTTTATTACCTCTTTGACCTTGGGTAACTTACTAAACCTTGCTCTGCCTCTGTTATAGCATTCTTAAAATGAGGATTAAAATAGTATATACTTCAGAGATTTCGTTGTAGGACCAAATAAAATATAATTTATATGGAGCTCTGAGCTCAGACTCTGGCACATGTAGGTGCTCAAGAATGTTTGTCCCCTTCTTTTCCACCTTCTCAGCCTAGCCTAGAAATTGTTCTCAGCTTCCCCAAAGTCCTGCTGCCACTCAATCCTTCCTTTATGAATTCAAAACGCTAAGTTGGGCCCCAAAGGAAACAAATGCAGTCTTTGCAGGGAAGCCTTTCTAGTCAGAGATGTAGCCCTTTGAGCCTGGAAAGCCCCTCAGTGTGGCACTCGGCCCTCACCTCCTCCTGCCTGTGCCCCCTCGCCCTTGTGTTAGGGATGATGTGCTATCCTGGGACAGCGCTGCGGGTCCCGGTCCTATATGGGATGGAGATTCCAGACCCTGAGGGCTCAGGGCTCATGGTACCCATCCTGGGCATGGAGAATGATGGGAATTCCAGTGATGCCACACCCCTGGCAGGTTCAGTGGAAGATGCCAACGGCAAAGGTAGGAGGGAATTTGGCGCCTCCTAAAGGCCTGGGGGATCAGGAATGTAACTGAAAACCCTGTAAAGCTCCAGAAGGGTACCCCCAGTCCACTCACTCAGGAGCCAAAGAGTGGGGTCATTCTGACACTACCACTAGGGCTGCTGAGACCCAAAATAGAGGTGCTCAGTGATTCCAGAACACTGGTACCACAGATCACTTATCCCCTACTGAGAAAACTGGGTCCTTTCAAAGATGAGCGCTTCAGAAACTCCCCACGCACCCTCACCCTCAGGGTCTGCGGCTTCCAGGAAACCCTCTAATCCCGCTCAGAGCCCCTCGAAGGGTGAGCGGATTTCTCAGGCTCCTTTAGCTCCCTCCCAGCCGTGTTTCCTTCTTCCCATGACTGCCCCTTCCTTCTTTCCCCATCACTGGTTCCTGAAGCCGGTGATGGGCTTGGCATCCCACAGGTCTGGTCCCAATTGCAATTGGGGCTCAAGCCGTAGACCCCTTGACTGGGGAACCTGGTCCCATCATTGGCGCTCACATGGACCCTTCTGCCAGGGTGGTGGTGCCCGTTGTCCAGGTGCTGGAGGCCTTACCTCGGGGAGTGAGAAACCCTGGTCTGGTATGTAGGAGGCAATGACTCTATTTCTTCATTCACTCAGCAACTACATATCAAAAACCTTCTGTGTCTCAGGCACTGTGTTTGGTGCTGAATGCAGAGAGCTAGACAGGGCCCCTCAGGGCACTGGGCAGCTGTAGGTGCCAGCCGTGATCATGGTTTACAAGGGTGTTAAGGGAGCACAGAGAGGGGGCATCTAAATCACGGGGTGAGAGTTCAAGGAGGGCTTCCCTGAAGAGGCAACACTTGGGATGAAACCTGAGGAAGGAGTCAGAGAAAGGCCTCAGGGACCAGCAAGTGCAAAGGTGGCAGGTGTGAGACCACGAAGGTTCCAGGAGAATGAGGAAGGCAGAGGGGCAAAGGCAGCAGGTGGAGCCAATGAAGAAGGTAGGAAACGAATCATGAACAGCCTTGTGTGCCCGGCTGAGGCCAAGAAATGTAACTTATCATGAAAGCCATGGGGAGCCACTGAAGGATTCTAAGTAGACATGTGATATGATCAGATATGAATATTTTCAAGACTGTTAAATTTGGAAAATTTAGAACAATACAAAAAGAAAATAATTACTCAAAATCCTACTACATTTTTTAAAGTATCTAAATAAAGATGCAAGAGCTCCCTCCTCGCCATTCCTCTCTACTCCATCTGCCATCAACAACTACCCCATTTTGCTCCTCTATCCAGACACTACTCACCTCTCCTCCAGTCTCTCCCTCCAAATGCAGCCACTATTAACAGGTTGGCACACCTCCTCCCAGACATCTTTATGCTTGAGTATGTGTGTATATAATCAGCATTCTAGAAAGTTCCCTCTGGTAGCTGTGCAGAGGATGGATGGGAGCAGGGCCAGACTAGAGCATGAAGCCTTGTCAAGAGGTCATGGCAGTAATTCAGCCTTTGGCAGGTTCTCCACTGAAATGAAAATGATCTAGGGTCCTCCCATGCATTCTCAGCCTAGTTGCAATTTCAGAAACAAAGATAGATATGTTATAAAAGATTCTTGGTACAAGCTAAGAAATATAAATTCCAGCCCCCCCCCCACTCACAGTTTCACAGATGAGTTTGAAGGAGCAATTCGAGGATCTGAGAACTATTTCCTGCTGCCACGTGCCCATCTCCCCTGGCCTCCCAGGAGAAAGGTGGGCAGGGGGCAGGTGACCCTGGAGAGTCCAGGTGTTAGAAAGAGGGAGGGAGGGCCTGGGAGCTTGCAGAAGGTGTGTGGTGATTATTTTTTCATCTACCATCAAGTCGTTTGGCTCACCAAGCTTAGTCACAGATGCCCAGAGTGGGGGAGGCCCAGGTCTCGAAAGGCTTTGGGGTTCTTCAGCCAGAGCCCAGGCAGTGAGGAGAAAAAGTGTGTGGGCCCTAAACAAGCTGGACATTGCAGCTGGACACCCTGGAGAAAGAGCTGAGAGCCTGGGAGCAGTACTGGCACCACCAGGGACACGAAGAGGCCCGGCTGGTGGAACACCTGAGTGCCCTGAGCCAGCAGCTGCTCTCCACTCCAGGCGAAGATGTGGGGCAGCAGGTGAGGCCCAGAGGCCCCGCCTCATGGCCTCACCCACCCATCTGCCCAGACTGCACAGGCTCCTCTTGGAAGTGGGGAGCCCTTTTCTCTCCCCAACTACAGGAATGGAGCCCATCTCAGGGCAGAAAAATCCCAGGCTTTCCCAGCTCCAAGCCCAAACTAAGTGTCTCCGCAGGATGGAGGTGGGGGGGAGGGGAGAGGAGCTGGCCCGTGCCCGAGCTCCTGCCTTCTCCTCCACGACGCATCCCTCAGTGCCCCCTGTCCCGCCCCATAGCTGAGGGCTGCTGAGGAGGCCTGCGTGGCCCTGGAGTCCTGCTGCCTGCGGGAGACGGAGAGGAGAGCCGGAGCCCTGAGCAGCCACAGCGGCCCAGAGCGGGTCCTGCTCTCTCAAGGTGGGGAAGCAGCATCCCCGGGGCCCAGATTCCCAGAGCAGAAACCTCCTGGGAGTGGTGCCACCAATCCCAGGTGCCCAGCGGCGGTCCTCCTGCCCTCTCCACGTGCTCCTCTACCTCCCAGGTTTCCAGCCGGGCCCTGGCTCTGACCTGGCATGTTCCCCTGGTTCCAATAAACCACTGTGTCTTTCCTTCTCCTCCCTAACCCCAGAGGTGGCACTGCCATGTGGTCCTTTTCTCTGCCCCTTGCAGCAGACCAGGAGGAGTGGATACAGGAGGCGCAGGTGACTCTGGGCCTGCAGAAAGTCCTGCAGAGTTTAGGACAGGCGGCAGGAAAGCTCAAGCAAGCAGCTGGCCGGCTGAGGGGCCAGGAGGAGGAGATGTGGCTACAGCAGAGGAGGAATCAGAGCCCCCAGGTCTGGGACCATCCCAGGAAGGTGAGGCTCGGAGGCTGACAAGGGGACCCGTGTGAGATAGCACATGTGCCCATGTCATCAGATGTGGCTCTTCAGGACAATTCAAGGATGGCTGGACTCAAGGAGCAGCTGGTAGTCTGGGAGGGGAGCAGGAAGAAAGAGAAAGAATCTCCATTCTACTTGGGGCATTTCATTGTCTGTGTTCTAGGTGATTCGGCATCTCTCCAATGAGCTTCAGGAGGCGGTGAGAGCGAGACAGATCTTCCTGGATAGGGCCCTCGGTCGGTTACAGTACCAACGGGAGCTGAGCCGCCTCCAACTCCTGCACACCCAGGTACTGACCTCCGGACTTGGCCAAGGGGATCTGTATGCCAACTTCTGTTGGGGGCTTCAAAGAGAAGCTCCCAAAGCAGCCACATGGGACATGTAGGAACCAAGCACAGGACCAGGTTCTGACTATTTCATCCTAGATTGTTGCCTCAGGAACCCCTGTGTGTTTGGAGAATTACCCTGGAGACAGATTTTACGGAACAATCGTCACTTCTCCCAGGGACCAGGCTGCTGCCTGCCCGCTGTTGATCCCCTTCCTGAAGAGCCTCACTGCAGCGCTAGTGGGAGCTCAAGGCCATGGCTTAGGATTGGAGGATGGGGGGGGGGGGCGGGAACAGGTAAGGCTGGTCACGGGTCCAATGTTCCCTTCTGCTGCTAATGCTGATCATGTTTTGATAAGTTCTAAGACTATAATCAGAGCTTCAAGCTCCATAAGAGTGTGGCCATGGTAGCTTCTTTAGGAAGAACATAAAGAAACCCAACGTGGGCTTCCCTGGTGGCGCAGTGGTTGAGAGTCCGCCTGCCGATGCAGGGGACACGGGTTCATGCCCCGGTCTGGGAAGAGCCCACATGCCATGGAGCGGCTGCGCCCATGAGCCATGGCCACTGAGCCTGTGCGTCCGGAGCCTGTTGCTCCACAACAGGAGAGGCCACAACAGTGAGAGGCCCACGTACCGCAAAAAAAAAAAAAGAAAAAGAAACACAACGTATCAGTTATACACTGCCGTGTAACAAACTATTCCAAAATTTTGTAGCTTAAAGCAACAAACATTTATTATCTCACAGTTTCTGTGGGTCAAGAATCTGGGTGCAGCTTAGCTGGGAGCCTCTGGCTCAGGGTGTCATACAGGCTACAATAAGGTATCATCAGGCCAGGGCTGCCGTCATCTCAAGGTTTGACTGCAGAGTCCAAGTTCACTCTTGTGGCTATTGGCAGACCTCAAGTCCTCACTGGCTTTTGTCCAGAAACATCAATTCCTTGCCACATGGACTTCACAGGGCAACTCACAACACAGTAACTGTTCCTTCAGAGCAAGTGAGAGAGGGCCAAAAAAAGGAAACTACAGGTTTTTTTGTATCCTCATCTCACCACTTTTGCCATATTCCATTCATTAGAAGCAAATCAGTAGATCCAACCCACACTCAAGCGGAGGGGATTACACAAGGGCATGGATACACATGGGGGATCACGGGGGCCATTGTAGAAGCCACATACCACACCTGTTGCTACGTCTAGCTCTTTTTGTCTTCGGCCACAGTCCTGTGCCCTTATTCCCGACAGCTACTCTCTTCTCCTCTGTTCAGATGCAGATAAAGTTGATGTCACATGGACCTCACCACTCTTCTCCACCCTGAGAAAACTAGATATCAGGTCCCAAGCTCACAAGGACGGAGCTGAACTGCAAGGACAGGTGCATCACAGACGAGGTAATCTCCTTCCCCTGGGAGCTCTTGTTTAGCATTATCACGGCGCACTGAAGGTATTCAATGGTGTAACCCCTAGGTCTAGGAGTATCAGAACCCTGCCTTGCCAATCATCCCTTTCTCCCCATCCATATCCTAAGATTCCCAAGGGATTTTTCCATATGAGGAATAACACATAGAAATCAAAGTCCCACTGTAATAATAACTTGGCCAGTTCCCCCAAAGGGAATTCCTAAAGGCCCTCTATCCCCCGACTGAACACTGAATCTAAATCTTGGGATTTTACCCCATCCATATGTTACAAGGAGTTAATGGAAAAGTGGGATACACAGGGAGATAGACCGAGGAGACAGAGAAAGACGACCTTGCCCCAGAAAGAGACTCCAAATCACTTTACCAAAACCACCTCCTTGAAATTGGAAAGAGAAAGTGGCTGGCTTGAACTGAAGACTCGGGTCTGTTTCAACTCACCTACCTCCCAAGTGGGAGAAGATGAACAGGAAATGAATGTAGGCCTTTCAGGGGACCATGATGCAGGCCGCTAGTAAGCACAGTTCCAAAAACATCTTTGAATTTGACTAGGGGTCAGCCAACTATTACCCACAGGCCAACTCCAACTTGCCATCTATCTTTGTATGGCCCACAAGCTTAGAATGGTTTTACATTTTCAAATGATTAGGAAAAAATGTCAAAAGAAGAATAACATTTCTATGGAGTGCTTTACAATATATCATGTGCTATTCTAAATCTTTGGTTATGTTAGCTCATTAAAGCTTTATGACAATGCAGCCAAGTAAGTAGTATTAGTCATTTTATAGTTAAGGAAACTGAAGCTTCTGAATAGGTCAAGCAAGCAGTGAAAAATTGTATTGCTATTGAGAAGTTCAGGTGGAATTCAGTCCCAGAGAGTCTCACCCTAGAGCCTGTGCTCTTAACCTGCTTCCCCATATGAAAAATTATCCAATACTGTAAAGGCAGTGCGGAAAGGGAGATGCAGGCAACATATTCTGCTGAGTTCCCAGGAGGGTAGATCACTGTATCAGAGAAGCAAGGGAAGCCTTTGTAAAGGAATAAAGCCACACTTCTACCCTGATGATAGGGAACACTCAATCTGAACCCCAATTTTGTCTCTTGGCTGGAAAACCTAAAATATTTACTTTTTGACCCTTTACAGAAAACGTTTGACCATTCCCAATATTAATTCTGTCTCCCCTTGGGGTAAACTAAGAAGAATATGGGCAGAGAGGTGGGCCCTCCTTTGAGAGTTCCCACCACTACTTCAATTTTCATTGTCTTATATTTGACTTTATAATGTTGAAGGCAATTTTGTATACATTGTCTTGTTTATACCTGGTAACCCAAATTCTGATTCTGTAAGACAGTAGAATTTTTTTAATAGATGAGAGAACTGATAGTCAAAGTCGTTAAGTGACTTTCCCAGGGTCTTACAGAACCTGGACCAGAACTCAGGTCCTCTGACTGCTAGCTCAGCATTCTTTCCTGAGAATTTCCTGAGTGTTTACTGTGTGTCAGTTCCTGTTCTGAGTACATTACATTTAATGCTCCAAACAACCCTATGCAATAGAAGAAAGTCTGTCGCCATCTTTTCTGGACCCTCATTCTGTTGTTCTGGAACCTCTGTTCCTAATGACTGGAAGTCAATTGCTTTTCCATGACAACTGGCAGGACAGCCTGATCCACAGTGTATATACAGCACTGGAGGATGGATGGCTGGATACAAATACACCTTTTCCTAAGCTGAATTGTGTTGTTGTTGTTGTTGTTCTTTTCATTAATATATCATTACTGTATGCAAAAGTCAGTGAAATCTTACTGTTTTCTCTTGATCTCTGCAGCCCCCAAAACCTCTTTGCAGGATCTCCCAAAACCTCAGATAACGCAGAAGGAAGAGCTGACAACTGTCCACAGACCTCTCTGCCAGGGAGTTTGTGGTTTACCAGCATGGCCTTTCCATCCTGCATCTCCTCATCCCACAGCTTCATGTGAGTCTGGTTCTGGTCGCTCTGTGGAGCAGTCATCCCTGGAGCCAAGAAGGTCAGGGTCACCAGGAAGGAGGCTTTGAGGTGTGGATATTCCTTAGAATGAAGCACTCAGAACAGGGAACTTTCTAAGTCTCCCCTTTAAGGAGAATGATAGGAGTCATTTTACCAATCAAAAGTCTAATCTCTCAAATGATAGAATAATACGTAGAATGAATTAGGTACTTTGTACATGACAGAAAATGTTCTATTAGTTTGCATGAATTAACTCATGTAATCTTCACAAAAACCCTATGGCACTGATGTTATTTTTTTTCTCATTTTAAAACTGGTGGGGGGGGGCAGCGGGGGAGATACAGAATGGTTGAGTAAACTTATCCAAGAGCACACAACCAAAAGGGGAGAGCCAGGTTAGAATCCAGGCACCATGGCCTGAGAGCCCTCATGCCTGACTGCCACTTTACCTCTGTTTAGAAAAGTAGTAAATCAATGCTTGTAGTTAGCATAAATTTCAAACACTGAGTTAAATACTCCTTCCACTTTCCTGTAGTCTATACTGAATCCACTTATCCTGTTGCAATTTAAATTGATGTCTCAATGCATTGACTTCTCTTTCTTGGTTGGTGCTACATAACTGAGCTACATGAGAATTTTTTAGCAAAAGGGTGGGTTTTGTTTTTGTTTGTTTTTTATTCTTTTCAGGCTCCAGAAATCACCCTGCAGATTGCTTCTCGTCTTCCTGCCATGGAAGCCTCAGACAATGCCTTCCAAGGTTCCTTCTTCTATCAGGTGCTTCAAATTCCCAGTCTCAGATGCAAAGTTTGTAGAATTCTAGGGTCTAGTAAAGAGAGACAGAAGCAAAAAGAACAGATGTAATAGAACATTTTTCTCTCTCAAGTCCTCACATATTTTATTCCCTCTAGGTAATGTCATTTAGGTAAGGCATAATAAATGTCCCCATGTAAGAGCTTTCTCTAATTAGTGAAATGACTATGTCCTGGCTTGTGCCCAGAGAATCATAATGGCTTTGTGCCCATTAATGAATCTCTGTCCTATCAAAGCGGGTGGTTCCAGACTGGTGTTTCCCGTAAGAGTCATGGTCCCAGCTCAGGAAATCCTGCACATTCAGCATCTTTCTACAGAGAGGGATCTAAATTGTTCCTGTCCTGGTAGTTCCTCAAATATGTAGACTGGCAGTGCCTTGGTGGAACTCTCAGCTGGTATATATCGACCTTAAACACTACAACAGTAAACAATGATTGTGAGAGGGGAACTGCTAACCAATGTTAGAGGACTAGTAAATGGCTTATACTTGACTAGTAGGTTGTTAGGGGATTTAATAAAACCAAAAATTACTCATATATGATATTCTCCAGGCATTAATTTACTTGATCCTCAGGTCAATCTATGAAGTAAGCAAGAATTTAATCCTTTCTTAATGATGGGGAAACAAACTCAGGATTCACTGAGTGCTATGTGCCAGGCACTTGGCCATATGCCTTACATGCATTATCTCATTTATAACTTACAGCACCCTAACCCCAAGGTAGGGGGTGTCATTTCCATTTTATGAATTAGGAAATTGAGACCCAGGGAGGCCAAGTAACTTGCCGGAGATCACAGTGTGGCAAGAGTTGAAACTCAAGTCTGGGTGTATTTGACATCAAACTTTTTAAATCACTAGTCTGTGCTGCCATCCACAGCTAATTCCAGAAATTGACCTCAGACAGTCTGATTCCAAATCATCTAAGGCTTTTCCATGCCAACCTATTGCCTCTGAAGAGAATGAACAAGGAGTTATTTCAAATCAATTAGGCAAGACAGGAGATTTGAGAACCTGATTACAATAATGGCACAAAAGACACAGAAAGCCTGAGAGCCCTGAGAAGGCAATGCTTCTCAAACTCTGGTCCTTGGATCTCCTGCATCAACCACCTGGGGAGTTTGGTAAAAATGGAAATGGTGAGCCCACAGAACCAGAAATTCTGGGATGGGCCCCCAAAATACAATCACTCCTAGGTGATTCTTATTCACACTAAAGTTTGAGAACCACTGAGTAAAGAAACAGTAATTGGGGCTTCCCTGGTGGCACAGTGGTTGAGAGTCCGCCTGCCGATGCAGGGGACACGGGTTCATGCCCCGGTCCGGGAAGATCCCACATGCCGCGGAGCGGCTGGACCCGTGAGCCATGGCCCCTGAGCCTGCGCGTCCGGAGCCTGTGCTCCGCAACGGGAGAGGCCACAACAGTGAGAGGCCCGCGTATTGCTTAAAAAAAAAAAAAAAAGAAAGAAACAGTAATTGGAGGACATTGATAAAAAAACAGAGATATGTGGGGCTTCCCTGGTCGTGCAGTGGTTGAGAGTCCACCTGCCAATGCAGGGGACATGGGTTCGTGCCCTGGTCTGGGAAGATCCCACATGCCGCGGAGTGGCTGGGCCCGTGAGCCATGGCCGCTGAGCCTGCACATCCGGAGCCTGTGCTCCGCAACGGGAGAGGCCACGACAGTGAGAGGCCCGCGTACCGCAAAAAAAAACCCAGAGATATATGAATAATTTTTCTCTGAATTTCCAAGTTTGTTTTCTGTAAGCTAGGGGTAGCAAAAAAATTGGGAGACAGATTTATTGGGAAAATGATTTATTCAGAGAGTTGAGCTAAAACGATAATTTTTCCCTTGACCTTTGTATCTTCCCTTCAGTAAATTTTCATTAAGCCCAGGGAGTCCGTGACTTTATGATTCCCAAAGTTGTTTTAGATCATATAAAACTAGAAAAAGAAAAGAGGCGGTGGAAATGTTCCCCAAGGTTGACCTCTCTGTGTTTGGGTATTTTCTCCACTCAGAGTGCTGAAAACACAGTTTGTTAGGAGAGAGTGTTTGGCATCAGTGGGAAGTTTCGTTCTGCTGTTGATCCACTGCCTGGCCCACATTGCGGTCGATGACCTCCAACAGGACTCCAACCCCACCTTCCTGAGGTCATTTTACAAGGTATTTATAGCATGCACAGGCGTTTTGCTTCTCCTTCTCTGTGACTCACGCCCCATTCCCCAGGACAGTAAGTGCTATGAGCTTTGCAACATTTCAAATCTACTTAAGTCCCACTGGCGGCCTTTGGTTCCTACTGCCTTTCCCAATCAAATTTCCTGTGGCAGCATATGATAGAATGCATGCACCACTCTAAGAATTCTGGAGAGAAGTGGTCTTCCTACGAGAACAGCATCACAGCTTTCTGTGGATGTTTCGTTGTCAACACTTGGAGCCTCAGCAGAATTACAAATGATAATAGTAGCCCGTGGTGGGGGCAAGTAAAGATGATAAATCTCAAGCCCCATTTTTCTTTCAACTATTACTTTAAAGCTTTAATAGCAGTTGCCTGGAAGCTGAACTGATATGCCCACCTCACCTTTTCCTTGACCAGGGGTTGAAGGCCTATATCAGGGAAGCATTCTCTATCACTCTGCGAATGTCAGCAGTTTCCCAGGACAGTAAGCTTGGCCAAAGCATAAGCGCTATTCTGGTGGGAGAGCAGCCCATGTCTGAAAGAGGAAGAGATCTTCTCTCTAAACTCATTGAAAGGAAACATGAGTCTCACTTGGAGCCAGAGTCATCAGAGGAGGTAACTGGCTTTAACTTGTGTAGCACATGGTTTTAAAATTGACTCCTTCACAGAGTAAATGCCTCAGTGTATGACCTATTCAGATATTTCTGGCCTCCCTAGGTGGTACATTGCCTTGACACTCAGGCTGCTTCTCAAACCACATATGACAATATTTTTTAAATCCTATATTCTGCAGGGCAGACAGTGGGGACCTGGCTCGTGGGGATTGCAAACACGGCTCCACAGTTAATTCATGTCCCACTAACATATTATCAATAAGTAAGCAGAATTCCATCTATAAAACTCACTGTGACTTAGAGATTAAATTCAGATGCCCAAGTGGTAGCCTATTTACCCAGGCTTACTGTGTGCTGTTTTTTGTGCAAGCTTGACAATGGTATTCTTTTTTTTTTTAAGAAGATGTTGGGGGTAGGAGTTTATTAATTAATTTATTTATTTTTGCTGTGTTGGGTCTTCGTTTCTGTGCGTGGGCTTTCTCTAGTTGTGGCAAGCGGGGCCACTCTTCATCGCGGTGCACGAGCCTCTCACTTTCGTGGCCTCTCTTGTTGCGGAGCACAGACTCCAGACGCGCAGGCTCAGTAGTTGTGGCTCACGGGCCTAGTTGCTCCACAGCATGTGGGATCCTTCCGGACCAGGGCTCGAACCTGCGTCCCCTGCATTAGCAGGCAGATTCTCAACCACTGCACCACCTGGGAAGCCCCGACAATGGTATTCTTAATACTTATTAAGCACTTTTCTAAGGATATTATCTCAGCTTTTTTTTTTGTTTTTGTTTTTTGCGGTACGCGGGCCTCTCACTGTTGTGGCCTCTCCCGTTGCGGAGCACAGGCTCCGGACGCACAGGCTCAGCGGCCATGGCTCACGGGCCCAGCTGCTCCGTGGCATGTGGGATCCTCCCAGACCGGGGCACAAACCTGTGTCCCCCACATCGGCAGGCGGACTCACAAACACTGTGCCACCAGGGAAGCCCTATCTCACCTTTTTAACTATTAAAATATAAAGTTTAAATCTATGAACTTCCACTAAAAGACCATCTTCCACTAAAGGTCAATTCATTCTTGAGTTATAAATAAGAACATATTCTTTTTTCATTATGTATGTAAGACTTCATAAATTTCAAGGCATATATATATATATATATATATATATATATATATACACACATGTATGTCTCATTTGAGCCATGCAGCAATCCTGCAAATAGGTACCATACATATTTTTACTCACATTTTGTATTTAAGGGGAAATTAAGCAATTTGCCCTCAACCATACAGCTATTTGTAGTGGTGGATCTGAGACTAGATTCTAGATCACCTGACGCCTAAGGAAATATTCCATATACATCTCCCTGTAATCAAACCTCCATTAGTTACTAAGTCAGATTTATTTGTGGTTGTTGGAGGTGATGGTGATGTTGGTCAATTCTCTATCCTCACCTAACAGCAGCATTTGACAATATGATTACTTTCTCCTCCTCCATCTACCTTCTTTACTTGGCTCCCAGTACACCGGCCTCCTCTGGTTTTCCTCCTGCCTCGATGACTGTTCCTTGTCACTCTCCTTTGCTGGTCGCTCCTCTTCTCCCTGGCCTCTTAATGTTGGAGGGACAGGATTCAGTCCTGTCCTCGTCCCTTCTATATTCACTCCCCTCAGGGATCTCCTCTAGTGATCTAGCTTTAAATCCCACCTATATGTCAACAACTCTCAAATTTCATCTCCAGCCCTGACCCAACTCTCTAACCCAACTCATATATCCAGCAGCTTACTAACCACCTCCACTGGGATACCTAGTAAGTATCTCAAACTCAACATGCCCCAAACCAATCTTCTTTCCAAACCTGCTCCACCTGAAACCTTCCCCATCTCTGTTGATGGCAACTGTGTTCTTTTGATTTTTCAGGCCAAAGTCTTCTCTTCAGGCCAAACCTGTCTCTCTTTTACATACACCCCCAACAAATCCATCAGGATATTTTTCAGAAACTCTTCCTTCACAAACTCCTCCTTCAAGTATATCCATAATCTAACCACTTCTCATCACCTGTGCTGCTACCAGCCTGGTGCAAGGCATCTCTTGCCTGGGCTGCCATCAGACTCACTAACCAATCTCCCTGAGTCCAACCTTGCCTCTCTTCAGTCTGTTCTCAGCATAGTCCCATAGTCATCCTTTGAAATTGAAAGTTGAGACTGCTCAAAGTCCTGCTGTGGTCCCCATTTCACTAGGGTAAAAGCCAAAGAAGCCAAGTCTCCCTTGTGTCTCACCCCCTCACCTACTACTCTTCCCCTCATTCATTCAACTCCAACCACACTTCCCTCCTTGCAGTTCTTCAGACACACCAGGGACACTCCCTTCTTAAGGGTTCCCTCTGCCTGCAATGTTCCTTCCTCCAAGGCAGTATCTCCCGACCAGGAGCAATTTTATCCCTGGCTGGACATTTGGCAATGTCTGGAGACACTTTTGATTGTCTGACTCAGAAGAGGTGTGTGCTACTCTTAGCTAGTGGGTAGAGGCCAAGGATGCTTCTAAACATCCTACAGTGCATTGGACAGCCCCACAACAAAAAAATCATCTATCCCCAAGTGTCACTAGTGCTGAGGTTGAGAGACCCTGGTCTAGGCCTGACTCCCTTGCCTCCTTCATGAATTTGTTCAAGTGTCGCCTTCTTAATGACTACCGTGGCAACCCTGTCTTAATCTGCAACCCTCTTTACCTGTTCATCAGCTTTTCCTTACTCTGCTCTACTTTTCTTTATCCTATATCATGTCCTAATGTACTACATAATTTACTTACATTTGGTTATTGCTTTTCTTCCCATACTAGGATGTCAGCTCCATGAGGGCAGAGTTGTTTTCTTTGCTTTTTCTGCTATAGCCCATGTGCCACTCTAAGAACAGGCTTTCAATATATTTACTATGCTATTGAATAGATTTATATGAACCCTGATGCTATGCAGTAAAACATTTCAATCTACCAGAGCTAACTAGGAGGCAGATAATAGCAAACATTACACACTTGCCACACGTCAGATGTTCTGCTGGGAGTTTTATATGCATTATCTCATTTAATCTTCCCCATGCCCTTACAGGGTAGATGTTACTTTTATTCCTAACTTACAGATGAGAAATCTTCTGAGGCTTAGAAGTATTAAAAACAAATTTTCCTGGGCTTCCCTGGTGGCGCAGTGGTTGAGAGTCCGCCTGCCAATGCAGGGAACATGGGTTCGTGTCCCCGTCCGGGAAGATCCCACATGCCGTGGAGTGGCTAGGCCCGTGAGCCATGGTCGCTGAGCCTGTGCGTCTGGAGCCTGTGCTCTGCAACGGGAGAGGCCACAACAGTGAGAGGCCCGTGTACCGCAAAAAAAAAACAAAAAAAAAAACAACTTTTCCAAGACAGAGATAGTTGTGGAGCTGGGATGTTAGCACTCTGCCAACCACCATCTATGGAGAGGTCTCATTTTATTTTAATAGCAGAACTGTATATAGTACACTCAGGTACTGGTTAAGAAGATTCAAGAGTACTTAAAAGAAATGAGAGCCAAGATATTAAGTATATTATCATTTCTCTTCCATACCCTCTACAGTATATTAGGAAAAACAAAGATCTTCTCCTTTTTACCAACATGGAACACTTCCTGAAAAGCATTCTCGCTGCAGAGCAACAAATCCCAAGAAAACCAAGAGATCAGCTTGGGGATGAAGATAAGGTAAGATGCCCATATGATCTACAGCATTGAGACTGTACTCTGCTATATACTTTGGAACTTTTTATTGTATGTTTAGGGCCATATTTATCATTGAGCATGTCAGCAGAACAAAGGATGGGAAATTAATGGTGGTATGAACAGGTAACATCATCAGTCACTTATTAAAAACTTTACCAACAGATGGTGGATCTTAGAGTTAATCCCTCTGCCTTCAGGCAGGTCAGGCATTAATCTTAGAGAGCAGGAACTGAGACTCAGACTTGCCCCAGTTCACCCAGCTAGGAAAAGACAAACAGCAACTAGGTCCACTGCCTTCTCATTCAGGGTTTCTCCCACTGTACAGTAATGATACCTACTGCTGTTTTATAAAAGGTTGTTTTCAATCTTAAGCACTTAAAATGTTGTTATACTCTTAAAAACCAACAAATATTTTGGTTCCAAGTGATCAGAATTAATATTTTGTAATGTATAATTAGCAAAGAGAAAACCCCAAGCATCCTCATTTTTCTCATGCAGAGCAGTGATCTAAACATGTTGAGATTAAGATCAGAAACAAGCACCCTAGAGACGTAACCGAGCACTGACTCCAGCCTTGGGCCCCCGTCCACTTTAAAGTTATCACCAGAGTCTGGGGTGAAAACTACTTTTAAAACTTTATTAAAGTATAATACAACTTTTTAAAGTGCACATATCATAAATGTACACCTCTTGAACTAGCCAAATGAACGTTCCCAGGTAAGCAACCAGACCAAGAAATAGAATGTTACCAGCTCCCCAGAAGCACCCCATGTCTCCCCTCCCAGTCACCTGAGAGTGGCCACTATCCTGATACCAAACATCATAAATTGTTTTTGCTTATTCGTGAATTTTATATCAATAGAATCATAAACTATGAGTTACTTTATTGCTCAAATTTGTGAGATTTATCCATATTGTTGCAGGTAGTTGTAGCTTGTTGATTCTCTTTGTTGTAAAGTATTCCATTGTACAGATATATCACAATTTATTCACTCTATACTGATGCACAGGTGGGTATTTTCCAGCTTAGGGTTTTTACAAATAGTTGTGCACCTTTCGATGACTATACCTAGTCAGGTATTTACTTAGGACTAGAACTTCTGGGTCTGAGGGTATGGATATGCTCAATGTTAGTATCTGCTATCAACCAGAGTCCCACCAGCCGTGGAACAGAGTTCTGTTTGTTCTCCATCTTTATCAGAACTAGCATTTTCCATCTTTTTTATTTTACCCATACTTCTGGGTGTGTGGTTTTAATTTGCATTTTCCTAATGGCCAATGGAACCGAACATCTTTCATATATTTATACAGCATTTGACTGTCCTCTCGAGAGAGATGCCTATTCAAGCCTCTTGCCAATTTGTCATTGGATTGCCTATTTTTAATTGATTTGCAGGAATTCTTTATTCTGCGACTATTTTTCCTCATTCTGTGGATTGTCTTTTTATAGAAATAACTGCATGTTTCTTTTTCTGTTTTATTTTTAGATCTAGAAAGAAAATGGTGGCCTCATTTCAAGTCTGCATTATTAAAAGGTGTTAAATATATCAGTATAACATCCAATGAAGCTGATAAGAGAACATTCATATATAAATCACATAAATGTATATTATAATTTGGGGTAGATACATAACATAAAGGGCTACTTCCTGACACAAAAGAAAAACATGCTGACATTTTCACTGTGGCTAAAAGATTAGACCACATATATTATTATAATATTCATTTAAAGATATTGACTGAACCTCTTTATAAAAATGTAAAATTTGTATATATCATCATTTATCAGGCTAACTTATCTAAAATTGTTTGTTACCAAGTCACACAAAAGGAGATGGATATAGTTACAAAATATTTGGTGATCTGGAATGAGAATACATAAAATATAGGCCATGTGGCATATGTAAAATTCACTTTGGAGGCCCTGATTGGAAAATTTCAAAGGGATAAGCAGTTACCTAAAACTGAAGCTTCAGGGTAGATTTGAATATTAAGTAGGAGAGATACAACCATCACATGAATTCAGTGTAAGCCAAAAAAAATGTTTTAATACAAACTCCAAACCTCAGATTACAATCCAAAGTCTGCAATTCAAGCTGTTTCTCACATGGATAAATTTCTTACTGTGTTTCAAGATAGCAGAAGGGTTTTTTTTTAATATATAAACTGTTATTGAGTCTCCCAAGCAATGCAAGGAAAGCAGACAAGTTAAGAATTAAAACTGTAACTTAAACATTATATGGATGGATAATGAATAATAGCTAATCATTTAATTCAGTGACCATCTCATAGTCAAATTTTTAGACCTGCAGGTCTTTGTCCTAATTAAAATATGTTCAGATATGGCTGAGGATTTAGCTTTAAATCCAACCAATCAAAATACTAACAGTAAATTACTTTAGAGAAAAATTAAAACACTGAGACAACGTGACATGAAGATTTACAATTAAGGTTTAACGAAGAGTTTTAAATCAAGCCCTAAGGATGATCTGCTCAGAATCAACTCACTACATCTAACCTCTCCATTTCTCCAATCTTACACTGACATTGGGTTTTCATTTCTTTGTTGCTAGAGATTGGTCACTTAGTCATCTTAAACATTCATTCAGTTTAAATCATAGATTAGCCATCAGGCAAAGCAAGTACAAAATTTGTCAGCCTTAAAGCTGTTTCATTAGTGGGAATTCCCTGGCAGTCCAGTGGTTAGGACTCTGTACTTCCACTGCCAGGGGCCTGGGTTCAACCCCTGGTTGAGGAACTAAGATCCCACAAGCCACGCAGAGCAGGCAAATAAATTTTTTTTTAATTTTTAAAAAACTGTTTCATTAGTTACTATCTCAGTTAAAATTACCTGCTGCCTTCATAGAATAGATACCAATAAAATGATAGTTGCCCTTAATAATGGGCTATGTGGGGCTTCCCTGGTGGCACAGTGGTTGAGAGTCCGCCTGCTGATGCAGGGGACACGGGTTCGTGCCCCGGTCCGGTAAGATCCCACATGCTGCGGAGCGGCTGGGCCCGTGAGCCATGGCCGCTGAGCCTGCGCGTCCGGAGCCTGTGCTCCGCAACGGGACAGGCCCGCGTACCGCAAAAAAAATAATAATAATGGGCTATGTGGCAGCTGTTCTGTCTCTTCCATGAACTGGGAATTCTTAAATAAAGCATACCTCCGAAATCATTGCATAATAACTTCATAAGATTAAAGGCTTGTCCAATACTCTGAGAATGTAAATCTTATTTTGATATGATAAATATTGAGTGTGTGTCAAGAACTTTATTTAATTATTCACATAAATTATGAAATGTATTTCCTAGAAAGCATCGTGAACATTAACTAAGCCAGACATACAAGACTATTTAGAATAGTTAGACTAAAACTCCAGATCCTCAGAGAGATGGCAAAGAAAAAGTCATGCAAAAACTAAAGTTATTTTTTTTATATTCCTCATTCTTTGCTGAACAAGGCACCTACCAAAACATGACTCTATTAACCTCTTGGCTGAATTCTTGGGCCCTCCATTTGATTCTATTAATACACTAACAGCTGCAGGCTTTTACTAAGTGCATGATTTTTAATGGAAATACCATAGATTATAAGGCAGAGATCATGTTCTTCTTCCTGCTGCATTATGTGTTTTATTGCTGAATCAAATCGATAGTAAGCTTTTAAAGTTTTGAGACTCTAGTATCTTTAAGGAATTAGCTTGTGTGCACACATATATACACATGCACAACTCATTGATCAAAAAAAAAAAAGAATAAGAAAACCTCAATAGATACAGAAGCCATATTTTACCAACTACCAGCAATAAGAACCCTTTCCCAAAAATACAATGCTTAAAATAATTCTTCTTAAAACAATTTTTATTTCAAAAGTGGTACATAGACTTCTACTTCCAGAAGGATGAATCAGACATACTTTTCCCTATTCCTCCCACTGAGAACAACTAAGCCTCTGGACATTACATACAAAAACAAACAAGAAGATTTTGAAATGCATAGAGAAGAAAGTAGACCAAGTAGGGATCTCAGAACCCAAAGCAGGATATGGTAGTGAACTCCACAGAGTCCCTTTTTCCCTTAATATTCCAGACTTGGATATAAAGAAGCCAGTAACCCATAAATACTAATGAGCACAAACCAAAAAAGCCCCCCAAAAGCCTTCTCTCTCTAGCCAAAGGACTAAGAAAGGGGCAGCCTAGCGAGACAGAAAACTTTGAGATAATAACTGCTTTACTCTAGTCAAATATCAGAAAAAAGCTGACTCCACCCATGCCAGCAAAGGATGAGTGACGAATCTAGACTTTCACCCTTGCCAGGCTGCAACAAGACACCACAACCTCCTTTGGGGGTGGTGTCAGAGAAGAGAACCAAGCAGAGAACTAGGAGTTTTTACCTTTCCATCCTCTCCAGGCAGTAACAAACCCCTCTACACCTCATGGTATCAGTGGAGACCACATGGTGAATCTACCAACATATGGCAGTAATGCGCTACCTTATTACCACCACCTCCCTGCTGAAGTAGCATCAGTGGAGGCCAAGTGGTGAGTCAGAACTTTTACCATTGCCCACTGGTAATGATACCACCCTCATTAAAGCATTTATGGGTACCACATGGGGAGGTGGAATTCCCATACCTGCCCAGCAGGTATGAGAAACCCCTTCCCTGCATGTCAGTGGAGGCCAAGTGGGGAACCTGGACTTTCATCTCCCATCAGGCAGTAACAAGGCAGCATCCTCTCCCCTCCCGCCCAAAGTGGGTGGAATAGTGTCAAAGGAAATCAGCTAAAACAAAGTTTAAATAAGATCCCAAGCCTTATAATATCAAAAATATACAGGTTTCAGTCAGAGAACCAGAAAGATATAAAACCGAGTGGAAAAAGAGACAATAGATGCCAACACCAAAATGACAAAGATATTAGAATTATATTTCAAAGAGTTTAGGGGCTTCCCTGGTGGCGCAGTGGTTGAGAGTCCGCCTACCGATGCAGGGGACACGGGTTCGTGCCCCGGTACGGGAAGATCCCACATGCCACGGAGCAGCTGGGCCCGTGAGCCATGGCCACTGAGCGTGTGAGTCCGGAGCCTGTGCTCCGCAACGGGAGAGACCACAACAGTGAGAGGCCCACGTACCGCAAAAAAAAAAAAAAAAAAAAGAGTTTAAAAGAACCATCATAAAAATACTTCAACAAGCAATTATGAACATGCTTGAAACAAATGAAAAAAATGGAAGTCTCAGCAAGGAACTATAAAGTCACAAAAAAGAAATAGAAGAAAAAGAAGAAACAAATGAAAAATTTAGAACTGAAAAATATACAAACCAAAATAAAAAGCTCAATGGATGGGCTCAACAGTAAAATGGAAGGAATAGAGGGAGGAAAAAAGTGAATTTTTAGATAGAACAATAGAAATTACCCAATATGAACAACAGAGAGAAAAAAAGACTGAACAAATGAATGTATCAGTGCCTCAGGGAATTATGGTAGTATAACAAATGATCTGGCATTCAGGTCATCAAAGTCTCAGAAGGAGAAGAGAAAGACAGCAGGCTATAAAAGTACTCAAAGAAATAATGGCTGAAACTCCTCAAATTTGGAAAGAGACATAAACCTACAGATTCAAGGAGCTGAGTGAATATGAGACAAGATAAATCCAAATAAATCCGCACCAAATGCACCATAATTACATTTCTGAAAACTAAAAGCAGAGAAAAAAATTGAAAGCAACCAGAGAAAAATGACACCTCACCTATAGAATAAAAACATTTTTATGACAGCAGATTTCTCATTAGAAAGCATAGAAGCCAGAAAGAAGTAGCACACTTTTCTAGTACTGAAATAAAAACCATCAATCCAGAACTCTATATCTGGTGAACATATTCTTTAAAAATGAAGAGAAGAATCAATACATTCACAGATGAAGAAAAACTAACCCAGATTACCCTAAAAAAAGGCTAAAGGAAATTCCCTAAAAAGAAAGGAAACAAAAGAAAACACCTTGGAACACCAGGAAGGAAGGACACAGTAAGCAAAAATAAGGATAAAAACAATATCTTTCTTTCCTTCTCCTTTGAGTTTTCTAAATTATGTTTGAAAGTTAAAGTAAAAATTACAATGCTGTCAGATGTGGCTCTAAAATCTATGTAGAGGAAATATTTAATACAATTATAAGTGGAGGAGGATAATGAGAAATGAAGGGAGTTCAGGTTTCTACACTTCATTTGAACTGATAAAATAACAATGGTAGATCATGACAAGTTATGTACTTATAATGCAATACCTAAAGCAACCACTAGAAGAGAAATGAAAAGCAGAGAGAACAAATGGAAAACAAAAATTAAATAGCAGACTCAAGAACTAACATATCTATAATTATAATAATATAAATAGTCTAAACACACCAATTAAAAGACAGAAATTGGCAGAAAATATGACTCAACTATATGGACATCATCAACTATAACCAGGTTCACAGCAGGTTGAAAGTAAAAAGATGGGAAAAGATACACCATGCATACATTAATCAAAAGAAATACACCATGCATACATTAATCAAAAGAAAGCAGGAGTGGCTACATTAATACCAGATAAAGCAATATCAGGGCAAAATAAATTACTAGAGACAGAAAGGAACATTATATAATGATAAAAATGTCAGTCTATCAAGAAGACACGCAGTTCTAAATGTATAAAACAACAGAGTTGTACCATATAAAACAACAACAGAGTTGTACCAAATGTAAAACAAAAACTGATAGAACTGAAAGGAGAAATAGACAAATTGCAATTATAATTGGAGACTTCAACATCCCCTCTCAACAATTTATAAGACATCTAGACAGAAAATCAGCAAGGATATAGAAGAACTCAACATTTAATCAATAGTACTACTTAACATTAGTGGAACATCCCCCCAAACAACAGTAGAATAAATTATTTTCAAGGGCCCAATGAAGATTTATCAAGATAAATCTCATCCTGGAGTATAGAACAAATCTCAACTAATTTAAAAGAATTAAAAACATACAAAGCATATTCTCTAACCAGAATATAACCAAATTAGAAACCAGTAACAGAAAAATAACAGGTAAGTCTCCAAATACTTAGAAACTAAACAACATCTAAATAATCCAAGGATCAAAGAAGTTGTCTTAAGGAAAAATATTAAAATACATTGAACTGAATGACAATGAAAAGTCAACATATAAAAGCTTGTCGGAACAGGTGAGCAGTGTTGAGAGGGAAATTTATAGCCCTGAGTACCTATATTAGAAAAGAGGAAAAGTCTCGAATCAAAAATCTAAGGTTGGGGAAATCCTTCAAGATGGTGGAGGAGTAAGATGTGGAGATCACCTTCCTCCCCACAGATACATCAAAAATACATCTACATGTGGAACAGCTTCTACAGAACACCTGCTAAACGCTGGCAGAAGGCCTCAGACTTCCAGAAAGGCAAGAAAATCTCCACATAACTAGGTAGGGCAAAAGAAAAAAGAGAGACAAAGGAATAGGGATGGGACCTGCCCCTCTGCGAGGGAGCTGTGAAGGAGGAAAAGTTTATGCACACTAGGAAGCCCCCTCACTGGCAGGGGTGGGTAGGGGGAGCTTCGGAGCCTCAGAGAAGAGCACAGCCACAGGGGTGCGGAGGGCAAAGCGAAGAGATTCCCGCAAAGACGATCGGTGCCGACCAGCACTCACCGGCCTGAGACGCTTGTCTGCTCACCTTCTGGGGCGGGTGGGGGCTGGGAGCTGAGGCTCGGGCTTCGGAGGTCAGACCCCGAGAGAGGACTGGGGTTGGCTGTGTGAAGACAGCCTGAGGAGGCCAGTGCACCACAGCTAACCGGGAGGGGGTCCGGGAAGAAGCATGGGCCTGCCAGAGAGGCAAGAGACCATTGTTGCGGGGTGCGCAAGGAAAGGGGTGGGCCCAACATAGGAGCTTCTTGCTCCGTGCGCTCACAAATGGCAGGGCACCGCCTACACAAGGTCCAGGGGCGGGTGCAAGCCACAGCTGTTATCTTGGACACCAGAGGCGGGCAAGATGGCTACCGCTGCCACCGCGGGTCCTGTGAGCAAGTGCAGGCCCCTGCCCACACCTTCCCGGGAGCCTATGCAGCCCACCACTGCCGAGGGTCCCACGGCAGTCTGAAGCATGCCATGCGCTCTTCTGGGGCCAGCTTCTCCAGGAGAGCGCACAGTGCACCTCAGGCTGTTGCAACTTCCTGCCGCCTTCTGCCGTCGCAGGCACACCCCGCACATCCCAATTGTGACTGCTTATCCCTCCCTCTCCCTGGTCTGAGTGAGCAAGTGGGTACTAATCAGCCACTGAATTCGCCCCTCTTGCCTGGGTGGGGAACAGATGCCTGAGGGTGACCCACACGCAGAGGCGGGGTCAAAACCAAAGCTGAACTCCAGGGGCAATGGGATCAAAGAAGAGGAAGGGCTCTCTCCCTGCAGCCACAGGAGCAGCAGATTGCGTCCCTGCAAACGGTTGGTGAACCCTGCATCTGTGGAATATCTGATTTAACGAGTGTTCCCACAATTGAGGCTATGGACTTTGGCGGCAACTGTGGACTTTGGGAGCAAGTACACGCAGGAGTAAGGCCAGATCAGACAGAGTCTGAGTTGGCCACAAGTGCCCACTGCAGGTCCAGAGACCTACCTAGAAGTATTGGAGGACTTCCTAGGAAGGCAGGGATTGGCTGTGGCTCACTGTGGGGGCAAGGACACTGACAGCTGAGGCCACAGGAAAATATTATTATTATTATTATTGTTTTTTTCATTTTGTTTTGTTGTTGTTCATTTTTTATTATTCTTTTTATTTTTTATTTACTTTTTATTTTTATGGTTTTATTCTCTTATTTTACTTATTTTTTTATTGGAGTATGATTGCTTTACAATGTTTTGTTAGTTTCTGCTGTATAATAAAGTGAATCAACTATATGTATACCTATATCCCCTCCCTTTTGGACCTCCCTCCCACCCCACCCATCCCACCCATCTACGTCGTCACAGAGAACCAAGCTCAGCTTCCTGTGCTTTTATAAAGCATGTTCCCTCAAGCTATCTATATTATATATGGTACTGTATATATGTCAATCCTAATCTCCCAATTGGTCCCACCCTCCCCTTCCCTGCCATGTGTCCACATGTCCATTCTCTACACCTATGTCTCTATTCCTGTCCTGCAAAAAGGTTCATCTGTACCATTTTTCTAGATTCCACATATATGTGTTAATATACAATATTTGTTTTTCTCTTTCTGGCTTATTTCACTCTGTATGACAGACTCCACGTCCATCCACATGTCTACAAATGACCCAATTTTGTTCCTTTTTATCGCTGAGTAATATTCCATTGTATATAGGTACCACATCTTCTTTATCCATTCATCTATCAGACATTTACATTATTTCCATTTCCTGGCTATTGTAAATAGTGCTGCAATGAATATTGGGGTACATGTGTCCTTCTGAATTATGGTTTTCTCAGGGTATATGCCCAGTAGTGGGATTGCTGGGTCGTATGGTAGTTCTATTTTTTGTTTTTTAAGGAACCTCCATACTGTTCTCCATAGTGGCTGTATCAATTTACATTCCCACCAACAGTGCAAGAGGTTTCCATTTTCTCCACACACTCTGCAGCATTTATTGTTTGTAGATTTTTTGATGATGGCCATTCTGACTGGTGTGAGGTGATATCTCATTGTAGTTTTGATTTGCATTTCTCTGATAATTAGTGATGTTGAGCATCTTTCCATGTGCCACTTGGCCACCTGTATGTCTTCTTTGGTGAAATGTCTATTTAGGTCTTCCAACCATTTTTTAATTGGGTTGTTTGTTTTCTTGATATTGAGCTCCATGAGCTATTTGTATATTTTAGAGATTAATCCTTTGTCCGTTGCTTCATTTACAAATTTTCTCCCATTCGGAGGGTTGTCTTTTCATCTTGTTTATAGTTTCCTTTGCTGTGCAAAAGCCTTTGCTTCATTAGATCCCATTTGTTTATTTTTCTTTTTATTTTCATTACTCTTGGAGGTGGGTCAAAAAAGATCTTACCATGGTTGATGGCAAGAGTGTTTTTCTTATGTTTTCCTCTAAGAGTTTTATATTGTCCAGTCTTACATTTAGGTCTTTAATCCATTTTGAGTTTATTTTTGTGTATGGCATTAGGGAGTGTTCTAATATCATTCTTTAACATGTAGCTGTCCAGTTTTAACAACACCACTTATTGAAGAGGCTGTCTTTTCTCCATTGTATGTTCTCACCTGCTTGGTCATAAATTAGATGGCCATATGTGTGTGGGTTTATCTCTGGGCTTTTTATCCTGTTCCGCTGATCTATGTTTCTGTTTTTGTGCCAGTACCATACTGTCTTTTTTTATTTATTTATTTATTTTTGGCTGCATTGGGTCTTTGTTGCTGTGCATGGGCTTTCTCTAGTTGTGGCAAGAGGAGGCTACTCTTTGCTGTGGCTCACGGGCTTCTCATTGTGGTGGCTTCTCTTGTTGCAGAGCATGGGCTCTAAGCACACGAGCTTCAGTAGTTGTGGCATGCAGGCTCAGTAGTTGTGGCTCACGGGCTTAGTTGATCCGTGGCATGTGGGATCTTCCCGGACCAGGGCTCGAACCGATGTCGCCTGCATTGATAGGCAGATTCTTAACCACTGTGTCACCAGGGAAGCCCCCATACTGTCTTGATTACTGTAGCTTTGTAGTATAGTCTGAAGACAGGGAGCCTGATTCCTCCAGCTCCGTTTTTCTTTGTCAAGATTGCTTTGACTATTCGGGGTCTTTTGTGTTTCCATACAAAAGAAAAATTGTAAAATTTTTTGTTCTAATTCTGTGAAGAATGCCATTAGTAATCTGATAGGGCTTGCACTGAATCTGTAGACTGCTTTGGGTAGTATAGTCATTTTCACAATGTTGATTCTTCCAATTCAAGAACGTGGTATATTTCTCCATTTGTTGTTTATGTCATCTTTGATTACTTTCATCAGTGTTTTATAGTTTTCTGAGTACGGGTCTTCTGCATCCTTAGATAGGTTTATTCCTAGGTATTTTATTCTTTTTGTTGCTATGGTAAATGGGATTGTATCCTTAATTTCTCCTTCTGAATTATCTTAGCTTTTGCTTGTCTGTAAAGGTTTTAAACATGGCAGTGTGTACATGTCAATTCCAAACTGCCTAACTATCCCTTCCCCCACCCTTCCCCCCAGTAACCATAAGTTCGTTCTCTTAAGTCCATGAGTCTGTTTCTGTTTTGTAAATAAGTTCATTTGTATCATTTCTTTTTAGATTCTGCACATAAGGGATATCATATGATATTTCTCTTTCTCTGTCTGACTTACTTTACTCAGTATGACAATCTCTAGGTCCATCCATGTGGCTGCAAATGACATTATTTCATTCTCTTTAATGGCTGAGTAATATTCCATTGTATATATGTACCACATCCTCTTTATCCATTCCTCTGTTGATGGACATTTAGATTGTTTCCATGTCTTTGCTATCATAAACAGTGCTGCAATGAACATTGGGGTGCGTGTATCCTTTCAGACCATGTTTTCCTCCAGATATATGCCCAGGAGTGGGATTGCAGGGTCATATGGTAGCTCTATTTTTAGTTTTTTAAGGAACCTCCATACTGTTCTCCATAGGGGCTGTACCAATTTATAGTCCCACCAACAGTGTAGGAGGGGTCCCTTCTCTCCACATTCTTTCCAGCATTTATTGTTTGAGGATTTTTTGATGATTTTTTTGACTGATGTGAGGTGATAGCTCATTGTAGTTTTGATCTGCATTTCTCCAATAGTTAGTAATGGTGAACATCTTTTCATGTGCCTCTTGGCCATCTGTGTGTCTTCTTTGGAGAAATGTCTATTCATGTCTTCTGCCCATTTTTGGATTGGGTTGTTTGTTTTGATGATATTAAGTCTCATGAGCTGTTTGTAAATTTTGGAGACTAATCCCTTGTCAGTGACAATGATTTGCAAATATTTTCTCCCAATCTGTGGGTTATATTTTTGTTTTGTTTATGGTTTCCTTTGCTGTGCAAAAGCTTTAGAGTTTAATTAGGTCTCATTTGTTTATTTTTCTTTTTATTTCCATTATTCTGGAAGATGGATCAGAAAAGATACTGCTGCAATTTATGTCAGAGAGCGTTCTGCCTATGTTTTCCTCAAAGAGTTTTATAGTGTCCAGCCGCACATTTAGGTCTTTAATCCATTTTGAGATTATTTTTGTATATGGTGTTAAAGAATGATCTAATTTCATTTTTTACATGTAGCTGTCCAGTTTTCCCAGCACAATTTGTTGAAGAGACTGTTTTCCCAACATTGTGTAGTCTTGCCTCCTTTGTCATAGATTAATTGACCATAGGTGCGTGGGTTTATTTCTGAGCTTTCTTGTTCCATTGATCTATATTTCTATTTTTGTGCCAGTACCATAATGATTTGACGACTATAGCTTTGTAGTATAGTCTGAAGTCAGGAAGCCTGATTCTTCCAGCTCTGTTATTTTTTCTCAAGATTGCTTTGGCTATTCAGAGCCTTTTGTGTCTCCATACAAATTTTAAGATTCTTTTGTTCTAGTTCTTTGAAAAATGCCATTGGTAATTTGATAGGGATTGCACTGAATCTGTAAATTGCTTTGGGTAGTATAGTCATTTTCACAATACTGATTCTTCCAATCCACGAACATGGTATATCTTTCCGTCTGTTTGTGTCTTCTTCAATTTCTTTCATCAGTATCTCATAGTTTCTGGAGTACAGGTTTTTGTCTCAGATATTTTATTTATTTATTTTAGGTATTTTATTTATTTATTTTTTGATGCGATGGTAAATGGGGTTGTTTCTTGAGTTTCTTTTTCTGATCTTTCATTGTTATTGTATAGGAATGCAAGAGATTTCTGTGCATTAATTTTGTATCCTGCAACTTTACCAAATTCATTGATGACCTCTAGTAGTTTTCTGATAGTGTCTTTAGGATTTTCTATGTATAGTATCATGTCATCTGCAAACAGTGACAGTTCAACTTCTTTTCCAACTTGGATTCCTTTTATCTCTTTTTCTTCTCTGATTGCTGTAGCTAGGACTTCCAAAACTATGTTGAATAAAAGTGGCGAGAGTGGACATCCTTGTCTTGTCCCTGATCTCAGAAGAAATGCTTTCAGCTTTTCACCATTGAGTATTTTAGCTATAGGTTTGTCGATAAGGCCTTTATTGTGTTAAGGTAGGTTCCCTCTATGACCACTTTGTGGAGAGTTTTTATCATAAATGGGTGCTGAATTTTGTCAAAAGCTTTTACGGCATCTATTGAGATGACCATATGATTTTTAGTCTTCATTTGTTGATGTGGTATATCACACTGACTGATTTGCAGATATTAAAGAATCCTTGCATCCTAGGATATATCCCACTCAATCATGGTGTATGATCCTTTTAATGTATGGTTGGATTCAGATTGCTACTATTTTGTTGAGGATTTTTGTGTCTATGTTCATCAGTGATATTGGCCTGTATTTTTTGTGTGTGTGTGTGGTATCTTTGTCTGGTTTTGGTATCAGGGTGATCGTGGCCTCACAGAATGAGTTTGGGAGTGTTCCTTCCTCTGCAAATTTTTGGAACGGTTTCAGAAGGATAGGTGTTAGCTCTTCTCTAAATGTTTGATAGAATTTGCCTGTGAAGCCATCAGGTCCTAGACATTTTGTTTGTTAGGAATTTTTTAATCACAGTTTCAATTTCAGTGCTTGTGATAAGTCTGTTTATATTTTCTATTTCTTCCTGGTTCAGTCTCAGGAGACTGTACTTTTCTAAGAATTTGTCCATTTCTTCCAGGTTATCCATTTTATTGGCATACAGTTGCTTATAGTAGTCTCTTATGATCCTTTGTGTTTCTGCAATGTCACTTGTGATTTTTCCTTTCCATTTCTAATTTTATTGATTTCCATACTCTCCCTCTTTTTCTTGATGAGTCTGACTAAAGGTTTATCAATTTTGTTTAGCTTTTCAAAGAACCAGCTTTTAGTTTCATTGATCTTTGCTATTGTTTTCTTTGTTTCTATTTCATTTATTTCTGCTCTGATCTTTATGATTTCTTTCCTTCTACTAACGTTGGGTTTTGTTTGTTCTTCTTTCTCTAGTTCTTTTAGGGGTAAGATTAGATTGTTTATTTGAGATTTTTCTTGTTTCTTGAGGTAGGATTGTATTGCTATAAACTTCCCTCTTAGAACTGCTTTTGCTGCATCCCATGGGTTTTGGGTCATTGTGTTTTCGTTGTCATTTGTCTCTAGGTATTTTTTGATTTCCTCTTTGGTTTCTTCAGAGTTCTCTTGGTTACTTAGTAGTGCACTGTGTTTTTTATAGTTTTTTTCTGTAATTGATTTTTAGTCTCATATGTAGTGGTCAGAAAAGAAGTTTGATACGATTTCAATTTTCTTCCATTTGGTAAGGCTTGACTTGTGACCCAAGATGTGATCTATCCTGGAGAATGTTCATGTATACTTAGGAAGAAAGCGTATTCTGCCACTTTAAGGTGGAATGTCCTATAAATATCAATTAAATCTATTTGGTCTATTGTGTCATTTAAAACTGTGTTTCCTTATTAATTTCTGTCTGGATGATCTGTCGATTGGTGTAAGTGAGGTTTTAAAGTCCCCCACTCTTATTGTGTTACTGTCGATTTCCCCTTTTATAGCTCTTAGCATTTGCATTATATATTGAGTTGCTCCTCTGTTAGATGCACATATATTTATAATTGTTATATCTTCTTCTTGGATTGATCCCTTGATCATTATGTAGTGTCTTCCTTCATTTCCTGTAACAGTCTTTAATTTAAAGTCTATTTTGTCTGATATGAGTATTTCTACTCCAGCTTTCTTTTGATTTCCATTTGCATGGAATATCTCTTTCCATCCCTTCACTTTCAGTCTCTATGTGTCCCTAGGTCTGAGGTGGGTCTCTTGTAGACAGCATATATACGGGTCTTGTTTTTGAATCCACTCAGTCAGTCTATGTCTTTTGTCTGGCACATTTAATCCATTTACATTTAAGGTAATTATTGATAAGTGTATGCCTATTGCCATTTTCTTAATTGTTTGGGGTTTGTTTTTGTAGGGCTTTTTTTCTTCCCTTCTTCTTTTGCTCTCTTCTCTTGTGGTTTGATGACCATCTTTAGTGTTGTGTTTGGATTGCTTTTTCTTTTTCGTGTGTGTATCTCTTGTACTTTGGGGGTTTCCTGTTCCCATGTGGTTTTGATATAGCAGTCTATATATGTGCAAGGGTTTTGGGGTTTTTTTTTTAAGTTGTTAGTCTCTTTCTCACCTAGAGGTGTTCCTTTAACATTTGTTGCAAAGCTGGTCTGGTGATGCTGAATTCTCTTAGCTTTTGCTTGTCTGTAAAACTTCGATTTCTCTGTCAAATCTGAATGAGAGCCTTGCTGGGTAGAGTATTCTTGGTTGTAGGTTCTTCCCTTTCATCACTTTAAATATATTGTGCCACTCCCTTCTGTCTTGCAGGGTTTCTGCTGAGAGATCAGGTGATAATCTTATGGGAGTTCCCTTGTATGTTGTCATTTTTCCCTTGTTGCTTTTAATACTTTTTCTTTGTTTTAATTTTTGTCAATTTGATTACTATGTGTCTCAGTGTTTTCCTGCTTGGGTTTATCCTGTCTGGGACTCTCTTCACTTCCTGGACTTGTATATTGATTACTTTTAATCACAGCAAAAAATACATAGTTCCTTATATTTTCCCCTATACATTTGCTTCAGGGAAACATGAGACGCTCTAAAGAATTTGCAGGGCTATAAAGCTCATGGATGGCTCCATCTGTGCCAAGTTCTAGAACAGTGATGGAATTGATTTCTTCTTGAGTACAACTTTGAACAATTCATTTTAATGGCTGTCTCTAGTACTATGTTGCATAGAGTTGTGAGACAATCTCTGCACCCAAATAAGAACACTGTGATTTATTAGCACATCCATCAAGGGGTACAGGAGTAGTAATACATGTGCCACAGATTTACCATCTGTTTTCTGGAAGTTCTTTCAAGCCAACCTCACAAATTTCATGAAGCACTTTGTTAATAAAACCATCTCTGCAAAAGTTCTTACAAACCCATTCTTCTGTCACAGTCAAGTATTACATTATATTTTAGATATAGTAACTTTTATACACTTCTGTTTCATTTTTTAGTCCAACAAATTTGAGATGTGAATAAAACCTACAGAGAAAATCATTAATTGAAATTCAACGTAACATCATTATGGAATATATAAGGTAAAAACAAGAAAGACTAAACAGGACTGAGAATCAAACTGGCAGTAGGAAAGCTTAAAACAATTATGGTTTATAAAAGAAGAAAGAAAGATATGAAAGCAATCAAATAATAGTTATGACAAAGAAAATTTTCCAGCATAAAGAGACTTGGTATCCCCTAAATGGACAAAGAACACATTCAAATATAATATTATAGAAGATAGCTTTAGAAAAATTAAATTTGCAGATCAGAAACAGCCACAATGTTTCAGGAAAAGAATGACACAGAATGATTGAGACATAGACTTCAAGTATAAAGAAAGAATTTTTCAGACTGTCAGGCAAAGGGATTCACCTAAAAAAGTAAACATACATGTTTGTGTCAGTGTCGGAAAGTGGGGGAAATCAAACTGGTCTCAGGTTTCTCTATAGCAAGTACAATGCCAGAAACATTAGATTAGAGTAATGGCTATGAAGCTATAAGTGAAAGAAAACATGACCTAACATTTTAATCCTCAGACGAGTTGTTCTTCAAGTATAAAAGAATAAAGAGCCTCAAGCACAAATGAACCCACAGGATAGAACACCTATGAGCTATTTGTGAAAAGGCTGCTTAACAATAAAATCCAGCTAATCAAAGGTGAATCAAGGTGTGGGAGCACAGCATCGAGGGGCTGACCTAGCTGGAGCCCATGGCCCTGCATCTTCTGACTGCGATGCCGGTCCTGCAAAGGCTGCAGGGCTGCAGCCACTGGGCTCTGTGCGCCTGAGTGGCTGGGAGGTGAGCCGTGGCCCCCAGGCAGGTGTGGGCATTTTGTCTGCAGAGAGTGTTCACGAGGCCCTGCTCAGGCCACGATCACTCAGTGAAGCTGTGCCGCGACAGCTCAGCCAACTTCTTCTCATGCTGTGAGAACCACTGCGGGCTGCAGTACTTGGTGCCTCCACCTACTGTGCACACTTCGCTGTGAGAGGGCCTGCTGGACTTCAGTGCCAACCGCCTCCATGAGGTGGACTGGGCGCTTCGACTGAGCACCCTCTGCCTCTGACCTTTATCCAGAGTTTCTTCCAGCCATGGCTTGGTGAGACAGGGCAGACAGCAGAAGCAAGAAGAACTACAATCCTGCAACCTGTGGAACAAACACCACATTCACAGAAAGATAGACAAGATGAAAAGGCAGAGGACTATGTACCAGAAGAAGGAACAAGGTAAAACCCCAGAAAAACAACTAAATGAAGTGGAGATAGGCAACATTCCAGAAAAAGAATTCAGAATAGTGATTGCACAGATGATACAGGACCTCAGAAAAAGAATGGAGGCAAAGATGGAGAAGATGCAAGAAATGTTTTAAAAAGACCTAGAAGAATTAAAGAACAAACAAACAGACATGAACAATATAAATAATACAATAACTGAAATGAAAACCACACTAGAAGGAATCAATAGCAGAATAACTGAAGCAGGAGAACGGATAAGTGACCAGGAAGACAGAATGGTGGAATTCACTGCTGCAGAAGAGAATAAAGAAAAAAGAATGAAAAGAAATGAACACAGCCTAAGAGACCTCCGGGACAACATTAAACAAAACAACATTCGCATTATAGGGTTCCCAGAAGGAGAAGAGAGAGAGAAACACCAGAGAAAATATTTGAAGAGATTATAGTCAAAAACTTCCTGAACATGGGAAAGGAAAGAGCCACCCAGGTCCAGGAAGCACAGAGAGTCCCATACAGGATAAACCCAAGGAGAAACAGGCAAGATACATAGTAATCAAATTGGCAAAAATTAAAGACAAAGAAAAATTATTGAAAGCAGCAAGGGAAAAACAACAAATACCATACAAGGGAACTCCCATAAGGTTAACAGCTGATTTCTCAGCAGAAACTCTACAAGCCAGAAGGGAGTGGCATGACATATTTAAAGTGATGAAAGGGAAGAACCTACAACCAAGATTACCCTACCCAGCAAGGATCTCATTCAGATTCAATGGAGAAATCAAAAGCTTTACAGACAAGCAAAAGCTAAGAGAATTCAGCACCACCAAACCAGCTCTACAACAAATGCTAAAGGAACTTCTCTAAGTGGGAAACAAAAGACAAGAAAAGGACCTACAAAAACAAACCCAAAACAATTAAGAAAATGGTCATAAGAACATACATATCAATAATTACCTTAAACACGAATGGATTAAAGCTCAAACCAAAAGACACAGGCTTGCTGAAAGGATACAAAAACAAGACCCATATATATGCTGTCTACAAGAGACCCACCTCAGACCTAGGGACACATACAGACTGAAAGTGAGGAGATGGAAAAAGGTATTCCATGCAAATGGAAATCAAAAGAAAGCTGGATAGCAATACTCATATCAGATAAAATAGATTTTAAAATAAAGACTCTTACAAGAGACAAGGAAGGACACTACATAATGATCAAGAGATCAATCCAAGAAGGTAATATAACAATTATAAATATATATGCACCCAACATAGGAGCACCTCAATACATAAGGGAACTGCTAACAGCTATAAAAGAGGAAATCAACAGTAACACAATAATAGTGGGGGACTTTAGCACCTCACTTACACCAATGGACAGATCATCCAAAATGAAAATGAATAAGGAAACAGAAGCTTTAAATGACATAATAGACCAGATAGATATAATTGATATTTATAGGACATTCAATCCAAAACCAGCAGGTTACACTTCCTTCTCAAGTGCGCATGGAACATTCCCAAGATAGATCATATCTTGAGTCACAAATCAAGCCTCAGTAAATTTAAGAAAATTGAAATCATATCAAGCATCTTTTCTGACCACAACGCTATGAGATGAGAAATGAATTACTGGGGAAAAAATGTGAAAAACACAAACACATGGAGGCTAAACAATACGTTACTGAATAACCAAGAGATCACTGAAGAAATCAAAGAGGAAATCAAAAAGAAAGAAGAGGGAAGCTTATATACAAGCCTACCTCAAGAAACGAGAAAAATCTCAAATAAACAATCTAACCTTACCCCTAAAGGAACTAGAGAAAGAAGAACAAACAAAACGCAAAGTTAGCAGAAGGAAAGAAATCGTCAAGATCAGAGCAGAAATAAACGAAATAATCACAAAGAAAACAATAGCAAACGTCAATAAAACTAAAAGCTGGTTCTTTGAGAACATAAACAAAGTTGATAAACCATTAGCCAGACTCATCAAGAAAAAGAGGGAGAGGACTCAAATCAATAAAATTAGAAATGAAAAAGGAGAAGTTACAACAGACACTGCAGAAACACAAAGCATCCTAAGAGACTATTACAAGCAACTCTATGCCAATACAATGGACAAACTGGAAGAAATGGACAAATTCTTAGAAAGGTATAACCTTCCAAGACTGAGCCAGGAAGAAATAGAAAATATGAACAGACCAATCACAAGTAATGAAATTGAAACTGTGATTAAAAAACTTCCAACAAACAAAAGTCCAGGACCAAATGGCTTCACAGGTGAATTGTATCAAACATTTAGAGAAGAGCTAACACCCATCCTTCTCAAACTCTTCCAAAAACTTGCAGAGGAAGGAACACTCCCAAACTCATTCTGTGAGGCCACCATCACCCTGATACCAAAACCAGACAAAAATATTACAAAAACAGAAAATTACACACCAATATCACTGATGAATATAGATGCAAAAATCCTCAACAAACTACTAGCAAACATAATCCAGCAACAAATTAAAAGGATCATACACCACAATCAAGTGGGATTTATCCCAGGGATGCAAGGATTCTTCAATATACACAAATCAATCAGTGTGATACACCATATTAACAAATTTAAGGATAAAAACCATATGATCATCTCAATAAATGCAGAAACAGCTTTTGACACAATTCAATGCCCATTTATGATAAAAACTCTCCAGAAAGTGGGCATAGAGGGAACCTACCTCAACATGATAAAGGCCATATACAACAAACCCACAGCAAACATCATTCTCAATGGTGAAAAACTGAAAGCATCTCCTCTAAGATCAGGAACAAGACAAGGATGTCCACTCTCCCCGTTATTATTCAACATAGTTTTAGAAATCCTAGTGACGGCAATCAGAGAAGAAAAAGAAATAAAAAAAATACAAATTGGAAAAGAAGTTGAACTGTCACTGTTTGCAGATGACATGATACTATACAAAGAGAATCCTAAAGATGCCACCAGAAAACTACTAGAGCTAATCAATGAATTTGGTTAAGCTGAATGATATGAAATTAATGCACAGAAATCTCTTGCATTCCTATACACAAATGATGAAAAATCTGAAAGAGAAATTAAGGAAACACTCCCATTTACCATTGCAACGCAAAGAATAAAATACCTAGGAATAAACCTACCTAGAGAGACAAAAGATCTGTATGCAGAAAACTATGACACTGATGAAAGAAATTAAAGATGATACCAACAGATGGAGAGATATACCATGTTCTTGGATTGGAAGAATCAATAATGTGAAAATGACTATACTACCCAAAGCAATCTACAGATTCAATGCAATTCCTATCAAATTACCAATGGCATTTTTTACGGAACTAGAACAAATAATCTTAAAATTTGTATGGAGATACAAACAACCCGAATAGCCAAAGCAGTCTTGAGGGGAAAAAACGGAGCTGGAGGAACCACATTCCCTGACTTCAGACTATACTACAAAGCTACAGTAATCAAGACAATATGGTACTGGCCAAAAACAGAAATATAAATCAATGGAACAAGATAGAAAGCCCAGAGATAAACCCACGCACCTATGATCAACTAATCTATGACACAGGAGGCAACAGTATACAATGGAGACAAGACAGTATCTTCAATAAATCGTGCTGGGAAAACTGGACAGCTACATGTAAAAGAGTGAAATTAGAACAGTCCCTAACACCATATACAAAAATAAACTCAAATTGGTTTAGAGACCTAAATGTAAGATGGGATACTATAAAACTCCTAGAGGAAAACATAAGAACACTCTTTGACATAAATCACAGCAAGATCTTTTTTGATCCACCTCCTAGAGTAATGGAAATAAAAACAAAAATAAACAAATGGGACCTAATGAAACTTCAAAGCTTTTGCACAGCAAAGGAAACTACAAACAAGACAAAAAGACAACCCTCAGAATGGGAGAATATATTTTCAAATGAATCAATGGACAAAGAAATAATCTCCAACATATATAAACAGCTCATGCAGCTCAGTATTAAAGAAACAAACAACCCAATCCAAAAATGGGCAGAAGACCTAAATAGACATTTCTCCAAAGAAGACATACAGATGGCCAAGAAGCACATGAAAATCTGCTCAACATCACTAATTATTAGAGAAATGCCAATCAAAACTACAATGAGGTATCACCTCACACCAATTAGAATGGCCATCATCAGAAAATCTATAAACAACAAATGTTGGAGAGGGTGTGGAGAAAAGGGAACCCTGTTGCACTGTTGGTGGGAATGTAAATGATACAGCCACTATGGAGGACAATATGGAGGTTCCTTAAAAAACTAAAAATAGAATTACCATATGATCCAGCAATCCCACTACTGGGCATATACCCAGAGAAAACCATAATTCAAAAAGACACATGCACCCCAATGTTCATTGCATCACTATTTACAATAGCCAGGTCATGGAAGCAACCTAAATGCCCAACAAGAGACGAATGGATAAAGAAGATGTGATACATATATACAATGGAATATTACCCAGCCATAAAAAGGAACGAAACTGGGTCATTTGTTGAGACATGGATGGATCTAGAGACTGTCATACAGAGTGAAGTAAGTCAGAAAGAGAAAAACAAATATCGTATATTAATGCATGTATGTGGAACCTAGAAAAATGGTACAGATGGACCGGTTTTCAGGGTAGAAGTTGAGACACAGATGTAGAGAATAAACATATGGACGCCAAGGGGGGAAAGCCTCGGGAGGGTGGGGATGGTGGTGTGCTGAATTGGGCAATTGGGATTGACATGTATACACTGATGTGTATAAAACTGTAGACTAATAAGAACCTGCTGTATAAAAAAAATGAATAAAATAAAATTTATAAAAAAGAAAGGTGAATCAAAATAGATTTCACATATAGAAAATATTGATGAGCATTCATTGATTAAGTTGAAATATAGAACTAAGAAAAATCAACTATTAAGAGTAATTATTTCAGGAGAGAACTTAAATGTTAAACCTTGACATTAAAAACGTTGCATATTTTAAAGTTACCAAGAGAGTAAAAACAGTTCTCATCCCCCCCCAAAAAAAGTAACTATTTATGCTGACAGACGTTAACTAGACTTATTGTGGTAATCATTTCACAAGCTATACAAATATCAGATCATGTTGTGCACCTGAAACTAATGTTATATGTCAATTATACCTCAATTTGTAAAGTGACATGGAAGATAAGGAGCAAAGAAAAAATGAAGAATGTTAATTTCTGCAGCTTTCATAGTAAGAAATAAGCAATACTGTATTTTTTTTTTAAGTTTTAAAGACTGTCTGGCCTCCTGGTGTTCCTTTTTTTAAACCATAAAAGAAATATTTCAAAAAATAAAATACTCTGTGGTAGAAAATCTTATGACTATTTCAACAACTTTCAGTTTCACTTTAGGTTTCTTTTTTTCTGAGGTCAAGTAAAATTAAATCTAAATATCTATCAAGTAGCTCCCATAGTATGGTTTTCTTATTAAATTTTCTATATGTCAATTCTTACATTTGTATGTATATAAAGGATCACTGGAAAGATGGTCACCATTTAATGTTAATAATGGTAATTTCTGGTTGGATGGGAAGGATTTTTATTTCCTTGGTACTATGCTTTTTTCTGCTTCACTTGAGTTCTTCATAGTGAGATATATCATCCACAAAGTGTCATAATTAAGGCTATTATGAGGTTTAGAAATATGCCAAATTTTTTAAAGGAATGATGTCTTAAAAAGTAGTTTTCAGACAAGCTCTTACTGACCTTATAAAATAGAACAGTAATGGCAGGTAATAAAGTAGAACCTGAATACTATGAGGATCACTCTTCCCTAAATGAAGGTCTACTTTTTTTTTTTAATGGCTAATGAAAAACAAGAACTTTTAAAACTTTCTTGCAACAAACTCAACTAAGAAGGTATTAAAAACACAGCACGTTTATTTAAACTGTTACTCTTCATAATGCATTGAATCTTATTACAGGTCAATATCTTCATTCTATTACCTTATTGGGTACATTCATTTGTGTTATATAAACCTTCATTTAAAATTAAAGAATTAAAAGTACAGCTAAGAACACAGTCATGATCTGCATGAGAGGATTCACCATCATGCACCCTAGTCCCTAATGTGGTTATTTTTTCTGTTTCCTGGGCCTCTCGAGCTTAGACTTGTTTTCATTTCAGAGAAAATAAAGTAGCTCTGCTGAGCTCTACTCCGCGAGGGCCCAGCCGCTGCACTATCGGTGTGTGTTGACCCAGTGGTACCTGTCCACCCGGTGCCCAGCAGCAGGCCTGTGACCCTTAGGGATCTTATGCAATGCATGATAAGCATTTCCTAGGAGGCCCATTCGGCCATCCCCCATATTGCTTTTGTGGGGGATATGGAACCAAGATTGAAAGGGCTGTTTCAAGTTTTCAACCTGGGGAGAAAAAAAGAAGAAAAAAGGAGCATGATGATTTTCTGTAAACTGATAAGCCACTTCTAAGGATTAAATATAAACCCATAACTCACAGGTTCAACTTTTCAAAAGCATAGGAAATACAAATGAATAGAAATCAAAGTAGATCCTTATCTTTGGAAAATTGAGTTGCATTTTAGGGTATGAAGTAAGTCACTTCATATCTTTTAACAAAATTCTTTAGTCCAACCAAGAATTTTAAAAACAAAAAATTTAAAAATTTACTCAAATTAGTATATATTCCTGTGTTTTCTCCTACCTGATCCCCGCCTCGCTCAACCCAAAACTATCTAATCACAATCTCTGGGGTTGAGGTCTAGAAACATCCATCTTAAACATCTCAGATGACCAATATAAATGTTTTGCAGACTACACTTTCAAAGGACATTGTTCTAAAAGAATATAGCTGACTACAGATCTGATCCTTAGATTAAGAAGATCTCTCTAAGCATAAAAATAGAATTAAGGGCAAACATTTTACTACATAATTTTAAACTTTACATATAGAACTAAATATAAACTACATATATAGTTTAGAAAACTAAACAAGCTAGGGGAAAAAGGTTTTCCAGTAATATGACAAGGGGTTAAAATATTTCTAACCTTTGAAAAGCCTTTAATAACACATTAGGACCTCAAATGATAAATGGGTGAAGGAGAAAAAATTCATAAGACAGTAATTAACTACAACACTTAGGTACATGGAGTTTTTGTTTTAATGTTTAATTTAATTAATAAAAATGATATTTTTCAATGAGAATACCCAATTTTAGGGAAAATGATAAACACTTTCACATAGAGCTGGTAAGACTACAAACAAAGACATCTTTCTAGAAGGTACTTTGTCCTGTGTTAAGAACTCATAAAATATTCATACACAATGACCCAGTAATTATATGTCTGAGAATCAAATCTCTAGAAATAACTTAGAATTCTGACATCTCTGTAAAAATTAGCTTTTTTAATATCACAACAATGTGAAAACAACCTAGATGTCTTCCAATAATACATTAGCTAAATAAATTATAAGGGAAGCAAATGATTTAAAATGTAAAATATTTAAATTGCTTTAACGTGTCAATACATAAGTGATTAAGAAAACAAATTTACATACATACAAAGGGTCAGAGATTCTCCCTAAATCAGTGTGCACTCAGCCAAGTAGAGGGTATAAAGAGAGAGAAGGAAGAAAAAAAGACAGAAAAGGTTTTGCCAGAATATTATTATTGTGATTTTAATCTTTATAATCTTTCCATATTTTCCAATTATTTGTTTCTTTGCTTTTACAGTGAGCATACTCTTTTTAGAATTAGAGTAGAAAAAAAAATGTACAGAGAAGAAATGGAGAACAATTTACCTGATAAATACTCTTTGGATTTCTGACTTTAGGAATTATCTGAGGTTCTTTGTTACAACTTTCTTCATCAGAGGAAGTGCCAGAGGAGTAGTCTAATGTGGCTCTATTAACAGCATCACTGATTTGTTGGGATAATTCCCATTCCTCCCATCTGTCTTTGAAAGAAGCAATTGTAAATGGATGATTTTTCTCACCATACCTAAGTAGGAAAGGAAAATAAAGCATTCATTAGGGATTCAAATTCTCACAGGTTTTATCTCTAATCTTTTCTGGAAACAACTCAGTAATTTACAAGAAGAGTTACTTTAAAAAAAAAGAAAACAAATTCTCAAAGCTTGGCCAAGATAGTGGAGTAGGAAGATCCTGGGCCTACCTCCTCTCATGGGCACACCAAGATTACAACTATCTAGAGAGCAACTATTGATGAGAGACTGGAATCTAGCAGAAAAGATTTCTACAACTAAAGTTATAGAGAAGGAACCACAATGAGACCAGTAAGAGGGGCAGAGTCATGATATAGGTCAGACCCATACCCCTGGGTGGGCAACACACAAGTGGGGGGCTAATTACAGTTGTAGAGGTTCTCCCGAAGAAGCAATGGGTCTGAGCCCCACATGGAGCTTCCCAGACCAGGGATACTGTACCAGGAAGAGGAGCCCCCAGAATGCTTGGCTTTGAATGCCAGTGGGGCTTACTTTGGGAAAGTCAGAGGGCTGTGGGAAATAGAGATGCCACTCGTAAAGGGCCCACACAAAATCTCCAGGACCCAGGGCAGAAGCAGTAATTTGAAAGGAGCCTGGGTCAGACCCACCAGCTGATCTTGGAGAGCTTCCTGGAGAGGCAGGGGGCAACTTGAGCTCATCCTGGGGACACAGACACTGACAGCAACCATTTTGGGGAGCTTGTTCTACCACGTGGACATTCGTGCTGGCAAGCGCCATTTTGAAATCCTTCCTCTAGCTTATTAGCACCAGGACCCAGACCCGCCCATCAGCCCTTCAGCACCAGTGCTGAGATGCCTCAGGCCAAGCAACTAGCTAGGTGGGAAAACAGCTCCACCTACTAGCAGGTACACGGCCTTAAGACCCCCTGAGCCCACAGCTGCCCCAGGATGCAGCACTGTCCAACAGAGGGCCCAGGGCCTGGCCCCACACACCAGTGCACCAGCACTAGCCCCAGGACCCACAGGGCCCTGCAGGCAGAGATCCCAGGACCCAGCTCTGCCTACCAGTGGGAAGGAATCGGCCCTAGGATACCCTGGACCCTGACCCCACCACCACCAAGGAGCCAGGGCCAGCCCAGGGAGGAACCTCACCCACGAGTGGACATCCTCAAGACCCCTGGGCCCTGGCTTCCCAGCCCACCCACCAGCAGGCTAACATCAGCTCCAAGATCACCTGAGCCCAGACCCCATCTGCCAACAGGCCAACACTAGCTCTGAGACACCTTGGGTCCCTCAGCCAGCCATTCGGGGATCCAGCCCCACCTACCAGCAAGCAAAAACAAGCTTTGGGACACCTCAGACCCTGTAGCCAGCTATGTCAGGGAACTGCCCCACCCCCCCCCCCAGCCGGCCTATACCAGCTAACTCTAGGACCCACAGGCCCTGCAGCCAGAAATTTCAGGACTCAGCTCTAGTGAGCCAGTGAGCCAACACTAGCCCCTGCACCCTCTCAACCACCGCCCAACCCACTGGCAGGCCAACACCAGCTCCAGGACACCGTGAACTCCTCGGCCAGCCACCTTGGGATCCAGCCCCATTCACCAATGGGCCAGCACCAACTCTGAGACACTCCAGAATGCACAACCAGTTGTATCAGGAACTGACCCTACCCACCAGCAGGCTGACACTAGAACTGGAAACCTCAGCCCCACAACCACCAAGGCCAGAACCCAGCTCTGCCCATCAGTGAGCCAGCACTAGCCCCAGGACCCCCTTCCCCATGGTTCCACAGCCAGTCTCCTAATGACCCAACCTCACAACCAGCAGCTGGCAGCCTCCATACATGGCAGGGCCCGGCAACCAACCAGATCGGGGACCAGCCCCACCTACTAGACCACCCACAGTAGTCAGTCCACCACAACATAAGGACCCACACATCCCACATAGGGGGCACCCCTAGAGCATATAGTTCTGGTGACCAGAGGGGAGTACACTGCTGGGATGCACAGGATGTCTCCTACAAAAGGCTACTTCTCCAAAGCCAGGAAATGTTATCAACCAACCAGATACATAGAAATAAAAACAAATTAGGCAAAATGAGGAAACAGAGGAACATGTTCCAAATGAAGGAATGGGATAAAACCCCAGAAGAAGAATTAAGTGGAGAAAGGTAATCTACCCAATAAAGAGTTGAAGGTAATGATCATAAAGAAGAACAAAGAACTTGGGAGAAGAATGTAGGGAAATAGTGAGAAGTTAAACAAAGAGTTAGAAGATACAGAGAAGAACAAAGCAGAACTGGAGAATTTCACTGAAGTGAAAATACAGTAGAAGGAATCAACAGTAGACTAGATGATACAGAGGAACAGATCAGTGAGCTGGAAGACAGAGTAATAGAAATCACTGAAGCTGAAACAGAAAAAAAGAATAAAAAGAAATTAGAATACTTTAAGAGATCTCTGGAAAAACACCAAGAATGCTAACATTCGCATTATAGGGATCCTAGAAGGAGAAAAGAAAAAGGGTCAGAGAATATATTTGAAGACATATAGCTGAAACCTTCTCTACCTGGCAGAGGAAACAGATATCCAGGTCCAGGAAACACAGAGAGCCTCAAACAGGATCAACCCAAGGAGGACCGCACCAAGATACATTGTAATTAAAATGGCAAAAATTAAAGATAAAGAGAGGATATTAAAAGCAAGAAAAAAGCAACAGGTTGCATGTAAGGGGACTCCCCATAAAGCTATCAGCTGACTTTTCAGCAGAAACTCTGCAGGTTAGAAGGGTGTGTTGCAGTATATTTAAAGTGATGAAATGAAAAACCTATGGCCAAGAATATTCTACTTGGCAAGGCTTACCCTCAGATTTGAAAGAGAGATCAAAAGTTTTACAGATGAGCAAAAGCTAAAAGAGTCCAGCATCACCAAAGCAGCTTTACAAGAAATGTTAAAAGGGGCTTCGCTAAGCAAAAAAGAAAAACCACAACTAGAAACATGAAAATTACGAAAGGAAAAAGCTCATTGGTAAAGGCAAAATATACAATAAAGGCAGTAAGATCAACCACATACAAAGCTAATAGGAAGGTTAAAAGACAAAAGTAGTAAAATTGCCTAGATCTGCAATAAGTAGTTAAGGGATACACAAAAGAATTAGATGGAAAATATGATGTGAAAAAACAGTAATCATGAGGGGAGAGGAGTAAAAATGCAGGGTTGTTAAAATGCATTTGAAATTAAGAGATGAGCAATTTAAATAATCACATATATAGATTGTTATATATAAACCTCATGGTAACCAAAAATTAAAATCCATAATAGATACACAAAAAACAGAAAGAAATTTGAACATAACACTAAAGATAGTCATCAAATAACGAGGGAAGAGAGAAAAGAAGAAAGGAACAAAATAACTACAAAAACAACACCAAAACAATTAATAAACTGGCTGTAAGTACATACCAATCAATAATTACGTTAAACGTAACTGGAATAAACGTTCTAATCAAAAGATATAGAGTGACTGAAGACACAAAAACAATATTCATATATATGCTGTCTACAAGAAACTCACTTCATATCTAAAGACACACATACACTGAAAGTGAGAGGACAGGAAAAGGTATACCATGTAAATAGAAATGAAAAGAAAGCCAGGGTAGCAATACTTACACCAGACAAAGTAGACTCTAAGACAAAGTAGACTTTAAAACAAAAACTGTAACAAGAGACAAAGAAGGACATTACATAATGATCAAGGGATCAATCCAAGAAGAAGGTATAACAATTGTAAATATATATGCACCCAACATAGGAGCACCTAAATATGTAAAGTTAATATTAACAGAGATACAGGGACAACTTGACAGTAACACAATCATACTAGGGGACTTTAACTCCCCACTTATATCAATGGACAGATCATCCAGACAGAAAATCAAGAGGGAAACACTAGCCTTAAATGACACAGTAGGCCAAATGGACCTAACAGATATCTACAGGGCATTCCATCCAAAAGCAGCAGAATACACATTCTTTTCAAGTGTACATGGAACATTCTCCAGGACAAATCATATGCTAGGCCACAAATCAACTCTCAGTACATTTAAGAAGACTGAAATCATATTGAGCATCTTTTCTGACACAATGCTACAAAACTAGAAATCACTATAAGAAAACTGAAAAAAAAAACCCCACAAACATGTAAAGGCTAAACAATATAAACTAAACAACCAATGGATCGTTGAAGAAATCAAAGAGGAAATCAAAAAATACCTGGAGACAAATGAAAACAAAAACACAATGATCCAAAAATCTATGGGATGTAGCAAAGTAGTTCTAAGAGGGCAGTTTATAGTGATACAAGCCTACCTTGGGAAACAAAAGTCTCAAACAGCCTAACCTTACATCAAAAGAAACTAGAAGAAGACAAATAAAGTCCAAAGTTGTTAGAAGGAAAGAAATTATAAATATCAGAGCAGAAATGAAATAGAGACAAAAAACAAACAAAAAAATAGATCAATGAAACTAAGAGGTGGTTCTTTGAAAAGATAAACAAAATTGATAAACCTTTAGCCAAATTCATCAAGAGAAAAAGAGAAGGCCCAAATCAATAAAATCAGAAATAAAAAAGAAGTTACAAACAATAAAAAGATCACAAGAGATTACTATGAATAACCATATGCAAATAAAATGGACAACCTAGAAGAAATGGACAAATTCCTAGAACTGTACAATCTCCCAAGACTGAACCAGGCTGAAATAGAAAACATGAACAGACCAATTACCAGTAATGAAATTGAATTAATAATGGAAAAAAAAAAAAAAAGAAACTCCCAACAAACAAAATTCCAGAACCAGACAGCTTTACAGGTGAGTTCTAGCAAACATTTAGAGAAGAGTGAACACCTATCCTTCTCAAACTCTTCCAAAAAATTGCAGAGGAAGGAACACTTCCAAACTCATTCTATGAGGCCACATCACCCTGATACCAAAACCAGACAAAGATATCACAGAAAAAAATTACAGGTCAGTATCACTGATGAACATAGATGCAAAAATCCTCAACAAAATATTAGCAAATCAAATCCAACAATACATTAAAAGGATCATACACCATGTCAAGTGGGATTTATCCCAGGAATGCAAGGATGGTTCAATAACCACAAATCAATGCAATACATCACATTAACAAGTTGAATAAAAGATCCTATTATCATCTCAATAGATGTACAAAAACCTTTCAACACTATTCAACATTCATTTATAATAAAAACTCTCCACAAAGTGGGTATAGAGGGAACATCTCTCAACATAACAAAGGCCATATATGGTAAGTCCACAGCTAACATCATACTCATCATAAAAAGTTGACAGCATTTTCTCTAGGATCAGAACAAGACAAAGATCCCAACTCGCACCTCTTTTATTCAACATAGTATTCAAAACTCTAGACACAGCAATCTGACAAGAAAAAGAACAGGAATCCAAATTGGAAAGGAAGAAGTAAAACTGTCACTGTTTGCAGATGACATGATAGTATACATAGAAAATCCTAAAGATACCACCAGAAAACAATTTGGTAAAATTGCAGAATACAAAACTAGTATACAGAAATTTGTTGCAGAAATCTGTTACATTTCTACACACTAACAATGAACTATCAGAAAGAAATTAAGAAAACAATCTCATTTACCATCACATCAAAAAGAATAAAATACCTAAGAATAAATCTAACTAAGAAGGTAAAAAGATCTGTACTCAGAAATTTATAAAACTCTGATGAAAGAAACTGAAGACAAAAACAGATGGAAAGACATACCATGTTCATGGATTGGAAGAATTAATATTGTTAAAATAACCATAATACCCAAGGCGATCTACAGATTCAATGCCATCCCTATCAAAATACTAATGGCATTTTTCACAGAACTATAGCAAATAATTCTAAGATTTGTATGAAAACACAAAAGACCCCAAATAGCCAAAGCAATCTTGAGAAAGAACAGAGCTGGAGGTATCAAGCTCCTGCACTTCAGCCTATATTACAAAACTCTGGTAATCAAAACAGTATGATACTGGTACAAAAATAGACATATAGATCAGTGGAAGAGAACAGAGAGCCCAGAAATAAACCCATGCACCTATGGTTAATTAATCTATGACAGAGAGGCAAGAATATACAATGGGGAAAAGACAGTCTCTTCAATAAGTGGTGCTGGGACAACAGGGCAGCTACAAGTAGACAATGAAATTATAACAGTTTTTCACACATATAAACAATAAACTCAAAATGGATTAAAGACCTATATGTAAGACTGCAAACCACGTAAACCCCTACATGAAAACATAGGCAGAAACCTAATATAAATTGTAGTAATATTTTTTTTTGGATGTGTCTCCTAAGGCAAAGAAAACAAAAATAAACAAATAGGACCCAATTAAACTTAAAAGCTTTTGCACAGCAAAGGAAACCATCAAGAAAGCAAAAAGATAACCTACTGAATGGAAGAAAATATTTCCAAATAACATAACTGACAAGGAATTAATATCCACAATATACAACTCAATATGAAAAAAACAACAACAAGCAAACAACCCAGTCAAAAAATGGACAGATAGGATTGGTTCAAGATGACAGAGTAGAAGGACATGCTCTCACTCCCTTTTGTGAGAGCACCGGAATCACAACTAAGTGCTGAACAATCATCGACAGGAAGACACTGGAACTCACCAAAAAAGATACTCCCCATTCAAAGACAAAGGAGAAGCCACAGTGACATGGTAGGAGGGGTGCAATCACAATAAAATTAAATCCCATAACTGCTGGGTGGGTGACTCACAAACTGAAGAACACTTATACTACAGAAGTCCACCCACTGGAGTGAAGGTTGTGAGCCCCACGTCAGGTTTCCCAACCTGGGCATCTGGCAACGGGAGGAGGAATTCCTAGAGAATCAGATTTTGAAGGCTAGAGGGATTTGATTGCAGGACTTCGACAGGACTGGGGGAAACAGAGACTCCACCCTTGGAGGGCACACAGAAAGTAGTGTGCGCATCGGGACCCAGGAGAAGGAGCAGTGACCCCATAGGAGACTGAACAAGACCTACCTGCTAGTGTTGGAGGGTCTCCTGCAGAGGCAGAGGGTGTCTATGTTTCACCATGAGGACAAGGACACTGGCAGCAGAAGTTCTAGGAAGTACTCCTTGGTGCGAGCCCTCCAGAGTCTGTCATTAGCCTCACCAAAGAGCCCAGGTAGGCTCCAGTGCTGGGGCATCTCAGGCCAAACACTCAACAGGAAGGGAACCCAGCCCCACCCATCAGCAGACATGCAGATTAAAGTTTTACTGAGCTCTGCCCACCAGAGAAACACCCAGCTCTACCCACCACGAGCCCCTCCCATCAGGAAACTTGCACAAGCCTCTTAGATAGCCTCATCCACCAGAGGGCAGACAGCAGAAGCAAGAAGAACTACAATCCTGCAGCCTGTGGAACAAAAACCACAATCACAGAAAGACAAGATGAAAAGGCAGATGGTTATGTACCAGATAAAGGAACAAGACAAAACCCCACAAAAATAACTAAATGAAGTGGAGATAGGCAACATTCCAGAAAAAGAATTCAGAATACTGATAGTGAAGATGATCCAGGACCTCAGAAAAAGAATGGAGGCAAAGATCGAGAAGACGCAAGAAACGTTTAACAAAGACCTAGAAGAATTAAAGAACACACAAACAGAGAGGACCAATACAATAACTGAAAAGAAAAATACACTAGAAAGAATCAATAGCAGAATAACTGAGGCAGAAGAACGGATAAGTGACCTGGAAGACAGAATGGTGAAATTCACTGCTGTGGAACAAAATAAAGAAAAAAGAATGAAAAGAAATGAAGACAGCCTAAGAGACCTCTGGGACAACATTAAATGCAAAAACATTGGCATTATAGGGATCCCAGAAGAAGAGAGAGAGAAAGAACCCTATAAAATATTTGAAGAGATTATAGTCGAAAACTTCCCGAACATGGGAAGGGAAATAGTCACCCAAGTCCAGGAAGCGCAGAGAGTGCCATACAGGATAAACCCAAGGAGAAACATGCTGAGGCACATAGTAATCAAATTGGCAAAAATTAAAGACAAAGAAAAATTATTGAAAGCAGCAAGGGAAAAACAACAAATACCATACAAGGAAACTCCCATAAGGTTAACAGCTGATTTCTCAGCAGAAACTCTACAAGCCAGAAGGGAGTGGCATGACATATTTAAAGTGATGAAAGGGAAGAACCTACAACCAAGATTACTCTACCCAGCAAGGATCTCATTCAGATTCAATGGAGAAATCAAAAGCTTTACAGACAAGCAAAAGCTAAGAGAATTCAGCACCACCAAACCAGCTCTACAACAAATGCTAAAGGAACTTCTCTAAGTGGGAAAAAAAAGACAAGAAAAGGACCTACAAAAACAAACCCAAAACAATTAAGAAAATGGTTATAAGAACATACATATCGATAATTACCTTAAACGCGAATGGATTAAATGCTCCAACCAAAAGACACAGCCTTGCTGAAAGGATACAAAAAGCAAGACCCATATATATGCTGTCTACAAGAGACCCACCTCAGACCTAGGGACACATACAGACTGAAAGTGAGGGAATGGAAAAAGATATTCCATGCAAATGGAAATCAAAAGAAAGCTGGAGTAGCAATACTCATATCAGATAAAATAGACTTTAAAATAAAGACTGTTACAAGAGACAAGGAAGGACACTACATAATGATCAAGGGATCAACCCAAGAAGAAGATATAACAATTATAAATATATATGCACCCAACATAGGAGCACCTCAATACATAAGGCAACTGCTATCAGCTCTAAAAGAGGAAATCAACAGTAACACAATAACAGTGGGAGACTTTAACAACTCACATACACCAATGGACAGATCATCCAAAGAGAAAATTAATAAGGAAACACAACCTTTAAATGACACAATAGACCAGATAGATTTAATTGATATTTATAGGACATTCCATCCAAAAACTGCAGATTACACTTTCTTATCAAGTGCGCACAGAACATTCTCCAGGATAGATCACATCTTGGGTCACAAATCAAGCCTCAGTAAATTTAAGAAAATTGAAATCATATCAAGCATCTTTTCTGATCACAACACTATGAGATTAGAAATCAATTACAGGGAACAAAAAATAAAACACACTGACACATGGAGGCTAAACACTATGTTACTAAATAGCCAAGAGGTTACTGAAGAAATCAAAGAGGAAATTAAAAAATACCTAGAAACAAATGAGAGTGAAAACATGATGATCCAAAACCTATGGGATGCAGCAAAAGGAATTCTAAGAGGGAAGTTTATAGCAATACAATTCTACCTCAAGAAACAACAAACATTGCAAATACACAATCTAACATTACACCTAAAGGAACTAGAGAAAGTAGAACAAAAAACCTAATGTTACGGGCTTCCCTGGTGGCGCAGTGGTTGAGGGTCCGCCTGCTGATGCAGGGGACACGGGTTTGTGCCCCGGTCTGGGAAGATCCCACATGCCGTGAAGCGGCTGGACCCGTGAGCCATGGCCACTGAGCCTGCACGTCCGGAGCCTGTGCTCTGCAACAGGAGAGGCCACAACAGTGAGAGGCAGGCCCGCATACCGCAAAAAAAAAAAAAAAAAACAAAGCAAAAACCTAATGTTAGTAGAAGGAAAGAAATCATAAATATCAGAGCAGAAAAAAATGAAAAAGAGACAAGGAAAGCAATAGCAAAGGTCAATAATATTAAAAGCTGGTTCTTTGAGAAGATAAACAAGATTGATAAACCATTAGCCAGACTCATCAAGAAAAAGAGGGAGAGGACTCAAATCAATAAAATTAGAAATGGAAAATAAGTTACAACAGACACCGTAGAAATACAAAGCATCCTAAGAGACTACTACAAGCAACTCTATGCCAATAAAATGGACAACCTGGAAGAAATGGACAAATTCTTAGAAATGTATAACCTTCCAAGACTGAGCGAGGAAGAAACAGAAAATATTAACAGACCAGTCACAAGTAATGAAATTGAAACTGTGATTAAAAATCTCCCAACAAACAAAGGTACACGACCAGATGGCTTTACAGGTGAATCTATCAAACAATTAGAGAGGAGCTAACACCCATCCTTCTCAAACTCTTCCAAAAATTGCAGAGGAAGGAACACTCTCAAACTCATTCTGTGAGGCCACCATCACCCTGATACCAAAACCAGACAAAGGTACTACAAAAAAAGAAAATTACAGACCAATACCACTGATGAATATAGATGCAAAAATCCTCAACAAAATACTAGCAAACAGAATCCAACAAAACATTTAAAGGATCATACACCACGATCAAGTGGGATTTATCCCAGGGATGCAAGGATTCTTCAATATACGCAAATCAAGCAATGTGATACACCATATTAACAAACTGAAGAAGAAAAACCATATGATCATCTCAATAGATGCAGAAAAAGCTTTTGACAAAATTCAACACACATTTATCATAAAATCTCTCCAGAAAGTGGGCAGAAGGAACCTACCTCAACATAATAAAAGCCATATATGACAAACCCACAGCAAACATCATTCTCAATGGTGGAAAACTGAAAGCATTTCCTCTAAAATCAGGAACAAGACAAGGAGGTCCACTCTCACCACTATTATTCAACATAAAGTCCTAACCACGGCAATCAGAGAATACAAATTGCAAAAGAAATAAAACTGTCACTGTTTGCAGATGACATGATACTATACATAGAGAATCCTAAAGATGCCACCAGAAAACTATTAGAGCTAATCAATGAATTTGGTGAAGTTGAAGGATACAAAATTAATGCACAGAAATCTCTTGCATTCCTATACACTAATGATGAAAAATCTGAAAGAGAAATTAAGGAAACATTCCCATTTACTATTGCAACAAAAAGAATAAAATACCTAGGAATAAACCTACCTAGGGAGATAAAGGACCTGTATGCAGAAAACTATGACACTGATGAAAGAAATTAAAGATGATACCAACAGATGGAGAGATATACCATGTTCTTGGATTGGAAGACTCAATATTGTGAAAATGACTATACTACCCAAAGCAATCTACAGATTCAATGCAATCCCTATCAAATTACCAATGGCATTTATTTATTTATTTATTTATTTATTTTTGTGGTACACGGGCCTCTCACTGTTGTGGCCTCTCCCGTTGCGGAGCACAGGCTCCGGACGTGCAGGCTCAGTGGCCATGGCTCACAGGCCCAGCTGCTCCGCGGCATGTGGGATCTTCCCGGACCGGGGCACGAACCCGTGTCCCCTGCATCGGCAGGCGGACTCTCAACCACTGCGCCACCAGGGAAGCCCACCAATGGCATTTTTTATAGAAGTAGAACAAAAAACCTTACAATTTGTATGGAGACACAAAAGACCCCTAATAACCAAAGCAGTCTTGAAGGAAAAAAATGGAGCTGGAGGAATCAGACTCCCTGACTTCAGACGATACTATGAAGCTACAGTAATCAAGACAATATGGTACTGGCCAAAAACAGAAATATAGATCAATGGAACAAGATAGAAAGCCCAGAGATAAACCCACGCACTTATGGTCAACTAACCTATGACAAAGGAGGCAAGGATATACTATGCAGAAAAGACAGTCTCTTCAATAAGTGGTGCTGGGAAAACTGGACAGCTACATGTAAAAGAGTGAAATTAGAACAGTCCCTAACACCATATACAAAAATAAACTCAAATTGGTTTAGAGACCTAAATGTAAGATGGGATACTATAAAACTCCTAGAGGAAAACATAAGAACACTCTTTGACATAAATCACAGCCAAATCTTTTTTGATCCACCTCCTAGAGTAATGGAAATAAAAACAAAAATAAACAGATGGGACCTAATGAAACTTCAAAGCTTTTGCACAGCAAAGGAAACTACAAACAAGACAAAAAGACAACCCTCAGAATGGGAGAAAATATTTGCAAACGAATCAACAGACAAAGGATTAATCTCCAACATATATAAACAGCTCATGCAGTTCAATATTAAAAGAACAAACAACCCAATCTAAAAATGGGCAGAAGACCTAAATAGACGTTTCTCCAAAGAAGACATACAGATGGCCAAGAAGAACATGAAAAGCTGCTCAACATCACTAATTATTAGAAAAATGCAAATCAAAACTACAATGAGGTGTCACCTCACACCTGTCAGAATGGCCATCATCAAAAAATCTACAAACAATAAATGCTGGAGAGGATGTGGAGAAAAGGGAACCCTGTTGCACTGTGCGTGGGAATGTAAATTGATACAGCCACTATGGAGAACAATATGGAGGTTCCTTAAAAAACTAAAAATAGAATTACCATATGACCCAAAAATACCACTGCTGGACATATACCCAGAGAAAACCATAATTCAAAAAGACACATGTACTCCAATGTTCGTTGCAGCACTATTTACAACAGCCAGGACATGGAAGCAACCTAAATGCCCATCAACACATGAATGGATAAAGAAGATGTGGTACATATATACAATGGAATATTACTCAGCCATAAAAAGGAATGAAATTGAGTCATTTGCAGAGACGTGGATGGATCTAGAGACTGTCATACAGTCTGTCATACAGAGTGAAGTAAGTCAGAAAGAGAAAAACAAATATCGTATATTAACGCATATATGTGGAACCTAGAAAAATGGTACAGATGAACCAGTTTGCAGGGCAGAAACTGAGACACAGATGTAGAGAACAAACATATGGACACCAAGGGGGTACAGTGGTGGGGGGTGGGTGTGATGAATTGGGAGATTGGGATTGACATATATACACTAATAAGTATAAAATGGATAACTAATAAGAACTTGCTGTATAAAAAAATAAATAAAATAAAATTCAAAAAAAATGTTCAGAAGACCTGAATAGACATTTTTCCAAAGAAATGGACATACAAATGGCTAACAGGCACATAACGAGATGCTCAACATCTTACATTATTAGAGAAATGCAAATCAAAACAATGAGACATCACCTCACACCTGTCAGTATGGCTATCATCAAAATGTCTACAAATACCAAATGTTGGCGAGAACATGGAGAAAATGAAACCCTTGTACACTATCAGTGGGAATGTAAATTGGTGCAGCCACTATGGAAAACAGTATGGAGCTTCCTCAAATTAAAAGTAGGATTACCATATGATCCAGCAATATATATCCTAGGTATATATCCAGAAAAAAAAGAAAACACTCCTGGGTACATATCCAGGAAATTTGAAAAGATGCATGCACCCCAATGTTCAGGGCAGCACTATTTACAATAGCTAAGACAGAAGCAACCCAAGTGTCCATCAACAGATGAATGGATAAAGAAGATGTGGCATGTATATATACAACTGAGTACTACTCAGCCATAAAAAAGAATGAAATTCTGCCATTTGCAGCAACATGGATGGACCTAGAGAGTATTATGCTTAGTGAAGTAAGTCAGACAGAGAAAATCAAATACTGTACTATATCATTTATATGTGGGATCTAAAAAATAAAACATATGTATATAACAAAACAGAAACAGACTCAGCAGACATAGAAAACAAACTAGTGGTTACCAGCAGGGCAAAGGGAAGTGGGGAGGGGAAAGATAGGGGTAGGTACAAACTACTATGTATAAAATAAATAAGCTACAAGGATATAGTACAGCACAGGGAATATAGCTAATGTTTTATAATAAATTTAAATGGGGTATAATCTGTAAAAACTTTGAATTACTATGTTGTATACCTGAAACTAATATAATTTTGTAAATCAACTATACTGCAATTTAAAAAAAAAACAAATTGAAATGGCTTGACAGCAAAGCACATTGAGAGACATTATGACCTTCAGCTACTAATACTGCCGTAATTGGCAGGGGTCAAGGATTCTATAAAAGCTTTCTAGGAATTAACTAAGATAAAGTCAGACTACTTTCTTTCGATTCAACTGACGGACTGAATTGCTGTTGGTAAATAACTCCTCTTCCCCCTTGATACTGCCTATAATACTTGGACATTATAATCTACAGTTGGCAATATGATGCAGTGATTAAAGTCAAATTTCAAATACTATGCAAAAATCTTTGTGCTTCCCACTCCATCCACCCTAATTGGGAAGTCTGTGTTGTCTGATATAGTTTGCCTCTAGTCTTAGCCACCCTGTGCCCTCCCTGCTAATCCAGGGCTTTGGAGCATCACCTTTCACAAAGGTGCATAGAGCTGACTAAATACCCTAAGATTTCCAAGGGTCACAGAGCACACAAACTAACTCCAATGAGATTACTCACCTACAGCACACTTCAAAGGGATCTACCCATATGGTCATCTCCTTCGGAAGTCCCAGGTGAGAAAAATCCACGTTACTTTCAGCACAAGCCCTTTCTAGAATAGGATCTTTACTCTGATTATTGTTTATCCTGATACACCTTTAAAAACAAGGAAAGGGAATCAAAGACGTGGTGACAGGTACTTTAGCTGGAGAATAATGTTGTAGGCAAGAAACCCAATACACACAGCTCCCACCTCACTCCCATCTTTCCTCAACTCCTTGGCCACCCTCCAGTTTTACAGCAAGAGTAAAATACCGACTTTTTACACAGCAACTCAGAACATGGATTCCATTACTAAGTCACACCAAAGGTTCACTGTATAACCTTCAGGGTAAACACAAGTTAGAAATTGTTTAATCCACCTCACATAAAGAGGTTTGCTCTATAGTTTTTGACTTGTACTATTACCTACCACACCTCCTTTTTTCAAGTCCAAGTTCAAACAAATAAATTTGAGCCCATAAAATTTTCATTACTTAAAGGCTGCCAACAAAATCATTGCAGGTGTTTACTGCTAACTTCTTACTTCCCTTTGCCATGCATATCAACTCTCACCTGAAGCCTTGACCTTTAGAAGGGTGATCAGAGTGCCAGTGACTTCTGTATGTTTTAAACAAGATCGTCATCAACTTTTCTGCAAAGTCTTCTATCTGTTGTTTACTCAATTTATCATGTTTTTTTGCTAATCTTGTGACAAAGAAGACTGTTGTTGCTATTTCATCTCTCATGATTCAAGAAGAGTCGACAAGTAGGTCTGCAGCCATTAAAAGGAGGCAAGAGAAATTAAACAGAAACAAGGGTCTAACTTATTATCAACATGTAACTGCCATTTGGAAACTTTATATACCTTAAATTTAAAACAGAGGTCACTTGTTAGTCTTTAATGAACTAAAAAAAAGCACATCAATACTATCAATCAACAAAACAGCCAGGAACACCAATTCCTCAACTAACCTTTAATGATTTTCAAATCATTTGAATGATTTTCAAAGAAAAAAACATCTTTTAAATACTGTAATACACTTAAACAAATGAATCACTATGCAAATTAAATGCTTTTAAAAGTCTGGACATGGGACAGTAAATTACTCCAAGTACCAGTGTTGAAAACCTATTTACAGAGAGCAAAAACATTTCAGGATACAGTAGTTCCTAAAATGCGGCTCTCAGGTTGCACGCTTTAAGTAAAAGTTAAGATTAATCAAATATATATTAAACTTGCCAGCAAAAGCTCTTTAGCCCAACAGAAAGTGGGCCAGAGTTAGAAGACACTCTCACCACACTTGTTTTGTCAGTTTTAGGCTGCAGTTTATATAAACCTGGGCCCCCAAACCTGTTAGGTGTTAACCTTACACAGGTGCTGTCCTTTAGGATAATTGACAGCTTTTTCCAGGTCCCCATCAGATTGCTCCTTGGCATATGCAGAGTGGGTTCCTTACTTACAGTGTTTAAAGATCTTCAAACTGGATTTCTATCTTCTATTTTGCTCTTAAAGTCTTATCTTTTATGACATTGATTAAGAATCAAGCCTTCTCCTTCCATATCCTAAGAGCCTACATTCCAATATTTTTGTCTCTCATAACCATCAACATATTAAAGAAGTTTGTCTTGGATCTATTCTGAAACTAAAGACAACTCTCTTTTAATAGTCATTATATTGACTACACACATTTTTCACTAAAATGCTTATTTGTAAAATAAGTAGACGAGACCTCAAAGTTTATCTAGTCTCACTAGCTCTCAAAGCGTAGGTCGCTGATCACCTGATTTGGACCCATTGAGCTGCTTGTTAAAAATGCAGATTCCAGGACCTTATCCCAGATCCACTGAATCAATACTTCTGAAGGCATACCTGGGAGTCAGTATTTAACAAGTTCCCTCTGGTGATTCTTATACTCACTAAATTTAAGAACCAAAACACCTGGCATATGTCTTTAACACCCATCATAAGTGGTCATTCAGGTTCTCTGTCACTGAAAAAGAATTCATTCTCTTACAAGGAAGCCCATTTCTTTTCTAAAAAGTTCCAAATGCCAGGAGGTCCTTCCTCTCCTTGAGAAACTACATCCAACTCTTTGATTCCCTATATTTGCAGCTTATTTTTTTTCCTCTGGAACCATACAGATTGTATCTAATCCTCCACCACATGAAGACGCTTCAAATACTAGCTATTCAGCATCCCTTGAGACTCCTCTTTGGGGGCAGTGGCTAACTATTCTTAGCTTTTCCACAGTTCTTCCATAAACATGTTACTCAGATATTTCTCCATGCTCAGCATTCACATCTGGATGAGTTTCAGGTGCATCAGTAATCCTCTTTCAAAGTGTAAAGCCCAGAAGCCCAATGTTCCCAATGTGTGCTCTGCCATGACAGAATAGAATGGGACTGTTAACCTCCCTTGCTCTGAAAACTTATTTCTAGAACACAGCCTCAGGTGGCATTCGCCTTGGTGGTAGTGACATCATACCTCTGCTTCACGCTGAACTAGCACTCAGTCTTTTCCGCTAATGTTATTGTTTTTGTCACATCTTTCCTTCCTGCACAACATAATGCTTAAGAATATGGGCTTTGAGAAGACCTGAATAGACATTTTTCCAAAGAGGGAATGCAGATGGCCAGCAGGCACATGAAAAGATACTCAGCATCACTAATCATCAGGGAAATGCAAACCAAAACCGCAATGAGATATCACCTCACACCTGTTAGAATGGCTATCATCAAAAAGAACACAGGGCTTCCCTGGTGGCGCAGTGGTTGGGAGTCCGCCTGCCGATGCAGGGGATACCGGTTCATGCCCCAGTCCGGGAGGATCCCGCATGCCACGGAGCGGCTGGGCCCGTGAGCCGTGGCCGCTGGGCCTGCGCGTCCGGAGCCTGTGCTCCGCAATGGGAGGGGCCGCAACGGTGGGAGGCCCGCGTACCACAAAAAAAAAAAAAAAAAAAAGAACACAGGTAACAAATGTTAGTGAGGATGTAGAGAAAAGGGGATCCTTGTACACTGTTGGTGGGAATGTAAGTTGGTGCAGCCACTGTGGAAAACTGTATGGACGTTCCTCAAAAAACTAAAAATAGAACTACCATATGACCCATCAATTCCACTCCTGTGTATACACCAAAAAATACCAAAAACATTAATTTGAAAAGAAAACATGTGCCCCAGTGTTCATAGCAGCATTATTTACAATTGCCAAGATATGGAAGCAACCTACATGTCCATCAACAGATGAATGGATAAAGAAGATGTGGCATACACACACACACACACACACACGCACGCACACACACACACACACACGCACACACAATGGAATACTACTCAGCCATAAAAAAGAACAAAATTTTGCCATTTGCAGCAACATGGATAGACTTGTAGGGCATTATGCTAAGTGAAACAAATCAGAGAAAGCCAAATACTGTCTGATATCACTTATATGTGGAATCTAAAAAATTACAAAAACTAGTGAATATAACAAAAAAAGAAGCAGACACAGCTATAGAGAACAAACTAGTGATTATCAGTGAGGTGGGGGGAAGGGGCAATATAGGGGTGGGGGAGTGGGGGGCACAAACTATTGGGTGTAAAATACAGACAATATTTTGTAACAAGTGTAAATGGAAAGTAACCTTTAAAATGTATTAAAATCTTTTTTAATTTTTTAAAAATAAATTAAAAATTTTTTAAATATATGGGCTTTGGAGTCAGACAGTACTAGGTATAAATGGCAACTTTACAACTCACTATCCATGTAACCTTGGGCAACTTGCTTAACTCTTTTTTTGTTTGTTTGTTTTTTGGGTTTTTTTTTTTTGCGGTATGCGGGCCTCCCACCGCTGTGGCCTCACGCGTCGCGGAGCACAGGCTCCGGATGTGCAGGCTCAGTGGCCATGGCCCAAGGACCCAGCCGTTCCGCGGCATGTGGAATCCTCCCAGACCGGGCACGAACCTGCGTTCCCTGCATTGGCAGGCGGACCCTCAACCACTGCACCACCAGGGAAGACCCTTGCTTAACTTCTTGAACTTTCATTTGCCTGTCTGTGAAATTGGGAGGGATGATAGTGACCTTATAGGGTTGTTAGCAAGCTACAGTCAATAATGTTTTGTATTAAAGTACCTGGTGGCGGGTATGTAGCAGTTGTTACAGGAAGGCAGTACAGCAGAGTAGTAAACAAATCAGCTATAAGATCAAGCGTCATGGGATTGACTCCCAGTCCTCTAGCTTACTAGAAACTTGGAGAGGTTTCTCAACTGCTTTAATCTTCAAAATATCATCTGTAAAAAGGTGGGTAAGACGTGTACTTAAGGTCTTGGAATCAGACTGCCAGATTTGGATCCTAACTGAATTTACTGAATATACTAAGTACTCAAAAGTGCCCTTCTTATTAATAAATGTAAGTTTACATTTATCATTTTATTATGTCTTTTCTAATGCTTTTATGGATTAAATAGAGTAAAAGATAACTACATATTCAGCTGTACCTGTCATATGTCATTGTGTTAAATTTAGACCATTAGGGAATCAAGATTATTTGTGACCCTGATTTTGTCATCCACTAAATTCTCTTATCTTTTTGGCTACATGTTATCTGTAAATTTGACAAGAATATGTCCTCCTACAAGTAATAAATAAACAAGCTGAATAGTATTAAGATCAAGAAGAGTGATTTGACAGAATCCTAGGAGATCCCGCTTCAAAATGGTGTTCCTTCACTAGTCATTTTCACTTCAACCAATTAATTCTATCGTAAAATGAATTTCACTCAAAACTTCAAAATGAATGGAAAGTCAAATTAATTTTAGGATCTACTATGCTTATATTTTACTAGCAAGACAAAAATTATATCAGTGACAACTACACAAAGAAAAGAAATATTTCAAGTGATTCTAGAACACATTGGAATATATTCTAGAGAAAACTATGAAGATATATTTTTAAAATGTCATTCTGTACCATGTTTATAGTAATAGTATTACAATTTGAAGCTATATATATATAATATATACATATAAAGAGAGAGAATAGAATAGGGTAATATACATATTTACTTCCATGTTGTCATGTACTAAGATTTTCAATGTAAGGAAAAAAGAATAAAAGTACAAACTCAAAGAAATTAAGTAAAAATCCTATAATGTTAAATTTGAAATGGCACTATTAATCTGAACTTGTAATTTTTTTAACATACTAAAATATGTATTTTAGTTCTGTCCACTAAAAAGGCCTAGAATCAATAAATAATGCTAACACTAATTTTGTGGTCTCTAATTACAATTTCTCACTTTAAAAAAAAATCCTTGGAGAAATGGTCGATTCCAGTTCTTATTCAGGTAATATGTTAGCTTAGCCTGCAATGTATTATACCAGAAAGCAAGAAAGCTATAAAAAACCAATGGGTCAGGTCAAAAGATACAAAAACCTACATGAAGAGCTCCCATTGGCCAACAATAAGTCATTCCCCTCTTCAGCGTCAATACAATCATCCCCCAACTACTGGAACTATCAGATGATGATGGCTCAAGGCTCTATCTCTCATTGGGAATTACTCTCAGATACTGCCTCATGGTATAGTTATCCCTTGCCCAAGGGGTGGCCTGCAGCCATTGACTGGCTAGTGTAGGGGTACAAAAGCCTGGCCCCCATGTTCAATTTGTAACAACTCTGAAGGGCCATCCCATCTCCAGAGCTCCCCATAAGATAGGCAGAGGCCTCTACTACAAGCAAATCACTGGTCCACCTCTCCCTCTACCCGATCCTATCTTTCTCACTCCCTTATGTGTGTATTTCTCAAGAAAACTCCCCAATAAACTTTCTGCATGCAACTCCCCATCTCAGAGGCTGTTCCTAAGGAGCTTAGTCTAAGACAGTTTGTAACAGGAATGTGTAAGGAAGCAGAGTCTAAAATGGGATTTGGGAAGTGGATTACTCACCTGCTGGCTGGAATAAAAACCTCATGGCTGGTGGTACTAGAATATGGATGTAGATGGCTCCTGGCATGCTGGAGTGCTGTGATTGTTACAAACTTCATCAGTGATGAACTGAGATGGAACACATATTAGGAGGTGCACTGGCTAGTGTAATATCTTTGATGTTAAGATATATGAGAAATGGTAATATAAGGACCATAGAAACAGATGGGTGAGCACCTTGATGTCTAGTAATGGCACGATTTAATAAGGCTAGTTCAGTTCAATTCAGTAAGTATTTAAGTGTCTACTATAAGCACAGAACACATAAGATAAAGGTGAGACTAGGACCTTAATGTCCTTTTCCTTCCACAGTATGTTACTTATTTCAGCTTCTCCTGATATATTTCTCATTCCCCTCACTCAGTGGCAGGAGTTCCCAAACTGCTGTACTTGGAATCACCTAAATATCTTTTTTAAATGCCTGGCTCCTACCCCCTGGACATTCTGATTTAATTGGGATGGAGTGCAACCTGGGCATCGGGATTTTTTAAAGGTCTCCAAGTGAGGGCTTCCCTGGTGGTGCAGTGGTTGAGAGTCCGCCTGCCGATGCATGTCCCGGTCTGGGAAGATCCCACATGCCGCGGAGCGGGGGGGGGGGGGGGGCCTGTGAGCCATGGCCGCTGAGCCTGCGCGTCTGGAGCCTCTGCTCCGCAACGGGAGAGGCCACAACAGTGAGAGGCCCACGTACGGAAAAAAAAAAAAAGAGATCTCCAAGTGATTCTAATGAGCAGCAAGGGTGGAATATTGTTAAGATAGATATCTCCTAGCTATCAAGGAGATTTTAATTTTATTTTACACTTTTGATTGCTTAGTAATGCCTTAAGCTTAACAAAAATTGTTATGACAAATTCACATCATTTATTCTCATCTTTTCTAGCCTTTGCTGAGATAACTTTTCCAAAGATTTTTTTTTTAACTTATGTTAGCGGTGACAAAATTGAAAATCAGGACAACTACTCATATATTGCTGAAACAAAATCTGCTTCAGAACCAAAGGCAACATATGTTATTAGCATATACTCAAATTTTTCCTTTTCAAATGGTTTGTGTTTGCATTTACAACATTAAAATGGTGTTTAATAATTCTTTCACTATTTCACCTTCCTGATGACATGCCATTCTATTGCCCTCTGAGTTGGTGAAACACATTAGCTGATGAGGCTTTGAACCCTTTACTAGCATTGTTTTCTGCAACAGGTCCAGGCAGGCCTTGGAAATTGTGAATAGAACAGTAGAATAACAGTGTACTTAGACTTCAGGAAAGAACAATCAAACAGAAACTATACGTCATGCAAGACTTCCTTCAGTTACTTGTTTATGATGATCTTAAACACCTTATTAAAATCACCTCCTACACATTAATGACAATTATACCTTCTGTTATAATTAACATTTACTCAGTGTATTCAGTGACTTATCTACTACATATTAGACACTGCTACATGCTGTGGGCTTAAAAAAAATTTCAACTTTCCTTTCAAGAAGTTTATGATCTAGAGAAAGAGCTCAGATATGTACACAAGACCATTTGGATACAGAGCTTGAGAAATGGGATACTCCAAAATTACTTCAAGTTTCAAGCATTAGTAACCAAGACAATAATGTTATCATTGAAATAACTGAGTTCAGCAGAAGAACCCGTATAAAAAGAACAACGGTTGGTTCAGATTGAGGTCTACTGAGTTTTTTATGGCAATTTAATACCCATAGAGTAATGTCCACTGAAAGGAAACTAGAATTTAGCAGACGGTTCAGCCTGGGTGAGCCTAATCCAACTTCATATTTAAGTAGAACAGAAAATGGGTGTTGAGTTTAGAAGACAAAAAAATCAGCTCTCCCACTGTTTTTAAGTAATGTCCAGAATTCCCACTATCAGACATTTATTCCCTGATTAAGACATTGTCTCCCCAGGATTTCCTTTTGGAAATGTCAGATGGGTCATCCATAGTAAAACAAAAGAATTGTGTTCTGGCTGGAGAGGTTTGGAAAAGCAGAGAAAGCCTGGTGGAGGCACCACAGAAAATGGGGGATGCATGAGATTTCTGGTCACTCAGAATGAGGATGAAGAACAGAAGGAAACAGAGCATCACAGACATACTTTACCTTCTCATTAAGCCTGGAACAGAGATTCAAATGGTTCAAAACATGAAAGTAACCAAAATGACCTTGTAGAAGTAGCAGTTTCCAGAATCACACTTCTTCATTTTAACATGAGGGAATTCAACTTGATCACTAAGGTATCTTCAAGCCTCAAGGTTCTCCAATAAAGATTTACCTCGAAAATTTGACACATTTGTCTTCTTAGTTTTAGCTAACCTTCACCTATAAAGTGAAACTATTTATGATAGAAGTTTTCAAATAGGCAAGATAATTTTAAAATATCATCTAAATTGAACATTAAATTGATTGGACTTTTGATGTCATAGCCAGCCTTAAAATCAGACCCATTTGATTTCATTAGCTTCCCTTCCTTAAATTGCAAATTACATCCACCCGTTTGCAAATGCACTTCATTGCTAGTGAGGGGAAAAAGATAGCTGTTTTAGCAAAAATCCCACTTCTGACAGAAAGTATATATTTTTTGATAACAGCAACTAAGCAGCACCATTTTATAAAGCAATGAACTAGTCTAAAACCCACACATGAACTCACTCCCATTATATTCAAAACACATACAAAGGAAGTCACATTAATTGTTGAAACGAAATTGCAAAATGTTACCTAATAAAATTCTGCAGTCATGTAATATTAATTTGAACCCAAAAGAAATTAAGTTTAGAGCTGCCTAATCTACTAAGTGAAACTGATTTACTGATAAACTAAATGAATCAAACTATATGATGCTTCTTTTTGATAAGATTACCTACAAGTGTTTTATTTACAAGCCTTTTTCCTACTTTATTTTTATTTTGCATGTGCATTATTGAGCACACACAACGGTTAAGTGGTATTGTCCTAGAGGGCACAAAAATGTATGTATCATGCATCAAGTTGGAAACCAAGTTAGCCCACTAAAAATAACTCAGGGTGTAAGAAAATGTATATACAACATTCTGGGCTAATATAATAAATGTGTGTTATATATACCAGCATTCTCTAATATTATAATGTTGATTTCAAAATGCAATTTGGATATTAAATAATAAAATTATCTTACTAATGGAAGACATAAATTGTAGAGTGAATATATTAAGTGCAAAGAGAAAAGAGAAATATCAAAATGAACTAAGGGGGCTTCCCTGGTGGCGCAGTGGTTGAGAGTCTGCCTGCCGATGCAGGGGACACGGGTTCGTGCCCCGGTCCGGGAAGATCCCACATGCCGCGGAGCGGCTGGTCCCGTGAGCCATGACCGCTGAGCCTGCGCGTTTGGAGCCTGTGCTCCGCAACGGGAGAGGCCACAACAGTGAGAGGCCCACGTACCGCAAAAAACAAAAACAAAACAAACAAACAAAAAAAATGAACTAAGGTCACCAAGGAAGATTTTACCCAGGAAGTAGGATTTTAAACAAGCAGTAGATGAGCTAAGAGGGGAAGGACAATATGAACCTTACTAAATGTAAGCATGATGAAATCCTTGAGGTATATTCTATGTTTGTAGAGGAAATAAAGGTAACAAATGAGAGTTATGTAATTATTAAAAACTAAAGAATATAAATTCTGCCTAGAAAAAAGACTTAAGTACCAAACGGGGAGATTAGAAACAAAAACAAGAATAAGTAGTCATAGAGTGATGCTTAAGAGAATCACACTTTAAAGTATTTTCATTCCTGTAAAGGAATTAACAAGATAGCCAATTTCCTCCTTTTGGTTTCATAGAGTTTTTAAGGAGAGTAGACTTTCTTCAACTGTGTACTCAAGTCTACTTGTTGGCCATACTGAATCCCTAGAGTTGTCAAATTATCTCTATAAACCTTGAAAATCTACCTGAGGTTTTTCAGAGCGGCGACAGAGGTTAATCAGTGGTGGGAAGCAGCCAGGAAAATTAATCTGTTTAGTAATAGCCTAGAGAAGTTCATTGCCCCTCGACTGTCTCACTGAATCAAGCCCTGTAGCAAACCTTTGGAGGAGCCAGTGCGGTCATCCTCTGCCCTCTGGCTAATTCCACTGACCAAACCTTATGATGTGGTGTGCGGAGGCAGCAGTTTCCCTTGAATTCATATGTGTCTATGACCCTGTTTAAAACAGCTTGGATTCTGTGAGTCCTCTCTTCTGCTTCTCCTTGTGGACTAACACTTCTCAAGGTTTACTTCCATCTGCCAGCCCCTAAATAGGAAATGGATGCCCTCAAAGTTTGGTCCTGAGCGTTCTGCTTTCCTTGTTCTATCTCCATTCAAGAAAAATACATTGCTGATAATCACCTATGCTGTCCTGAGTGAATCACAGCATGTGCTAGAGGCTCAATGAAAAATAAGAAAATGTACCTCTCTTGGAGATCTCATTTATCTTTGTAACTTCAACTATTACAACTATTACAGCTTCAGAAAACTATTAAAACTCTCCTTTCAGTTCTGGTCTCTTTCCAGAGTTCCAGCTCCAAATATCTAACTCCACCACAATGTCCTTCCATTACCTAAACATACCTAAACCTAAATACATCAAAATTCTCCTCTGACTATATTTGCCTGCCAACATCTCTACTTGTCACTGAAACCTGGAGGTTAATCTTGTTCTCTTCTTCACTCTAACCAGTCACCAGGTCCTGTGAAGTTCCCTTCACAAAGTCTCTTTCATTCAGACCATATTTTCTGCGTGACTCCAAACCTGGGCTATTAAAATAATCTCCTAAATGGACTCTAAGCCTCCTCTGTCTCTCCCTCTTCTAACCTATGCCACTCTATTAATCTCCATAAAACAACATGTCACATGAGTCACAGCCCCTCAGACAGAAGAATGAGATTAAAATTCCCTGGCCTAACACCTAAAGTGCTCCAGGATCTATCTCCTACTTACCTGACTCTCTAATCTTATTTCCCCAGTGGGGACATATTCATTGCTCTCCTATTAGCCATGTGTATTACAATCTCCATGAATTTGCTTGTGTTTTTTCTTCATAAGTTGCTCCTGCTACCAAGAGCATCTTCTCTATCTTTTCCCTTTATCTATGTCCTACTTTTCCTTCCAGACCTGGATCAAGCCCATAGTTTCCACATAACCTTCTCTGTGTCCCAATCCTTGGTGTTTTTCTTTTTTCTTTTTCCTAAATGTTGGCAATAATGAAGCTCACGTTAGTATTCAGGAGTCTTGAAGCACCTATTAATCTAACCATCTTGGTACTTAAAACAGTTATATATTATATAAGTCTATAAATAATATACAACTTATTATATTGTATATAGTAATAAAATTAATATACTATAACTATCTTAATTATCCATGTATATAAATTGTCTGTCTCTTTAACTAGACCATAGATCCCTAGACTATGTTCTCTAAAGATGACAAATATGCAATAACTTTGTTCCTGCTGCTAGGTCATAACTAAGTGCTCAACAACTCTAATTATAAAGCTTATTTTTCAGATTGTTTCTGATTTACAAAAAGATAAATTAATTTAACATTTTCATATGGAAAGCAACAGTATTAATTAATCAATAAGTAGAAACGAAGCTAATTAAGAATCTGGTGCACTCTTACTAATGAGAGTACAATGAAATGGAATCAGAAGTATAAAATAAGAAAAATTGCTGGCAGTTCATTTTAGCTTGAATTAAACAGATTCGTTGATTTTTAGTTCTTCAAAGGCACCAAGTTGACCTCAATCTAGTCTTGCTTCAACACATAAATTAGTTCCTTTATAGTTTCATGAATGTTAATAAGGTAATCTGACATTTATTGATCTACATAAAAATCAAAACATGGTTTTATATTTCCTAAGAAAAAATATACACTTAAAAAACAGGTTTAAAAAGAAGCTTCTAAACTCCAATAATTTCTCCTCAGTCTGATTCTTCACTTCTTCCTCCCTGACAAAAGCTGTGGAAGTTAGAAAATGTTCAGGGGTTATGTTTGTGTGTGTTGTAAGCAGAGAATAAGTTGTCTCCATCTTTTGTAATTCCCAACTCGCATCACTCTCGTTTTTTTTAGGAGTGATAAATTTAGCCAATATAAATTTGCCAAAGCTAAAGCAGAACATATTTGTTTTCTACATTCTTCTTGGTTTCCTCCTAACAACCAATCTCACCTCCTTCCCTTAGTGCACCTTCCCCATCTTCCTAATCACCAAATGCCCAGAAATTAAATACAACAGTAAACAAGTCCCCTGAAAGGTACCTTCCTGGTGCTGTCTAAAACAAATGCAATCTTCTGTTTGGGCATTTAAAACACCACAAGCATTCTTACTTAGATTAAATCATGGGTCTCCCTGGTCTCCAGGCATGTCTAGACATGAACCATAAAGGCAATGAGATCCTTGGAGTTTCTCTAGTAACTGCAGGCCAAATCAACAGCAACCGTAAGAACAAGCACTCTTTTTTTTTTTTCTAAACAGAACTAGGCCACACACATTTCGTCTCGTTATTTTAATTTTTTAGTTGTGCTACCTATAAAATAAACTGCATTTTAAAAATCTTATTTCAGTAGGCCTCGCATATTGATGACTTTTATATAAGTTTTCTTTATTTTTTATCACCTTTGAAGATAAGTTTTAAAAATCTAAATTTCAAGGCATCTACTGCAACCATTGCCTTGGATGGCAGCAATTCAGCTCAGGTAAGACATGTAAGACGCAACTAATAATCATAAAACATCAATCAAAAAGAGGTAGTAAATACTGTATTGGGTAAAAATGACAACAATTTGAAAGAACAGAATTGCTTTTGTAACTATGTCCTAACCAAGACTTGTTAAGTCTGCATATTGTTAATGGAATGGAGGCTATTTTGCTCCTGATTTTATTTCTATATGTATATTTAACTAGAAAATACAAAATTGGCTCTCAGTTATCTCTAGAGAGCTCAGAGGTTAATTAGCTCTGATTACAGCATGTTGCCTGATATGGCTTGGTATATTATACATGTTAAAGGCGTGTGAGGGATTTACGTATGTATTCAACAACATTGTGCCTCTCCCAAAGATACAATGAATACAAATTACAGTTAGTTGTAGACCTGCCTTTTGCAATTTAACTTTACAAGTCAATTTTTACAATTAACGTTTTCTGTACTGTACATTTTATACTTCACTTTGGTTTCTTACTCTTCTCTTTGGTGTACACAGAAGAAATGATTCATTTAACAAACAATGGGCTGTCTTTTATATTCAAAGATAATGCTATAACTCACTCAAATTCATCCTTGAGAAGTTCTTCTGGTGTTTTAACAGTGTGAGCTTAGAATGTGTGTTGAATGATCTAGATCACCTGGGCCTATCCACGTTGAGTGGCATCTATGAGACCATCTGCTCGGTTTAGGGAATCAATCTATAACTGGGGAGTTTTACTTTGTGGGCAATAATTTAGAACTAAGCTTTTGGGGTCAACAACAAGTACCCCATCCTGGGTGCATGAAGACCAAAGGGCAGTCGGGGGCTACTTCCAATTGAGTTCTACAAAGTTCTACAAAGAATATTCTTTATTCTCTCCTGATTCATGCACTGAAGGAAACAAGGGGAAGGAACTAAAGGAATTATTAGTAGACGTCTCCCAGAAATCCTAACTATCCTCTTCACCCAATCTACTGCAAATGCACACATAAACACATCTACATCATCAAATGTGGAATTGTGAGAATAAGAAAATGTAACCGGTCACAAGACATTGTTTCTCTGTTCTCCACAGCCCTCACCCTGAATGTCCAAATTTAGTCTTGCTTCAAGGACCTACTCTAGTGCCACCTCCTCCATGAACTTCCCTGACCAATTACAGTCCTCCTACATGCCGCACCCTGCCCCCTTTATTTCTACCCACCTTAGTAATTTACTATATACTGTCTTGAATGGCAAATAATGTACATTCACCTTGTGTTACCATCCAGATTGTACATAGGGAGGGTGGAATGAATGACCTGAGGTCCTAACATACAGCAGGTATTTAAATAATTATGTGCTGGAAGTAAGACTCATTTTTGCCTAAAGCTGACCTACAGAGTACAAAACTGTGGCCTTGATCTCAAGAGGTCCAAACTCTGATCTAACTAATGAGCTGGCTGTCTCACTCTTTCACTAGAAGATCCAGATCCCACCCTATTGCATGGCCCTCCGACAGTGTAAGGGAGAACCCACAGGGAACACAAGGGTACAGATGGGACCTCAAAGGCTGTCCTCCTGCACATTACAGGCTACCCAGGCCAACCGCCCATTAGAAAATTCTAGCCTACAATTTGGTACTCAGCAAGGTGTTTTCCCTGATACGGATGGGTTTGAAAACTGGGAGGGCCTGTGGGACTTCTTGGAGAGGGGGGAGGGGAGGAGCTCAGGGAACTTCTCAAGACCAGTGTCTGTCTCCGGGGCCTCTTCCACACAGGGGCTCGCCCCCCGCCCCTTCTAGCTGCTTCCTCCCCTCCCCCATGCAGCCCCTCCCCCATCCTACCCCGTCTCGCGCCCGCCCCGCCCCTTCCACCCGCGGGGTTCCAAGGGCGGTTAGCCCGCCACGGCCACGGTTATTCGGCCACTCGGAGCGGCGGGGCGCACGGGGTTGAGAGCCGGCTCTAGAGTTGGGCCCAGAACTGAAGAGAAGTTTTCTGGGGCTGGCCGGACCCGGGTGAGGGAGGTGGGAGCCGGCCCGAGAAAACGAAGGGGAGGTGAAGGGAAGGGAACCTGAGCGGGAGGGCCCTGGGTGGTGCGGGAGACAGCGGCAGGGAAGGCGGGGCGCAGGGATTCGGTGGCCCCGGTGAAGCCAGCTGGCTGGGCGCTCCCGGGAGTCACCTGGGCCTGGGGGGCCCGAACCTGGGGGTGCAGGTCCCCGCTGGAGCGCCGCCCGCTGGCAGTGCCAAGGGTGCGCGGCGAGTCCGGCAGGGGCCAGCGCAGCCAGCGGGCCGGGCGAGAGTGCCCGGGAGGGTTCGGAGGCGTCCACCGAGGACCAGCGTCCTGGCCCTCGCGCCTAGGCACTATCGGGCGTCGCCCCCGGTGAAATGTGGGGTCGCGGCGGGCCCGATCCCGCGGCCCGCCTGCTCGGGGATACCGCGTCGGCGCTGCGAACCGTCCGGGAGCTGCAGCCCGCGGGCGCCCGGTGCTCGGTTTGTAGGCAGTGTAATTAGCTGATTGTACTCTGATGCTTACAATCACTAATTCCACTGCCATCAAAACAAGACACAGCATCACCCGCCGCCCCGCCAGGAGGAAGACGCCACCCTCGGCGGCAACTCGCCGACCCCAAGCGTTTGAGAAGAGCCCACTGAGCTTCGAGATTTGATGCGTCAGCGTTTAGCGCTGCTGACGGAGCACGTTGCCAACATGCTAGTAACCCCTGCAGACTCCTGCGAGCTGCTGCTTCTATATATGGTTAAACTGTTAGCAACCTCTAGGAGTAAAAGTAAGATTGTACAATACCATGTACGCAAAGCGAAATCCGTGGTATTGAATGGCTTTAAGACATTTAAACTGCTGGGTGGAGCCCCCTATGTAATGCTTAATGCTGTTTGTTGTGATTCATTGTGCCTATTTTTCATTATTTAGTAGGGTATTCATCAACCCACCAAGTAAAGTGAGCTACAACTGAAACAATGATTTGCCTGTCACAACGTATGGGGCACCAACCTGAGACGCAGTTTATGATGAAAGCCTTTTTTTTTCCTGTGAGTCTAGTTACTAGGCAGTGTAGTTAGCTGATTGCTAATAGTACCAATCACTAACCACACGGCCAGGTAAAAAGACTTGGGAATTCATCTAAATGAGCTGCCTGTGCATATCAATGTTCTGGGGGTGGGGGGGACTGGGGGGATTGGAATTTGCTAACATTACCCATTGCCTGTTTTTCAATAGGTCAGCCAAGAGAGATATCCACATGTTGGCTGCTAAATATGCAACATATGTAATATATGTATATCTTTATATACAATTTTTCAATATTGCTTCAGGCTCTGAACCAAAAAATTTTCGGATATGTTGGGGAATAGGATTTTTCTCCTTAGCTGACTGTCATTGTATAGATTTGTAATTATCAATTTTTGAGCTATCTTTCTGTGAGACTGTATTAATATCTTGAAAGCATAAAGTGCCATAAGGTCACTATGGAAACCATAAGGCCATAAGGAAACTAAATTGTGGTTATTACCAATGTGTCCATTTCCTTTCCTAAATTGGTTTTATGATGTCCATTTCAATTCCCGCCACAGTAATTACAACTTTCCTATCGCTGAAATGCTTAAATTGTTCCTAGATTAACCAGATCTCCCGGGAAAGCTATGCACATACACTTATTAATATTTTTATAAGAATTCATTAACCAAAATTTTTATAGTGTTTTTCATGAAGGGGCTGGGTCCACTCATCCGATATATTTACAACTGTTGCAGTCTAAGCAGCTTTTAGTGGGACTGATGTTACAATCTAAATCGACCGTCTTTCCGTAAGATTGGTCTTAAAGGATGCAGGGGGGAAAGTGTATAAAACATTATATACAGGGGTGCCTATCAGCCCAGTTCACACCTCTAGCTTCCATAGGCTAGGTTGTTAGCTGCCTTATTGAATTCACCAACCACTACAGGCCCAGAACTTTGCCATAGAGGGTGCTGAGCTACAGCAACCTGGTGTGGAAAGGGGATTGGGACGGTGGAGCTAAGGGAAGCTTTATTTAGACATAGTTGGGGGGGGGGGAAAGGAAGCTGGTCGCGGGGCGGGGGGGGGTGGGGTGTAGGAGGCTAACTCAGAGTAAAAGAGAGCTGAAGTGCTCCCCCACTGACTCCAACAGGACAAGACGCCTCAAAGTTGATGTTTTGACTCTCCTATCTCGACTCCAAGGCTTGGACTGGTCCCGAAGTCGGCGATCACTGCAGAAGTGGGATTCAGGTGGCGCACAAGGGCGCACGCTAGACCCCAGCTTCTATCGAGGAAACTAAGGGCTTCCGGCCGTGGTTGTGGCCAACTTAGCGAGTTTCCGGCGGAGGCTTGGGGGTGGGGTGGGCGGGGTGGGGCTGGGAGAAGGGCAAGGGAGCTTGGAGAAGCATCCTGAGTTGCCATGGAAACGAGGCCCAGCAACGGTCTTAGCAGCCGAAAGGAGTCCTGTGAAACTCACCCGCAGGGATTACTGGTGTTCACCGGCTCTTCGGATCGCGATGCCAACTTGGCCAAGCAGTTCTGGATCGGGGCATCAATGTATCCCCCTAACGAATCTCAGCTGGTGCTGTCCAGAGGTAGCAGTCAGCGTCTGCGGGTGGCGCGGCCCTCAAGGGGCAGTGTGCTTGGTGAGTAGCTGCCTCCTGTCAGCGATTTCTGCCTCCTCCCTAACCACAGGGCAGACACCAGAGCCCCTCCCAGGGGAAACTGCAGAACCTAATTCTAAATGTCTAAAACCCTGTACAAACAGTTCTAAAATCTTCCCAGCAATCCTTCCACCCCAAAATGATCGGTGGTATCTTTGTTACATCTAAAAGTCCATCTGAAAATATCCCTTGGTTATGACATCTATTTGTCTAAACAGTATAGAATAATCTGGGCAACTGTTATATGTTGGCTGAAAGGATATGAAGGATGATTTTTCACATAATAGAGTTCCAAAGTGAAAGCCCTAGAGAAGGTTGAAGGCAGAGTCAACATTAGGAACCAAGTTCCCTAACCTGTAAGGCCTAAGATGGGAAACTGTTATGCAATTTTTACAGGTATGGAAAAATTAAATACCTTTAATGCTGTGGTTTTTCCAATGACTACTTCCCTTTTGTATTTTTTTAGAGAAAATTTACTTCCAGCCTTTTTTCCTTGAGAAAAGCAGTTAAGTACCAAGTTTTACACCTTTCAATATCCTGATTCCTAGACTCTTAAAAAAAAATAGGTAATAAGTGTAAAGATACAACTTCTTCCTTTGGCATAACTTTCTGAATTGCATACCAAGACCCTGCCTCAGAGACCACCCCATTTATCCAGAGGAAAATGCCTAAATTCCTATAACATATTGAGTAGGAATGTAGAAATTGTAATCTACGATACTTCAAGTAAGTTCTGTTTAGAGACCTTTTCTTGTCTCTGGACTCGGGATACTCCTCTTCTAAAGAGATTAGAGGTTCCCTGCAGCCAGAGCTAATTAATTCAATCTCCAGTTATTTATGAATCTGGTTCATAAAGTTTCAAGACAGTACGTATTTGTGTTTACCTTCCAACTTTATGTATTGCCTTTTAAACTTTAATTTTTTATCAACATTATTGTAAAATCATGATAAAATTATTTTAGATTGTATTTGATTCTGTTTTCTTTAGAGAAAAGAGATGTCACTGCTGAAACCCTAAAGATTCAGGAATCTGAGGAGAAAAAAAAGTATCTCCAAAAGGTAGGCCAATATTACAGAAAGTCATCTGATTTTCATTAAAATTTCATTATTATTTTCCAAATCATCCCAATTATTCTTTTTTTAATGTATGTATATAAAAATTTTCTGCTTCTAGTATGTCAGCTTGAGCAATAGGAAAACCTTTATTAGAATTTTAATTAAAGTTTAAGAAATTCTATTAAACTTTGGCTATTCTCAGTCTCTGCAAAAGCCCAAGGATGTGTAAGAACAATGAAATCAGAGGGAAGTGGGGAAAGATGGATTCACACACTTTCCACCCAATAAGGCCCCAAACCATATACAGTGTTGTAAGAACAGAAATATTGTAAGAACAGGAAAAACTGAATAGAATTGACTTAATAGGTCAAAAATAAATGATCAGAGGAATGAGTCCATCATCTAGAGCCAGTTTGCCTAAAGGCTGCAATCAAACACATTGGTGTTGTCAAATCAACTGAACGTGTCTCTTCTTGGCAACATCCCTTGTTTGCTTTTATTTTGCAGGCACAGCCCCTAACTCAACAATTAGTACAGTGATTTATAGAAACATTTTGTTTGGTTAATGGATAAATTCTATTCCTCTAACTGTTCCTGTACTATAAAAGCAGATAGAGGATTCGTCTGGCCTAATGTCTTTAATCAACAGATGTATTGGCAAAGTCCAAAAGACTTATTGGGAATTCTACATAAATTACAGAACAATGCATTTGAGTTTGCTGATCACATTAGTTTCCTTTGTGGACTCTTGGTGATTCCTCCAAAAAAATTAAGTGATCAGAAATAGTCAGCATTTTATTCTCTCTTGAGGATATTAGATAATGTATATTTATACCAGCACTTAATAATGGGAAGGGAACCTAATTCTCAGTGAAGCAAAAATCATTAAAAGTTGACTTCTTCAGCACATTTTAATTTCATTTTTGGAAGGGATTAGAAATAAAAGATTAAAGACAAACTATTATCAACTTCTTTCATCTTTTGTCAAACAATTAAGACAATGTGATGAGTTACAAGTAGATGTTCTGCTAATGGTAGTCTTAGAACTGATTTCCTTGCCTCAGGTTCTTCTATTATTAATTACTTAATTAATTCCCAGATATCTATTGAGATCCTGCCATGTGCCAAGTACCATACTAGATGCTGGGAATACAAAGACAAGATGTGTTCCCTGATCTCAAGGAGTTTATAATCTGGTGGGGGAGAATGCCAATTAAAGGCAGGAATTATGATACATTTTTATGATAGATGTATGCAGTTAATACTATGGGAACATATTGAAGGACATCAAAGTCAAGCTTAAGGAGTCAAGAAATCTTCCCAAAGGAACTGAGTCTCAAAGAATGTATAGAGTTGAGCAAACAAAGAATATCCTCCATGCTGCACTAGTTACCTTCCTAAAACCCAAATCCTATTGTGCTGTATTGCTGTATTAGTCTGCTAGGGCTGCCATAACAAAATACTACACACCAGGTGGCTTAAATAACAGAATTTTATTCTCTCACAGTTCTGGAGGCTGGAAGTCTGAGATCAAGGTGCCTCCAGAGTTGGTTTCTGATGAAGCCTCCCTTCCGGGCTTCTAGATGGCCACCTTCTCACTGCATCCTCACATGGCAGAGGGAGAAAGCTTTAGTGTCTCTTCCCCATCTTGTAAGGACACCAGTCCTATTGTATTAGGGCCCTAATGACCTCATTTAACTTTACCTCCCTAAAGGATCTGTTTCCAAATAGAGTTACACTGAGGGTTAGGGCTTCAACATAGGAATTGCAGGAGTGGGGGTGGAAATGACACAATTCAGTCCATACACCTACTTTTGTTCTTTTTCCCCTGGCTCTCCATTTCTGCAGGATGGAGACCAGACTCTCCAGCATGGTATTCAAGTTCTTTTCCAGTCTGACTATAACCTGACTGGCTTCTACCACTCTCCTTCCTCCTTCCCCTATACCCCACCCTACCCCCAATGCAGGCTACTCGGTACTGTTGGTTCTCACCACTAGGCTTGGGCATATTATGTACCCCTCCCACATGTGCTACCGAAGTGGTAAATGGGTAAAATATATTTTTTCTAAACCTAAATATGCACATTATACTGTGATATCTGCCAAATTGTACATTAAGTCAAGTGGGTCCTGCAATGCAGTATAAAGAAGATTCTATTATGTTGAGAGTACAAGATAAGAGACCTAACCAAGCAGCAAGCCAGCAGTATAGAAAGAGAATATTACTGAAACTGTGCCTTGCGAGTATATAGGAGAGCTGAATCAGTTTGGTACGATACAGTTCTAGTCAAACAATGCCATGGTGAAAAAAGCAAGAGAATTGTGTAATAACTGAAGGCTCTTACAGCTATCCGCAGATACTGTTGTGATGTGGTACTCATAACACCCAATTTAGTGAGTATATACCATGTGCTATATATATTAAAGTAAGCACTGTATATGCATCAACTCATATTCTCCTTAAAATAGCCTCATGATGATTATTCCCATTTAATCAAACAAGGCTTAAATGATTTTCCAAAGTTCCCACAACTGGTAAGTGGCCGAGCCTAGATTCAAAGCCTGTCTCCTAACTCCAAAGCCTGTGAGACTCATTGTGTTGTAATGATTGCTGGCCACGGCGTTGTTCAGCTATGCTGCCAAATATTCTAAAATTCAAAACTGTGGTATGAATACAAGTATGAGAAACGGTGACTATACGCTCTTTCTTCAACCTACAATGCACTTTCGTGTCTCTACCTAAAATGCTGTCCCCCATTTACCTTCAAGGCCCAGCTCAAATGCAACTTCTCTGTGAAGCTTTCCCAGAGGGGATTTAGAGACAACAGAATGAATAGCTCCCTTCTCTGTGCTCTCAGAGCAAGTCACGATCTGTGTTATAGGTAATTGCGTTATAGGTATTGTGTTATAGGTATGTTTCTGTCCTTCCTGCTAAATTCCAGGCACCATAGGGTTTGGAAGTCTGACTCGGCCACTTACTATATGAGTGACCTTGAGCAGCCTATTTAATTAACCCCTGTGAGACTCAGCTTTCCTCAGGTAGAGAAGGAGGAATGATAAAAATATCCCCCTCATTGAGTTGGTAAAAGATATGTAAAGCGCTGGGCTGTTGTTTTCTCTCAACAAATGTTAACTCTCTTTTCCTCCATGAGGGCAGAGGTCATTTCTTATTTACTTAACTCTCGTGCTTTTCCGGCTATTGAAACTCAGTAAATATCGATATTTGTTGATTGAATAAATAAATGCATAACTGAATTAATCAGTGAACATATGCTGTACACAGTGATAACACCACTTGGGTTAGCCTTTTGTACATATACACATCTGGCAAATTTTTCTAGGCTGGCAATTTTTGCAAGAATGTTCCCCAAAGCTAGTCTGTTTGCAAGTCTGCTTTAGGACCAATTTAGCATATCCCCTCACATCTCGGTTTTGCTTTTACCTCGTGGGTCTATATATGATGGGAGGAAATGTGACTCCCTGTAATCACTAAGACATAGAATCTATTTTTGGACACTGCTGTTTTTCTAAGTCCGTAGTACTCTCTCTGCATTGCTGCCACCACCATCCTAGAATTCTTACCTTAATGGCAGAACATAAATGGGGAGGTGGGAGGTTCTAGGTAACTAATAAAACATTTACAATGATCTATTCAATTTGAGAATCTTCTACATATTTTGAACATATACATTTGTATAAGTAAAATGCCTGGTATAATTTTCATTATAAAAAGCGAAAAAATATTTCCCATCAAGTCTCTTAAAGGTTTTTTCTTCCACTTTCTCCTTAAAATTAATGAAAATCTAAAAATTTATCTCTGTCTCTCCTAAAAGTACTTTTATAGCTTTTTCTCCCCAACTGATACTGATTTTTCAGTTACTAAACTTTTAAAACTTTAATGTTATCCTCCATTTTGGAATATTTTCCAGGTATACCTTATAAATGCTTTTGGTTAGTGGACAAAATGCTATTAATCACAAGTACTATTTCTGCGATGGATATCCATGGCAGAAAATCAAGAACAATTTGAGTCTGTCAAGATTAAATGGCTTACCATGTCCATAAAGGAAACCTTATAGCACTCTACTGGACCATTATTCTTCCTTTGAGAGTTCTAAAGTAGTCTGAAAACATTATAAGAAATGAATAGTCAGCTAATTCTTTGAAATCATAAAACTAATTTGCTTTTTAGTTTTGCCACCTTTAAGAAAGCTCTTTAGCTGATTATCTCTTTATGAAAAGAATTATAAATGATTCATTTGCTGGGAGGAGGAAGAAAAGATCAGAGCAGTACTTTAAGGCATGTATATAGATGACGTATTTAGAAATGTCCATCTAGAATCAGAGTTTTAACGTGAGTGAATATAAACTAAAGATTTTCACAAGGAAAATATGCAATCTGCAGAACAACAATAAATATATACTCTTTATTGGGAATGGGGTTTTAATCTGTTCAGTCACACAACCTGTACAACCAATACTGACCATAGTGTAAGTCTTCCTCAAAAGTCAATTTGCTATATGGTGCTTCAGTGAACCAGAAGCAAATCATGCTATGATGAGAACATTCTTAGAAAAAGAGTCTAAGAAGTTTCACAAAGGTGTATTTTTAGACACCGAATCATGAAAGTGGAAAACTTTAACATTATCCTCCATTATCTTACACTTTCAAAGGGATGCTCAGAATCATTATAAGTCAGTTTTGTAGAGCCAAACCAAAGATACAATAAACTTCCTCAGTGTCATTGCCCAGGATGCTCAGATAAAAGAAAATCCTCTTTGTTGTCAAATTGCCCAGGAATGGCTTCCCAGACAAACCAAATTTTTCTCAGTCACAGTGTTATCTGGCTTTGTTTTAATTTTGCTTTCCTGCCCTCATGTAATAATAACAAAGTTCCTTTTCCTCCATAAAATAAATACCATTAGGAAGTGGTGGATTTCTCCTTCACCAACAAAAGATACTTATTTAAATTCTTGTTGTTCCTAATTTGTCAAAGAATTCAAGAGGAAGAATCATAAAAACAGACTGTGCATTCACAGTAACGAGCAAATGTTGTGGTAGTAAATGATAATTAAAAGATTGCATAAATATGAATCACTCTTTTAAATCCTCTATTGTACCACTTTGTTTTGAAACGTTATTCAATCTTGGGAAACATTTTCAGTTGACAGGTGAGGTTCCCCTCTTAATCTTCTTTAGCAACATCTATGAAAAGATACTCAGGGTAAGAAATGAGATTTGAGATCAAATAGCTGAATTCATTGCCCCAGGCAGACCCAGCCCCAGAGTTGGTTAGGGTCATGCCCCAAATGCATTGCATCCTCTTTTTTCCAAAGATCTGTATACTTTCTCTTCTGTATACATTCACCCTAAGAACAAAATAAAAGCATTTTAAGCCCTGCAGTACAATTAGGCAAGGACCCATACTATCTATCTCCTGGTAAAACATGATTAAACTACTGAACACAGAATGAAGCAAAAAATGATGGTGTATTTTTTAAAATAAAGGCAGAACTATCAATTTGATTCCAGCTACAGGAAGCCTTATTGTTCAAATTTGTAAACACCTTATAAGCAGTAGGGTGAATCAAATAGAATTTATTGAAGAACTGGGTAATTCTGTGGATCAGGTAACTCAGAAAATACAACATACCTGAAATCAAATCCATAATCTGCCTTTTCCCTTTGCCTCTATCAAGATGAAAAGATATGTAGGTAAGTTATATTGGAGCCAGATAAGAAAATTTAAAATTTTATGTATCTATATTTACTTCACCATTTAATCACTTTCTATGCTAAGGTATTTTAGTCACCATAGGTGTGGTCAAGCATACCCTCGGAGCCTGAGGTGATACAGCCGTTTGTCTATTTGGCTCCTGAGATTGTGCAGTTCCCCAAGCCACTGTGTTGGTAATATAGTCAATCCTCATTATTCACAATTCCATATTTGCAAATTCACTTACTAGCTCACTAGCAACAGTTTATTTGTAACCCCAAAATCAATACCTGTAGCACTTTCATGGTCATTGGAGGACATTCACAGAGCAGAGAAAATTTGAGTTGCCCAACACATATGTTCCTAGCTGAGGTTGAACAAGGCAATGTTCTGCCTTCTTGTTTCAGCTCATACTGTGAACAGTATCCTTTTTGCAGTTATTAAATGCCACGTTTTTTGCTTTTTTTTTTTTTTTGATGATTTCACTGTTTTAAATAGCCTCCAAGTGCTGAAGTACTGTCTAGTGTTCTTAAGTACAAGCAGGTTGGGATATGCCTTATGGAGAAAATACATGCATTAGATAAGCTTTATTCAGACATGAGTTATAAGTGCTGCTGGCTATGAGTTCAATGTTGATGAATCAACAAGGTATTTTAAATAAGGTGTCTATAAAGAGAAATACACATAAAACAAGGCTATACATTGATCCATTGGTGAAATGTTGTGATCAAAGACAGGCAGGAACCTAGGAGACATGATCAGCTTGGCGACAATGAGTCTACAGTTTCTTCCGCTTGGAAATGCTTTTCTCCCGTTTCTCCCTTTAGCTAATGCCTACTTGTATTTAAAAACAATTCAAAAATAGTCACATTCAAGTCTTTCCTCATCCTTATATATTCCCCAGGCTGATAACAAATGCCCCTTCTTTTGCGCTTCCCTAGTACCCTGTGCATTCCCCAGTCATAATCACTGACATATAGTACTGTGGTGTACTTGAGGTATGTACTGTGGTGTAGTTGAGGTATTTCTCCTGCAGGCTCTAAGTTTCTTAAGGAAAAGGATCATGACTTCTTCGACTTTATAATCACAGGACCTGACAAATATCAGATGATCTCCTAACCTACCAAATAAATGCTTATGAGTGAATAAATAGATGAATTAACTTGTCTGGACCAGAATCCTGCATGATAGTCCAGTTCCTTGAGCTGGCTGGCATATGAGGTACTCATTAATAGGAGGACGGTCCAAAATAGGATTCACCAAGACTCAGAGGCCTCACAGACTCAGAGGTAATGAACAGACACGTAGTCACTTGTGAAAAGGTTGTGCAAGCAACAGACAAGAGTGGAAATAATCTGTAGGCCACAGAAGAAAGTCACAGTCAATGAGCATTAACAGTTCTCTGAAGGAAACGATACCAGGAAAAGGCAATAAATGGAAATTTAAGATCATGGTGCCAAGGTTCAACAGCATGTAAAAGAAATCTTGACGTGGGAATTAGAATTCAGCATCAGGAGTAGAAAATAAGTCAAGGCCACTGTCCCAGACTGTCGGGGATACTAGACAAAGAAACAAGACAAGGACTTGAACACATGGGACAAGACAATATTCTATATAGTAGAAATTTGGTGCAGAGATAGGCTTGGTTTTAAAATTTAAAAAAAAAAAGCAAATTCCTAGAAGCATGTACCTTTCCCCCAAACTCCAATCACATCCCTAAACTTTTGTGTCATTCCCTACTGCCATACCCAGAAAACTACTTTAGAGCCATCAATATATGAGACAATTCACCTAACTATAGTAATTTTTTCTTGGCCAAGCCAAAAGATACTGATCAAAAATCAATTTACCAATAATTGATTCTATTGTTGAGATAAACTCTTAACTATTTAAGGAAGAAAAAGGCATATTTTCATTGTAACACTAATTTGGTAATTTATTTGAAAAAACTTAGAAGTTATTTAAGATATTTTATCTAAACTTTGAAACTTTTATTTTAAAGAATAAATTTTTAGAGCACTGAATAAGTAAAAACAGAAAGAAAAAAGATAGTTCTTAATTGTGGTTATAAAGTTTTATATATTACCTTTGCATTCTCTGGGGTTTATGGCCATAAATGTTCCCAATAGATATAATGTAGATGTTGGAGTAGGTGTAGACATTAGTCTCTATGTGTGAAGTTGAATTGGACATTGTATGGGTCTCAATGCATACAGGTGAGGGCCCTGCACTGAAGTGTAGGGTCAGAAGGCCAAACTGAACTTTACAGAATGTTTGCCCAAAGCAGTTGAAAAGTTTGTAGCCTTAAAAAAAGAAGAGACATAGGCAAGGAAAGGGCCAAAGCTGAAGAGACAATGTCAAGCTCAGGCAAGAAGAGCCAAGCAAAGACATCAACAGTAGGATAAGACCCCAAGCCAAAAGTTAGGAGAATCTGATTTGGAAAAATTGTGCAAGATTCACTCAACAAATATTTATTGAGTGAACATTAAAATTCAAATCTCACTTATTGCTTTTTTAAAGAATAAGTGCCTTTTAAAGCAAGCATTAAAGCAGCTTTTCACTTTGCTGTACACCTGGCATTGTGCTGGGCACTGGAGAACAATGATGAACAGCAACAAAAAACAAGATACAAACTCTGTCCTTATCTGAAACTTGCAATTTAATTAAGGAGAGAGATACTTATGAAGAATTTTACATGATATTAGAGGAACATTTAATAGGGCAGTATTGAGCCAACCAAAAGTGTCAGGGAGAATTTCTGTGAAGGTTAAGCTGAGATTCGAAGGAAGAGTGGGCATTAATTAGGCCAGAAGGAGCGATGGAGGGAGCACTACGGGAGCATTCCGGACCGTAGAAACAGCATAGCGCATGTCCGAAGCTGAATGGCCAGTGTGGTGATGGGAAGGTTAGGCCATAGTACATAAACAATAAGAAACCATTGAAAGGTTTTAAGTTGGGGGATGATAATATCAGATTTGTTTGAAAAAATTCAAGAGAATGAATTAAAAGTGGCTGGAGCAGAAGTGGGGAAACCAGAGTGAAGGCCATTGCAATCATCCAGTTGGGAGGTGATGGTAGCTTGGATTAGGAAAGAGTAGATAGATTTAAGAGATATTCAGGAAGTAAAATAAGTAGGACTTCAGTTGTGTATTGGATATGGATGGTGAGGCATAGCAAGGTATCAAAGATAACATAGTTTTCTGGCTTGCACAACAGGATGGATGGTGCCATTCTCTGAAACAAGGAACGTTAAATAAAGGTCAGGTGTTAGGGGCTTTGGGGGAAGGCGGAAGGGGTTAGAAGTTCAGTTTTAGACTCATGGAGTGTGCCTTTGAGATAAGCAATGATAAGCCTATTCGAGCTGTCAAATAGACCTGTGGGCTAAATATATGGGCTAGAGAAGTATGGGCCAGAGATGAGATAGAGTCATCTGGATGGAGAATCTCCCACCCTCTCCTTCGTACAACCTAATGGGCAGGACAGGAGAGACATACCTGAAAGATGAGGTCAGTCCCATTCACCCATTCATCATATCTGTGTAACCATCAACATGATGAAAACATTAAAGACTCAGCAGTTACTTGTTTGCTAAGGACAAGTCTTGGTAATTATCGTAGACCGAATCATCAATAGTATATAATTCAATCACATATAGAAGTATCTTTAATATATCTATACTTTATTGAATTTAAAGGTGTAATAATTCATTTTATGCTCATACTGTTCTCAACATGAAAGTTCAAATCTCACTTATTGCTTTTTTTAAAAAATAAGTGCCTTTTAAAGCAACATTAAAGTAGTTTTTCACTTTGCTGTACGCCTGAAACTAACACAACATTGTAAATCAACTATACTCCAATATAAATTTAAAAAATTAAAAACAAGCTGGGGAAATTTAAAAAATAAATAAGTAAAGCAGTTTTTAAAAAGAGCTATGCAGGACTTCCCTGGTGGTCCAGTGGTTAAGAATCCACCTTCCAATGCAGGGGACGTGGGTTCCATCCCTGGTCAGGGAACTAAGATTCCACATGCCACGGGGCAACTAAGCCTGTGTGCCACAACTACAGAGTCCATGCGCTGTGGAGCCCATACGCCACAACTACAGAGCTCATGCACCACAACTACTGAGCCTGCACGTTCTGAAGCCCGTGCGCCACGACTGGAGACAAGCCGGCATGCCACAGTGAAGAGCCGACGCAGCTAAACATAAATAAATAAATATTTAAAAAAGGAAAAGTATTTTAAAAAATAAAATAAGAGCTATGCTCTTCAAGTAATTACTATTGGTTTTCCATTAAAATATATGTAACAGAATTAAGAAAAAATATGTAACAGAACCAAGAAAATACACATTTTTTTCTTTTTCAAAACAGATAAATTCATATTTTATCAAAACCTACATTTAAGAAAAATTGTTGACTCCCTTTTATGTAATGACTGATATGTTTCTCTCATTTTAGTAAGCCACTATTTTTCAAATGAAAATTATATATGCCCAAGCTGGGAATTGAGCCAGGATCAGGCAATTTTCAGGAGGTATGAAAATGTGCTTAGACGTGCATTTTTTTCTGCAAGTCAGCATTCTTCCTCCCTCCGATTAATAATCCTCTAACATCCACTCCCATAGATGACTGCCTTTAGATCTACCTTCTAAATATCAGATTAGAGCTGGAGAAAGCCTTTTCTCTGATTAGTCAGGCTATCTTTTAAAGTACATGGTAGATCATTTGCGGGCCAACAGTTCTGTATCTTATTATTATAGTAGATATAAATTTACTATATGGAAGTTGTAGAATCTACATAGCAGATTTCAATTAATAGACACAGGGAATGGTAGTAAATTCATAGAGTAAATTCACAGTTGAAGCATTCTGCTATCAAAATCAACAGGCCAAGAGGCACATACTGCCTTTTGGAATCAAGCCCAAATGTGAGACATAGTTTTACCTTAAGCCAATAGTAATGCTAACCTTCCCCAACTGCATTTTGTAACAGAACAGGAATAGAAGCTACTGAAGATTGACTGTGTAGAATAAGAACTAAGACTTCCTTGTGATTCCATCGGGCATTTAACTTGCAATTATTGGCATAGAGATAAAAATTAAATTCTGGAGCCCCAAGAAAAACATCAGATAATGTTCTCTAATCTCTGTAAAACCACAGAACTTGGTTCTGCTTAGGTAATATTCTAAAATTGGAATGTACTGTAATTCTCATTTTATACTTATAATCAAAAGTCATCATGAATATTTAGCGTACATTAAATAAGATCTTAGAAAGTTCATCAGTTTATAGGTACCACTATAGTTTAACTATTCTTTACCCTTTAACCACTTTTTGCAAAGTGCTACATGATTCCATAAAATAAATTAACTTTGATCAAGCAGACTTCACTCTGGATTAGCTCCCCCTGCTGTGTATTCCCATAGCACACATTTTCCACTAGAATATAAATTTTTCTGTGAGAGCAGAGACTGTCTTCTTCACCATGGTTAATCCTAATTAATTCTTCATTTCCAGAATCAAGATTGAATAAAGAAACCATTCTGTTACTGTGTGTGTATGTGTGTGTAAGTGTGCCACAATCTCTACTATGTGTTTTAAGTAGTATAGCAAAAGAAGCATGGAGTCAAACAGAACTGAGAATGAGTTTGAATCCTTGGCTCTGGCAGTTACTAGGTACCTAATTAATGTTATGTGACCCTGAGAAAAGTTGTTAATTTTTATGTTGGTTGAGTTCCTTCTATTTGTAAGGAGACAATAATATCATCTACCTCAGGATTAAAGGAATTACACAAAGCCTGACATCCAGCAAGTACCCAATGAAAGTTTGTTTTTATCTTCTCTGCTTTCCCTCTTTTTTTAAACCATAATTGAAAAATAAAATTTTAAGAAGTACAAAATAAGCTTTAGCATTAAATGAAATGGTTTGACCAAAGTGGTAAATCTCAAAGGTTGATGAGTAGATTATGAAAGACATGGTCACCCAGGTATCCACATCCTGATTAAACGACACAATCAGGACTGGCTTGCTCATACTGTAAAGAGACTCTCACATATTTTTCTTAACCCTATCTTCATCATCTGCAAAAAGAAAAATTACCACTGAAGGTATATTTTGAAATTTCAACTATGGAGCAAAATGTGTGGGCAAAGTTAATTTAACCATTGCACGTAAATAAAATATAATTAAATTTTATCATAATGCCTCTCTCTACAAATATAGATTAAGAGGTAAATGTCATGATAATTCTGCAGCTCTAGATCAGTGCAGGTCAGGGTTCTCAATTAGAACCCTGTCAAAAATCAAGGGAGAAAAGAATATTACTATATTCCACTATATACATACCCTTTGCAACAGTTCTTGGAAACCTAGAAAAAGACTCTGGTATAGAAGCTAACTTAGAAGCCAAGGTTATTAGAAGTAGTGGATAGTACAGCAAGTAGACCCAACTCAATCCAAGGCAAGCCCAACCAATGAGCTAAATATTGACTAAAATTAGTTGAAATGAAAAATATGGCGCTAATCTGCATAAGTACTATAGGTTTGGTTTGTTTGTTTATTTTGTTTTCGTGTTTGAGTAAATAGGTCTTTTTTTCCCTTGCAATAGTTTGGTAAGTTACTAGGAAATCGTCCATTTCATCTACATTTTCAAATTTATTTGTGTGAAGGATTCATGGTGTTTTTAATCATCTTTGTACTCTCTGCTGAGCTCTAGTTATTACCCCTTTTCATTTCTAATCATTTGCATCCTTTTTTCTTAAGTAATTATATCAAAGGATTATCTATTTTAATAGTCTTTTCAAAAAACCAACATTTGTTTTTATTATCCTCTGTCATTATTTTTGTTTCCTATGTTATCAGTTCTTGATTTTTATTACTTCTCCCTTCAATTTTGGGTTAGTTCTTATTTTCATTCTAACTTCCTTCCCTTCTCACTTTGTTTCTTAATTTTCCACTTTATCTCTTTTCTAATATAAGTATTTATAGTTATAACTAGCCCTCAAAGTACTATTTTAGCTGCAACTCACAAGCTATATAATGTTTTCATTATTATTGCACTTTAAGTATTTTTAAATTTTTATTTTGATTTATAGTTTGTCCCATAAAGTATTTAGAAGTATGCTTTTTAATTTCCAAATCTGTGAAGTCTTATCTCTTTTTTATTTCTAACTTATTAATATTGAGGTCAGAAATATAGTTCCTATCTTCTACTAAATCAAGTATAAACAGAGCTATCTTTATGTCAATGTCCTCAACATGATGCCATTCAACTATCCTATCCTATATACCTCTATTCCCCAAAACAAACATCTTGTCCCAGTCAAGCGAGGCTTATCGCCATCTTTCAGCAACTTTAAGTTTGTTCCTGCCTCTACATCTCCATTTATTTTTAATTGGATGAACTGCTATCTGCTTTTCATCACTGAGCATGCTTTTTGTATCATGATCATTAAGCTGCTCCCCTAGCTGCCTTTCTCCCTTTGATGTATTATCTTTAAATCCTTAGATTATTTATTTTAGAGGTCCTTTAGGGTTCTTCTAAAATTTTTACATGTTTTAAAATCTTAAACTTATATTAAGATTTTAGATTCAGCAATGAATTTGTGTAAATATTATTTTCCTTTATGTGCTTTTTTTCACATGTTTTAATGGTTGTGTCATGAGCATGTATTGCATTGATAGCCAATGGAAAGAATAAATATTTTTTTAATTTCTACTTGAGTTAATATATTTCCCCCAGTGCTTCCTAGTCTATTTTCTTCAAGTGTTTTTCCTTTTCCAACCATCTGCTCCTCTCACCAGAGAATAGTAATATTTTTGAGAACTAACTACACAGCATATATACTCTAAGTCCTTTACTCATATTATTTAATCATCAGAACAGCTTTGTCTGGGAAGCTTTATAATTACTGATGAGGAAGCTGAAGCAGAAACATGTAAGTGACTTTTTCAAGGTCACACCGCTAAAATATAGTAAAGACAGTTTGAACCTGGGTCCATCTGACAATGGAGCCAATGTGCTTAACTACTATACCACACTGGTTTCAAGAGTTTCTAGATTCTCTAGGTATCGGGTTGGTTGCCAGGTAACTAAGCAAAGAGCTTATTGAATTGGAACCAGTTCAATACTCTTCTAAGATATTCTTAAGATTAAATTCAGTAATTAGTCTCCTATACTGTGGTGGTCAAGAGAAATTTTCTTTTGGTAATGCAGATAGGTAATCAGAGAAATAAACACTACCATATGCTATCTTTGATGAATGTTTCAGTCAAAAATTTTTAATCATAATACAAGGAAGAAACGCATTTTTCATATGAGAACCAGGTCTTGAGAAGAAAGGACCTTTCTTTTAGAGTCTAGTGCTTATTAAGAGCTTTTTTATAACTGAAATTTAACTGAGGAAAATGATTATAATACACTGGAGAATTTGTAGAGGAATTTCTACTGCATAAAGGGCAAGTAATATCTTAGATATCCCTCCTTGTTTCTCCTTTCTTCCTTCCAGCTCTAGTCACTAACTCACCTGTAGGTAAGAGGTTGAATCATCAAAAATCCTCCATGCCTGTACACAGAAGGTGGGTAATCCATCCTTTCCTCCTTTTTCCCACTCTTTCACATTTTGAAAGCATTGAAAAAAAATTTTTATATAATAATAATAGCTACCATTTTTTGAATATCCACTGTATGCCATGCATTGTTAAGCAATGTTTGTATTATCTCCAATTTTCACAACCTTCCTTATAGATGAGAAATCAATACTCAGAGAAGTGGTTCTTTGATTTACCCAAGGTCACAAACCTCTAACCAATGGGATAGTGATTACATTGGAAGGAGGAAAGGAGGAACCAGGAGGAATAGTTAAGATATTACTTGCCATTAATCACACAGCAGAATTGGGGTTCAGACCCAAATGTATTTGACTCCACTAATCTATGTTGCCACCCAAATTCTTTGGCTCTGAAAAGCCAAAAATAGAGAACTCAGCAGCTTAATCCTTGAAGTGGCACTAAAATTCATTAACCTTCTATGAGATATTAAATGTATAAATGATCATATCCTAACTTACTAAAATCACTTTTTATTCTGTAATTTATTTTTTCGGGAGTAGGATATAACTATAAGTAATATGACTAAAATGTATAATATAAGAAAATATCCAGCATTAAAATATTATAAATATATTATGATACATAAGTCTTGGGGATATAATATACAACATTATGACTATAATAAAAAAATACTGTACTGGTATATTTGAAAGTTGCTAAGAGAATAGATCCTAAAAGTTTTCATCAAAAGTTGAAAAAGGGCTTCCCTGGTGGCGCAGTGGTTGAGAGTCCGCCTGCCGATGCAGGGGACACGGGTTCGTGCCCCGGTCCGGGAGGATCCCACATGCCGCGGAGCGGCTGGGCCCATGAGCCATGGGCGCTGAGCCTGCGCGTCTGAAGCCTGTGCTCCGCAACGGGAGAGGCCACAGCAGTGAGAGGCCCGCGTACCGCAAAAAAAAAAAAAAAAAGTAAAAAAAATTTTGTAGTTATCTGAGATGATGGATGGTAACTAAACTCAAGTACTAATCATTTCACAATATATATACACGTCAAGTCATTACGCTGTACACCTTGAACTTACACAGTGTTGTATGTCAGTTATATCACAACAAAAACTGAAAAAAAAATTATAAATTCTGACCCCCTTATGCTATTATTTTAAGAATTAATAAATGATTTAAATGTCTTATAAATTCCATTAATGAACACAACCGAAACACCATGGTTAGAAATGAGAATTCTTTTGTCGTTGTGAAATTAACAAGTAAATTATTTATCCCTACTAATAAGGTAAATTGTAAGAATTTTCTCTTACCACTGAATGTATTTAGTTATCCTGGCAGAGATTTCTTAGAATAGTTGGCACTGTTTTTGTTCTGATGACACAGTTGCCTACAGTAGTTTTGTTATGCATTCCCAGGAAACATGTCCAGGAAGCAGAAATCAAATCATATTTGAAAACTTTGTTTCTGGTGCATTATATTATATTAAAAAATGGATTAAATTTTGTAATATAATATAATCCATTATAATAAAAAAGTACCTGAAATCAAAATTTAAATGAATGACTTTTTTACCCTACTATTATTTAGAGTCTTATAACTAAATATTTGTTCATTTATATTAGAAGCATTATGACAATATAACTTGCCTGTGACTACCCAATAGTTACACAGAAAATAATCATATAGTTTTGTTCATAGGGGATTTTAAGAACTAAACTTACCCACTGTTTAATTTCACTTTCTAAAACTTTTTTTTTTTGCTTAGACTAATGATTGTGCATTAGACAGTGTAATGGGTTCATTCATATATAATGACAAATCAATTCAACAAAAATTCATTGAGTATCATTTACAAGGCACTGTTAAGCTCTAAGGCAGGATGAAAGGATGAGTAACACTCTGAAAGAGACATGGTAGCAACTATGAGATAAAGCAGGGAAAGTAAGATCAATACTGTAATAAGGGTATAAAGTGCTATGTAATCACAGTATGGGAGCATTTAATTCCCACTGAGTACATGTGTAATGGGGGAAAAGAAACTAACATTGAATATCTACACTGAAAATATCCCAGGTCTTTTTCTACAGACATTATTTTATTCAATCCATAGCAAATTGACAGGTATTTTTAAATTAGCTTAGTTTTTCAGAAACAGACTCACAGAAAACTAACTTATGGTTACCAAAGGGGAAAGGTGCGGGGGAGGGATAAACTGGGAGTTTGGGAATGACACATACACACTACTATACTTTTAAAATAGATAACCAACAAGAACGTATTTTATAGCACAGGGAACTCTGCTCAATATTCTGTAATAACCTAAATGGGAAAAGAATTTGAAAAAGAATAGATACCTGTATATGTATAACTGGAAAAATAATAAGCTTAGTTTTTAAAAGACCCTGAATTTTTTTCCTTTCAATCTCTGTGATACATGATGCCTTAAATTCAAGTAAAAAGAAGAACTCTTGTCCCAAAATAAGTAAAATTAAAACTCTGTAGGCTCTTAAAAGGCAAGGTTACTATGACTTGAGCGGAATGAAGCAAAGCCAAAGCAGCCGTGTACTCTGCCGATTACCCGTGCAGCAGCACAGCCCCTCCTCCCACGTCTCGGTGGAGCGTGCCTGAGCTTTGAAGCTTCTCTTGCAGCCATGAGGACTAAAGACTCATCCTGAGGAATTACTTAGTAATATGCAGCCTCCAGGGCTTTGCACACCCTGTTTCCTCTGCCTCGAAAGCTTTCTTCCCCATCCCATCTGTACTGTTATCTGGTGACTACGCTTTCAGGCCTAATCTTGGACATCACCTCCACTGGGATATCTTCTCTGAGTTTTCCCCACAGATACATACACACCTTCATCTGAACTGAGAGTGCCTCCTCGGTTCTCTTATTTCATCCTATTCTAATCCCGTTGTAGTATATGTGAGGTGAGACTATTGTCTTTTTCTCCACAAGTCTGCCATCACCTGGCAGGCAAGAATGGTATTTTGTTCAGCCCCTAGCACAGTAATGTTGCATCATAGGTGCTCATTACAGATTGAAATGTTTCCCACCAAAAAAGGAGACATGTTGAAGTCCTAACCCCCAGTACCATGAAAAGTGACCTCATTTGGAAATAGAATCATTGTGTTTAAAATTAGTTAAGAAGTTAATACTAGAGTAGGGTGGGCCCCTAATTCAATATGACTGGTGTCCTCATAGGACAACCATGTGAAGACAGGGAGAAAGCAACATGCCACCGAAAGCAGAGATTAGAGCTGCCAGCCAAAGAAAGCCCCAGGTTGCCAGTAAATGACCAGAAGCTAGGAAGAGGCAAGGAAGGATGCCCCTACAGGTTTCAGAGGGAGCATGGCCCTGCTGACACCTTGTTTTGGACTTCTAGCCTCCAGAACCATGTGACAATAAATATCTGTTGTTTTAAGCCATCTAGATTTTGATACTTCGTTACTGCAGCCCTAGGAAAATAATGCAGTGCTTAATAAATTTGAATGGATGGATAGATGACAGAATTTTTACCGAGATATGACAAATCTTTGTCCATTCTCAGTTATATCTTCCTTCTAGCCTTGATCTAAGCAGAGCTTCTTTCATTTTATTTGGCCATTTGAACCTACAAGTTTGATTTGTCAGATTCTCAGATTTCTTTCTCCTCTTGTTCACAAACACTCCAGATGCGATTTTCTGCCTCGCCATCTCCAATACTGAACATAACTGTATTCTATGAAAAAAATTTTGTACCCATATTTGCCTCTTTGTATACAGTCTATATCTTGATAAATCTTTGTGTCTGCACTAAAATAGTGGGGTTTTTTGTTTTGTTTTGTTTTTTACTCTTAAGAAAACTAACCTGAGGATGCGCATGTCTCAATATCTTAAGACAGAGGAGCAATGGAGTGTCAGATTCTGTTCTGTATGTAAGCTACTTAGAAGAGCCCTCTTGCCATGGATGTCCATGGTGGCATGCTGTTTGAGCTGGCTGATTTTGTGTCTTGCTACCATTTAGTGGCAATTTAGTGTGGTGGCCAATAGCTTGGGCTTTGTTTTCAAGTAGAGCTGGTATCAAATCCAGTTCTGCCACTTAAAACCTTGAGTAAGGTATTTAACCTTAGTATTCTTCACATTCCTCATATATAAAATGGGATGATAGTGATGTCAAAATTCTGAGTTACTATAAGAAAATAATGATAAAACATATCAAGTTCTTAGTATGGTTCATGTAGTAAAGTCAATAAAAGTTATTATATGGGCAAGAAAAATTCTCTCCATTTAGAATCAAATTCAAATTATTTTGTAAAGCAGCATCCTCTGGAATAAAAACTGAATTGTGTTATAAATGAAAAGTATAAAACTATCATGGAAAAAATTTTTAATTCTGCCCCAAAATACAAGAAGGAAAATGGAAAAAATCCTACCCCCACCATGGACACATAGCTTTATTATTGAGTCAAAAGACTCATCTGCTCTTTTTTTTCTTTTCCTTTAAACAGGCTAAAAAGAGAGATGAGATTATCCAACTCTTAAAAAAACAAAGAGAAGAAAGGATCTCGGTGAGACTGATAGTGAGACATTCAGATAAACCTTGGGGCAGGGCGGGGTGGTGGTGGTGGTGATATGAACTATGGCAAATTCTGAGAGGTTTTATAGCTTTACTCCCTAAATCTAGGTATGCTGGAGGGGGCAGGGCATAGACATCAGATAACCTGACAGTCCTTGATAAACCAAAGATATCTCCACAGTGTGCAACTCTGCTGGCACAGAAATGGTGCTCTTGTCTCTGGGCTTATTGTCACATGTTGTAAAGCCGTAGGATATTAACATGGGCTACTTCATTGCTAGTATTTGTTTTACAATGATTGATCTTGCTTAGATCCTACAAAAACAAATGCTAAATGAAGAGGAAAAAACAATAAAAGCAATAGCACCGCATACACTTCCGGATGTACAAACACACTCTCCTGAATGAACCCCCTAATCTGGACCATTTCTAACCCCACAGTCTCCAGGTTTAAGAAGCTGGTCATTATAAACTCTGTGATAATTTTACCTCAGATTTTTTTCAAGTAAGTAAATTTCAGTCAGTGCAAGAACTAAAAATTTTCCTTTTTTATTTTTATTTTGTTTTGTTTTAGAAAGAACTGGTTTCCCTTCCTTATAAACCAAAAGCCAAAGTACACAAAGCAAAGTAAGTTTACTTCTGTCAAAGAAGTGCTTCTTTTTTTTTTTCAATCAGTTTGCTCCCTACCTTCAAATCTTCTAAAAACCCACCCACTGTTTTAGAGATTTCTTGCCTTGAGAAAACTTTCTTCTGCTCATCTACATTAAAGCCTGTGCCCACTTACATGTCTGTGCAACATGCAAGTATAAACTGGTGCAAACAGGAGAGTAGATCAACCTCGAGTCTGTACACATTCTCTTCCCCTCCTTTCTCATCCTGGGTAATTGTATTCACCTGCCATCACTCCCCTTCAGTACCCCTAACACCTACCCACACCTAGCCCTGCCATCTTTGGCAGATCAGCAGGTCTTCTAGATTATCAACTCTGATACCACCAAAGGCATACCTAAGCTTGCTAAATCTAAGTTTATGTAGCAAGGGCTCTAGCTTCACAGTGATGGGTTAATAGCCTTATCACCGGAATAATGTTACGTCACCGGAATAATGTTAGAGCAGCACCAGGAACATGGTCCAGAAGAGTTTAAAGGAAACCGGCTATCACTGGTTAATCACGAAAGAATCCCTAATAAAAAATGTAAATGTCTTCATTATTGTATTCTGATTGAAACCCAATGTGGCTAACTCAACATTAATTTGACAAATATTTATTTGCATACTACATTCAGGGAAAAACAAAAAGTAATAGAATTTTTATTCTTATCTAATTGGTATTGAGGCTGACTTCCTTGAATGTTATCAGATGTTATTAGTGAAAAATTAATATGTCTATGCTGATTTTTAAAACTTCTGAAAAAATGGAAGGATCACTTAATCACCTGGCTATATTGTCTATACAATGTTCAACAACTTAATTTCTTGCTTTTCAGCTAGATGATTTGACTTAGCTTCTAAGGGTGAAGCAAAACTAGTCCAGTCAAAAGTTTACTTATCTGATTCAGATAATGAAGATTGCTACTTGAATTGTATCAACAGATCTGTCTGGGTACCTTAGATTTCTGTGCATATTTTTATAGGAGTGATCAGAACAGTCCTGTTACTATCCATGTAGATTCACCTAAGAGTAAAACAGTATTTCACAACTTGAACGGATAATTCTCTTAATGATTTAAGTGCTTACCTAATTCCTTTTGTGTACCAGGTTGGCCTCCCTCCTGTGTCCTGAAGCCTTGAATTCTATTCCATTTCACTGTGACATCTTCTTCCCCTGAGCTTCTTACACACTGTCTGCACCATTCTTTTGGCAGTTAGTCATGCACTACTTTGTGCCCATATTTTATAATTATTCAACTCTTATTATCTCTTAAGTTGTTATTTAACTTTTCACATATTTTTTACTCGTCTATGACTATATTGTAAGTTCCGTGAGAAACTGGGTCACCCAAAGTGCCTAGCACACTGCCTCCATGTAGGAATTCAGAAAATATTTGTTACCCCCCATCAAATTTTTTTTTTTGGCCATGCCAAGTGGCTTCCAGGATCTTAGCTCCCCAACAGGGATTGAACCTGGGCCCGACGGCGAAGGCGCCAAGTCCTAACCACTGGACTACCAGGGAATTCCCTGTAACAAAAAATTTTAGCTAAAACATGTCATGTAGTTCAGCATTAGCTAATTTAGAAAGTGGTGTTTCTATACTGTACAGTAATTTGTAAACATTTTTTAATTTGTGAAATATCTTAAACACAATTTTAATTTTGCCCTCTTTTTCCTCCCTCCATCCTTTCCTATCTACCCAAACTTTCCCCACATATACAGATATGCCCTTACCATCACTCCTTCATCAGATCTTAGGATACTCCAGGTTCCCTTCTGTCAGAAAGAAAGAACTAGAAAGTGTGTACATAGTAAAGTTTCAGTGGCACTATGTTTTTTTATCCAATATTTGCATCGTAAAAGAGGGCTGACAAGAAGGAACAATGGGTCATCCAAAGAAATCAATCACCAATGATGAAATCTCAGAGGTTTGACTCAGGTGAGCACAATATATTTAAGTTTAGGAAGTCTGCTCCTGTGCCCTTCAGGTCACACTTGACAGTGGAATGACCACTCCTCCCATACAGATGTTTACACTTGATTGCAAAATCTAAGGCATAGTCAGAATGCAAGACAGTAAATCTTTATTGGAGAAACTTTCAAAAGTTTTTTTCATGCCACGTTGTGTTCACAACTACAGAGTTCTGTGTATTGGAACTGATTCATGTTACTGCCAACAGGAAAGTGATTTCAGAGTCAGATAAAGAAGACCAGGAAGAAGTCAAAGCCTTGGACTAATTTGATTGACACATGGGAGAGGATGGCTCACTTAGATCTTCACTTTTGAAACAACCTGCTCTTACATCAGGATCATTGGAATCAGTTAAATTAGACAAAGAAATAAAAGTTAAATATGTAGCACTTCTAGGAATTTTACCAGTTATTGAATACTTGTGTCTATTTTACTTAGTGAATATCACTGTATTTGGTACCACACAGTAATCGTCTCTCTCATCTTATACATTCACAAACTCCTCTTTATCTTGTTTTCATTTGAAGTGTATTTCCAAAATTGCTATATTTGGTCTATGTTATGAATATCAGATAAACAAGAAACAGGGGCTTTATGTGCTTCAACTTGCAGACCACCAGTAAAAACAGTTAATAAGGAAATAGAGATGAAAGGTCAGTCCTGAAAACTTTAAAGTCTTCTTGCAGTAAAAAAAAAAAAAATCCATTTCCCAAAATTTGGTTTACTCAGTTTCTGGAACATGTCTAAAGTCAGAAGTGAATTGCTTCTAGTTCTGTGACTAGCTGGCTCAACATTCCTTTGTCTTATTTATTTATACTTTTTTTTATACAGCAGGTTCTTATTAGTCATCAATTTTATACACATCAGTGTATACATGTCAATCCCAATCGCCCAATTCATCACACCACCACCACCCCTCCACTTTCCCCGCTTGGTGTCCATACATTTGTTCTCTACATCTGTGTCTCAGTTTCTGCCCTGCAAACCAGTTCATCTGTACCATTTTTCTAGGTTCCACATATATGTGTTAATATACGATATTTGTTTTTCTCTTTCTAACTTACTTCACTCTGTATGACAGTCTCTAGATCCATCCACGTCTCAACAAATGACCCAATTTCATTCCTTTTTCTGGCCGAGTAATATTCCATTGTATATATGTACCACATCTTCTTTATCCATTCGTCTGTCAATGGGCATTTAGGTTGCTTCCATGTCCTGGCTATTGTAAATAGTGCGGCAGTGAACATTGGGGTGCATGTGTCTTTTTGAATTATGGTTTTCTCTGGGTATATGCCCAGTAGTGGGATTGCTGGGTCATATGATAATTCTATTTTTAGTTTTTTAAGGAACCTCCATAGTGGCTGTATCAATTTACATTCCCACCAACAGTGCAAGAGGGTTCCCTTTTCTCCACACCCTCTCCAGCATTTGTTGTTTGTAGATTTTCTGATGATTCCCATTCTAACTGGTGTGAGGTGATACCTCATTGTAGTTTTATTTTGTTTGTTTGTTTTTAATATTTATTTATTTATTTTTGGCTGTGTTGGGTCTTCGTTTCTGTGCGAGGGCTTTCTCTAGTTGCAGTGAGCGGGGGCCATTCTTCATCGCAGTGTGCGGGCCTCTCTTGTTGCGGAGCACAAGCTCCAGATGCACAGGCTCAGTAGTTGTGGCTCACAGGCCTAGTTGCTCTGTGGCATGTGGGATCCCCCCAGACCAGGGCTCGAACCCATGTCCCCTGCATTGGCAGGCAGATTCTCAAGCACTGCGCCACCAGGGAAGCCCCTCATTGTAGTTTTGATTTGTGGTTCTCTAATAATTAGTGATGTTGAGCAGCTTTTCATGTGCTTCTTGGCCATCTGTATGTCTTCTTTGGAGAAATGTCTATTTAGGTCTTCTGCCCATTTTTTGATTGGGTTTTTTTTTTTTTAATATCGAGCTGCATGAGCTGTTTATATATTTTGGAGGTTAATCCTTTGTCCGTTGATTCGTTTGCAAATATTTTCTCCCATTCTGAGGGCTGTCTTTTCGTCTTGTTTATGGTTTCCTTTGCTGTGCAAAAGCTTTGAAGTTTCATTAGGTCCCATTTGTTTATTTTTGTTTTTATTTCCATTACTCTAGGAGGTGGATCAAAAAAGATCTTGAGGTTCAACATTCCTTTGTCTTATACACATGGACATAATCCCAGTGCCAATCTCCCTCACTTTCAAAGATCATTCCCTTTGGTATATATTGGAAAAGAGAAGGTTAAGACTTTGTCCCTTCTGCATTGTCCAACTGGCAGACCTACTCAGGGATGTACATGCAGCTCCAGGGCTCCAGCTCTATTTAGGACCACCGTGCACTTCACTCCTGGCCTCCACCTGCAAGTCCTGGACGTAACCTCAGTACGATGCATCTCCCATTCACAGTGCCAGCAGCGGAGCCAGTGATCCACTGGTCAGAACTTAATCATTAGGGACATACCAAACTGCAAGGGAGGCTGGGAAATAGTCTTTAATGGGAGTGGATGCAGGGACACCTGCCTAGTTCGAATTCAAGGACTCTATCACTAAAAGAAATGTTTCTGCCACAACACTATTTGGAGAAAAAATGTTTTGAACAGAAGGAAGGTAATCAGGCTTAGAGAAGGGAAATTTAGAAAGTTACAAAATTAGTAATCTCATCTCAGCATTATCAAGAATAAAAGTTACCCTGTCAGGGTGATGTTTTTCACTGCCAGACAGATAGCTCTCTCTTGTGAAGATGGACATAGCAGGCTATCAAAGCCTAAACTTTCAATCCATATAGCTAATTCCCTTTGCTCTGATTCCATGCTCACTGAGAAATCTTCTTTCGCCCAGAGGGAGAGTATGTGCTCAACAGGCCAAGGCAAACATCGGTTTACCTGATGATTCTACTTCTCAACAGGTAAATATATTAGTCACTTAGACTGGGTTTGAGCTTGTCAAACTAAGGGTTGGACCCTGGACCAAGACAATTTTACCAAGAAAAATTCTACATTATGAGCCTTCTCAGCAACCAGTGTTCCCCCAGTGACACCTCTCTGCATTACCAAGTGTAATGGTCAGGTATTGCTGCAACAGTACTGAATAACAAAGTGATCATAAACATTTATTATTGCTCACATATCTGTAGGTCAACGGAGGATTTGGCTGATCTAAGTTTGGCCAGATAGCTCCGCTTCAGGCTGCAGGGGCAGGTCTGCTTCTTGCTACATGTCCGTTGATTGACAGAGGCAGCTCTGCCCCACATATCTTCTTCGGGATATACCTGGACCAGTGGCATATCTGAGCTATGTTCCTCTCAGAGAGTGGCAGAGAAGCAAGAGAACAACAAAAACACGTGAGGCCATTACCAGTCTAGGCTCAGAAATTTCTGGCTCATTCTGTTGGCCAAACAAGTCACACAGTCAAACACAAGGACAAAGGATGGGGAAGTATACTCTGCCCCTTTAGTAAGAAGAATTTCAAAGTCACACAGTAAAGGGTGTGGTTACAGGGTGGGGTGAAGAATTGGGGTCACTGTTGTAATCTGCATTAGGTTAACTGCATATCTTAACCAAGTCTATCTGGACCAAGGGCCAGGGTATCAGAGGGAGAACTCAGGGCACAATTTAATTATTTGGGCCAAGGTAACAGCTTCTCCAAGTTATAGCAGATGTTATAATATTGGAAATAAATCCTTTGCAATTTACATTAAGTGCTCAGCTATCTGCACACTTACATATCTAGTTGCCTTATCAAACCTTCACAAGTTAAGGTAACTTTTATTGTTGCCAAGAGTTAACTGATTTAGGCAAAGAAACTTGCTGAAATCCACACAGACATTAAGTGAAGAAAAGCAGGACTGGAAACAGAATATCTGATGCCAACTCAGGTGCTTCTATTCACCATATCAGCTCCCCTTTGGTTGTTTTGATTATCAGGAATTTCTAAAAAGAATGTATTTTGGATGTGAAATGTTCTAATTCAGACATAAAGATGGGCTGTAAATGAACTTGCCATAAACATCAGCCCTCTTCCTGCCAATGCTGCTGCTTTCTGCAGTAGCAGAGCTTCCCAGTATTACCAGCTGATACTGAAACAGATCCCCCAGCCTGTGCTCAATCAGGCCTGTTTGTCTAAAATTGCAAGGGCTCAATCTGAGACCAAAACTCAGAAGTCAGTGGCCCAGATGGGGCTTCTGCCATGCTTCACAAGAGCATGGTACAGGGGAAAAGGCAAATCAGACCCACCTCCCAGCACTTAGTACTTTAGTTTTTGGACAGGAGGCTCACTTTATTATTTGAATGTATTTGAAAACATTTTGTTTACAACAAGAAGTAAATGTAAAACACGACTATTGTAGGAGTTTAGAAAAAGGAGCACACATTGAGGGCTGGGTTGGTGAGGAAAGCTTTTCCAAAGGAAATGAGGTCACTCTTTCCTGGGGGAAAAGTGAGGGGGTCATCTCCTTTCTACCACAAGGCTGAACAATCACCTACACCCATGTGCCCTGCAAAAAGTACTATTATTTCCTTGCTGGGCTCAAGAACACCCTTTGGCTTCTGGGAAGTCCACTCTCCTCTCGCCCAGAACTCCAACTTAGCCCCTCTGGACGCTATCCACGCTCTCCCAAAATTTGCCGGGCCAGTGGTCACCCTGCCTACCTGAGCATCTGTTCTCTTCATCCGCCATTCCTTTCTCAGGTGTAGCCCTGAGTGCCTGGACAGCGGCCTACCGAGCCCTGGCAGGTCTCAGAGTTTGCCTCTCCCAACTGCGGAGCCTAGGACGCTGGGAAACTGGCTGTGCCCCTGAGGAGTGGGGGCAAGATGCGGTCGTGTTTTCAGCCACAGTGCGGTCTTCATCGGATTTCGGAGAAGCCAGTCTTGGATTTCCTCGTCCCCGCTGCCTGGGCAAACGCAGCATTTCCATGGGAAGCTCGAATTGGGGTGGGGAGCTGGCTCCCCTCCTCTGCTCGCTCCCCTCGGGCGGGCGGGGTGTCTGGCGCCGAGCGCGCTGGAGGAGGCCCTGGAGGGGGCGGGCCAGCCGGCGGGGCTGCCCTCTCCGCAGTGACGTCCCAGAGGGCGGAGGGGCGACGGACTGGCTCCGCGCCCTCCCCGCCTCCTCTGGGCGCCGGGTCCGTCGGTCCTCTGGAGATGCTGCTGCCGCCCGCCGTTGAAGTTGCGGGGCACGCCGCTGCCGGTCTTCCCGCTCCACCGCCTTAGCGCCCCGGCGTCCGAAGGCGCACCCGAGCCGGGCCATGCAGCCGGGAGCGGCGCTGCAGGCCGTGCTGCTGGCAGTGCTGCTGGCAGGGCTCCGGGGCGCGACGGGTCGCCTGCTAAGCGGTGAGTGCGCGCGCGCTGGGGCGGGGGCTGGTTCCCGGGCGCTGGGCTGCGGCACCCACTGCACCCCACCTAAGGCTGACCGTCCTTAGGGCCACGGTGCCTCTTCTCTGGCCCTCCGCGGAGTGGGTGGAGGGGTGGCGCCCCCGCCCCACCAATGGACTTAGCCCTGCGGCGGTCCCTACTTCTAGAGGGGCAATCGCCCGGCTGCTGAGCCTAGCGCCGGTTCCCTGCGTGTCCTGGACCGCGCGAAGTCCGTTCCCCGCCCAGGGCTGCCATAATACCGAGAGACGTAGGCTAGATGGGGCAGTGAGCAAACTGCCCCAGTAGGCGCCCCCTCGGTCCGCTCCACTGAGAGCGGCGCAGTAGTCCCCGGGACCCCCACGCAGGGCTTGTCCTGCCCACCAGGGAGGTCTCCTGTCCCGGGAGACGGTGCGTACAGTAGGGATTCTGGATCGGCTGTGCCGTGGGAACCCCAGCCCGTTACTCCTGGTCTCTTCTGGGGGGAAAGGATCCAGCGCCTGGAATAAGAGCGCTTAGAGATCGGGAAAGAAGCCTAGTTAGCGCGGGGCAAGCCCCGCCTGACTCAGGGGAATGACTCTCTCTGCTTCCTTCCTCCTGTCGTGTCACTGCAGCCTCGGACTTGGACCTCAGAGGAGGTACAGTGCTCTGGCTCCTTGCCTCTTCCATTTGTTCTGCATGTCGAGACGGGGCGGTGCGGGGTGGGGGGCGGCGGAGGGGATGTCCGTTCCCCTGTCTCAGGTTTCCTTCGCAGGCAACAGATTGGCCAAGAGGGATGGAGGGGAATGAAAACCTCCGCTCCGTTATCGGTGCTTCCGAAGCTGATTGAAGGAATCTAAAGTTGGTTTCAGGATGGGGTGGGGTGCAGGGTGGCAAAATGGGAGGGTAACCGAATTCAGCTGTTTGGGTGACGGCTGCACGGGCTCTGTCCTCGGTGGCCGCCCTTCCCCTTCCTGCAAATGAGAGGAGAGAAACACTTCCTGAAGGCAGGGGGACCAGATGCACCCTGGGCCTTCTTCCAGCTCTGGCTCCCTCTGGCACTCACTGGCTGACTTGGGATGTGTGGCCAGGCTGGGCCATACAGGAAACTCGTTTAAGGTGTTATGTTTTCCCTTGATAATCCAACGATGGAAAAGTGGGGACTGCCAGTAAATTCAACTCCACCTTGGGGGTGCCTGGGGCTCATTTGTTTTTCCTCTGCTGCCTCATTTGGAGCCACCTTTAAGGACTCATAAAGCTGAGCTGACCCAGCCTTCTCCCCAGGGAGCATCTCAGCCACAGCTTCTCTGGCCAGTGGTCCCTAGTCTCTCTGGAACACCTCCTTAGCGAGAATGTCCCACTTTTGAGGCCTCCTAATTTGCTGATGGAGCAGTCCTGTTAGAATTTCTCTATTCAGCAAAAGGAGAAAAGTGACAGAGAAAGGGAGAAGAAGCGAAACTTTTACAACTTGTTTATTGAAAATTTCTTTACAAAGGCGATGAAAGAAGAAACTGAAAATAAGAATTCACAGGGGCTTTCCAGATTATCTGTATGTGCTCTGTTCCCATTTAAGCACTGAAAATGCAGTTAACTGCCTGTGGCCTTTTACTCTGTATTCTGGACAATTTGGGGAATAACTAATGCTATCTGGCTCTGTGCACAGTTGCAAAACAAATTAGGAAAATGAGAACATTCTATGAGAGCTGGGAAGAGTTTCCCAAACCAAAATCCTTTATTCCTCGCTCTATGGCAGTAATTCACGCCCACAGCCCACAGACTGGCTCTGCATTGCAAGGGATTCCCCTTGTTGAAATCTGGTTTTCACTGTACATCTGGATCCAGAAACATGCTGTGTGTTCCTGTGGGTTAGGAAGCGGCAAGTGTTTCTGTATTCCCAGCACCTAGCACAGTGCCAGGCATGAGCGTACATGCAATACATACTGACTTAACGAAGGAGCGATGAGGCTAATGTTTTGGGTGCAGCACGGCTTTAGACACCCAGACACAAGCCAGGGTGGTGTGTACTGGTGAACGATTTTTTATCCGTCCTCAGTAGAATCTCATCCATTTGTCCTTGATGGTCTTCAGCCCTTCGGGTGTCGGTCAGATGAGACATATTACATGGGCTCCCAGTGCAACCTGAGCCTGTGGTGGCGTGGGGAGCAGAGTTCAGTAGTTATGGCTGTGACTTTGTAATCAGATCTGGGTTCTGACTCAAGTCATGCTATGGATAGCTTATGTGGCCTTAGCCAGACTAATTTCTCTGAGCCTCAGTTTTCTCATCTGTAAAATGGGGCATAAACAATATCTACAACAGTGGATTACTATGAGTGTTCAATGAGATAAGGTATGTATGTAAATGCAAAAGCCCTTAGCATAGTACATGACACACAGTAAGAGTTCACTGAACTTTAGCTGTTGACTTTAGGCAAGACCAGTAGCAGAAAACCCCGTGGATCTGATGCTTTTATCTTCTGCTTATACCGTAGACTGGGTGAATATTCAGTCCTGCTATTGATACATACGCAGAGGGTTCCAGGGTAGAGGAGCCCACGCCTGACTTCAGAATGCCTCTCTTACCTGAAGGAACCCCCAAACAGAGATAACTCACTTTAAGCCACACTTAGTCTCCTGCGACTCCCTAATGGCATGGAAGTGTTATTTGTTTGCCTTTAAGTGAAACCATAAATCTTCATCTACCTCTCTTTTAAAGATTAATTTTAAATGTCTGCTTTTCAATAATCTGTAATGGAACAAAGAAAACATGGAGTCTAAATCACTGTGTCTCCACACTGGAAGGGGTATTAATTTGCTCTGAGAGCTTAATGACACTAAAACAAGCCACTGATGAGTAATCAGAATTCCTGAAGCTTCATTCAGATGCCTCCAAGCGTCCCTGCTCTGGTATATGTTGGGGGCACTAAAATAGGTAGGCTTCTTTTTTTCTCTAGGTCAGCCAGTCTGCCGGGGAGGAACACAGAAGCCTTGTTATGAAGTCATCTACTTCCACGATGCTTCTCGAAGACTGAACTTTGAGGAAGCCAGAGCAGCCTGCAGGAGAGATGGGGGCCAGCTAGTCAGCATCGAGTCTGAAGATGAACAGAGACTGATAGAAAAGTTCATTGAAAACCTCCTGGCTTCTGATGGTGATTTCTGGATTGGGCTTAGGAGGCGTGAAGAGAAACAAAGCAATGGCACAGCCTGCCAGGACCTTTATGCCTGGATCGATGGCAGCACAGCAACATTTAGGTAAGTGTGTGGAACTCACAGCAGCTAACTCACTTGATGTAGCTGCAAAAAGAGGCAGGCTGGATCCACAGTGCCAGTCAGTGTGGAAGAGAAGTCCCAGCCAGGCAGAGCCCTGAAGGGATAGCAGTACTGGCAGGGCCACTGACCAAAGCAGTGGGGCGAAGGTGGTAAATCAGCCTTAACCTAGGCCCAGAGAACTCTGTCCAGGAGGGTGGCCCAGAAGCACAGCTTCAGTGGCATACAATGCTTGAAGTCAGTCGTTCTGGCTGCCCGGCCTTTTGGACTAGAACCCCAGTGAGAGATTTTTTTTTTTAATTTTTATTGGAGTATAGTTGATTTACTATGTTGTGTTAGTTTCAGGTGTACAGCAAAGTGAATCAGTTATACGTACACATATATCCACTCTTTTTTAGATTCTTTTCCCATATAGGCCATTACAGAGTATTGAGTAGAGTTCCCTGTGCTATACAGTAGGTCTTTATCAGTTATTTATTTTATATATACTAGTGTGGATATGTCAATCCCAATCTCCTTATCCCTCCCCCTACCCACTTACACCCTGGTAACCATACATTTGTTTTCTACATCTGTGACTCTATTTCTGTTTTGTAAATAAGTTCATTTGTACCCTTTTTTTAGATTCCACATATAAGTGATATCATATATTTGTCTTTCTCTGTCTGACTTACTTCACTCAGTATGACAATCTCTAGGTCCATCCATGTTGCTTCAAATGGCATTATTTTGCTCTTTTTTATGGCTGAGTAATATTCCATTGTATATATGTACCACATCTTTTATCCCTTCCTCTGTTGATGGACATTTAGGTTGCTCCCATGTCTTGGCTATTGTAAACAGTACTGCAGTGAACATTGGGGTGCATGTGTCTTTTCGAATTATGGTTTTCTCTGGATGTATGCCCAGGAGTGGGATTGCTGACCCAGTGAGAGATTGAAGGCCTGTGGGGCTGAAGGGCCCCAGACTGCAGGAAATTATGATGACAGGCAAGAAATTAGAGCCAAGATCTAATTCTCTGGATTGACCAAGAGGGGACTTAAGGAAGCCTGCAGTTTGTAGAGCCCTTCTAAACCCACAGCACTGGACTCACTTCACACACCTGCCCCCCAGCACCATGGCATTGCCATCGTCCCTCCCTAAGAAAAGCAGTGACGTGGAAGAAAGTCAAAAAATATCAAAATTAAAAGGCAGGCATAAGACTGGAAAAATGTTGTAAGAAATTTAACAGTTATGATCTTTTTACAATAAAGAGTTAATATAAGTCAAAAAGCACTAAAAGTTTATATTAAGTCAGTAAAACCCCAAAAGATAAAGGGGCAAAAGACCTGAGCAAACAGTTCACAAAATAGAAAATCTAACTGGTAAACAGTCATATGGGGAAAACATTTAAACTCATTTTCAATCAAAAGAATGAAGATTAGAATATATCTTTATTACCTATTCCATTCAAGACAGCATGAAGTTCACCCATTGTGCTATTCAGATCCACACCTTCATCTAAGTTCCAGGAGTCATTCCTCCAAGATTCTCGTGGGCCTCTCTCCTGGGAGAAACTTTAGAAAGGAAGCTTAGGAGGAACTACACTCCCCACCACTGCAGCTGGTCCCAGCGCCACGACTGATATTTATTGACCCCCCTCCTGCTCTGTGCAGTCTAGATTCCCCTCACCCTCTGTTCGGGGAGCCTCAATGGCTCTCTTACCTTGTGGCAGGACCCAGACCCTCGTCCCTGAAGAGTGTGAGGCCTAGTCAACTTGCATTGCTTATGCTGGAGTGATTTCATTTTTCTGCTTACCATCAAAATGGGGCACATGAGTACCAACAGGTACCCAAGTAGATAACCTGGCTGTCAAACGTATCTCTCCCTGCTTGTAACAGCCGAGACACCTTCGCCTCATGATTAGGGTCCTGCAAAGAGAATGACTCCTCTTCTTGCCTGCTGGTTCCTGGACACAAGAATCCCCAAATGTCCAAGTGGCAGCCATTGTTCATAGTTCAATAACACTCTTGCTGTATCTTCTGGTAGAAGGATTCCCCCAGAATATACCAGGACCTCTAAACCCACAGAGCTCAGCATTGCAGAGACAAGAAACACAAATTCCCCAAGTAAGTACTACCAGTGAAGGTAAGCAGGGCTACTCCTCCTTTCATAAGCTATAGCTTTACGAAATGTATTTCTTAAAGAATAAGACCTGAAAGTCAAAATTACTTCTTTATCCACGGGCTGCAGAATGGATGTTGTGGTACCAGGCATGAAGACGACACTAATCTCCTTGTACATCTCCATCAGAGCTCTTGGGTGACCAGGTGCATTGTCAAGGAGCAGTAATACTTGGAAACGAATCTTTTCTTCTGACAGTAAGTCTCAACAGTGGGCTTAAAATGTTCAGTAAATCATATTGTAAACAGTTGTGCAGCCATCCAGGCTTTGTTGTTCCATTTATAGAGCAAAGGCAGAGTAGATTTAGCATAATTCTTAAGGGTCCTAGGATTTTTGGAATGATCACTGAGAACTGGTTTCAACTTAAAGTCACCAGCTGCATTAGTTTCTAACACGAGTCATTCCGCTCTTTGAAGCCAAGCATTGACTTCTCCTCTCTAGCTATGAAAGTCCTAGATGGTATCTTCTATTATAAGGTTGTTTTGTCTACACTGAAAATCTGCTGTTTAGTTTCGCCACCTTCATGAATTATCTTAGCTAGGTCTTCTGGATAACTTGCTGCAGCTTCTACATCAGCATTTACTGCTTCACCTTGCATTTTTCTGTTATAGAGAGGCCTTTTTTCCTTAACCTCATGAACCAACCTCTGTTAGCTTCAAACTTTTCTTCTACATCCCTTGGCTCCCAGACCCCAGAATACTCTTGGATGACACAGGATGATACAAAGGTCAGTGATTCAAAATGTGCACTGTGTCTTGGAGGATGTTGGCTCATCCTCACAAAGTATTGCCTCTAAGCTAGTGCTTCAGCTGTGTTTTCAACAAGTTCATCCATCACTCTGTCAAACTGGCAGCTTCAGGATGGGTGAATATGTGATGTGACTAGTAAATCCCCTGCCTACGCCCACATCTCCTTTGCTATAAACTAGGTTTTTTGGTCTGATGAGATCTTATTTGGAATTCTGTGCTGGTAGATCAAAGACTATGTAAGCATTTGGATAGTGGTGCTAAGGCCTTGAGGCTAGAAAGGCAAACCCATACCCAGATTGTATGTCTATTCCTATCAACATGAATCATTGCCCCTTTCAGGATGGAAGGAGTCCAATGTAGTCAACTTGCTACCAGGTTCTAGGCTTGTCTCTGTTCCCAGCAGACTGGTTGTTGGGCAGTAGCTAGATCAGCCTTGGTGAGTGGGAACGGCTACTGTTGAGCCCATGCATGGCCTCCATCCCTGCCACCATGGCTACCCTAGTATGTATCTATTATACCAGAGCTGGGGCAGCTGATAACAGGCTGGCTGACATCAACTGGCTAAGTCATTTTGTCTCCCTGGTTGTTTAGTGCCTCTTCCATGCTAGAGGCTTTTTGGTGGGCTTTAACATATGATAGATTTTCATACTTTACCCCTACTCCCATATGTCTATTCACATCACTCTATCCAAGAGCTCCTTGTCCGCAGTCTTCCACTCTTTATCCTTTTAGACTTCTAATCAACTGGCTAAGCTCTTTGCCTTTACCCCTGAGTTTTTATATAGTCTAATCTCTAATAACTTCTCTTTCTATACTAAGTGGTTAACTAGGTATATCAGCTAAGCTCTGGCCATTGGGAGGATGTTTCCTTAACACTTGACCTTTCAGAACCACCTCTGAGTGGGACTGTAGTACAGCTGCTGCCCATTTGGAGTTGTACCCCCATGCTTGGCTGACCTATCCATGAACCAAGCTTAGGCTGCCTTTATCAGCTAGTCATAAGGGATTCCTCTATGCAGCTATAGGTGTAAGCTGAGGGACAGGCTCTGGTACAACAGTGGTAGATGTCATGGCAGTCTGCTCTACTTGTTCATACAGTGCCATCTGGTCCTAAATATACCTCTTCCAACTTGTAATGAATTGATTCCAGGCCTGCCTAATCTTTTGACTAGGTACGTCTGACAGTGTCTCTCTTACATTGAGCAAGTGGATTGCATGTTCTCTTGGTGCTCCTTGCCTAGTATCAAGCCAGGAGTTGCTTTGCAAAAGGTGATTTTTTTCTCATCTATAGATGATATGGCCTTGCTGTAGAATCTTAAGAGTTTGCATTGTGATTCTCTCATTGGAGCTTGTACAGATTCTATATGGCATTATTTTTCTCACCACTGATACCTCTAATAATAGGGTCTGATGGATCGTATGGCCCAAGTGGGAAGTCTGCTTCCATCACAGCCTAGAACTGCTTCAGAATCCTTTTCTGCTCTGGACCGCACTCAGAGACACCTGTCTTTCATGTCAACTGGTATATAGGCCAGAGCAGTATTCCCAGGTGTGAAATATGCCACCTCTAGAACCCAAAGAGACCTTCCCCAGGTTATGCTTCCTTCTTAAAATTATTGCAAGACACTTCAAATTATTGTGAGATGAAGTAATTTGACCTTTAATTTGAAAGGGGTGTTCTGACATTCTCTATATCACTAGACACCTACCCAGTTTCATGAAGTAACAGGCCCCTGAATCTTCAAATGTTTACCTCCAACCCTTGGAGCACTTGAGTCTTACTAAGGCCTCCAGTCCTTGCTCATCTGGTTCAGTTAGCGTGATGTCAGCAACATGGTGGACCAGTGTGATTTTTTGCAAGATATCCAGGCAGTCTCTTTTCACATCATATTATGACCGAGGGTAGGAAAATTAGTATAGTCCTGAGGAAAGACCATAAAGGTATACTGATGTCCATTCCAAATAAATGCAGACTGTTTTCTGATTCTCTTTCTGATACAGGTGAAAAAGAATGTACTCACCAAATCTGCATATTAGGTACCCAAGGACGTGTTAAGCAGCTCTAGCAAAGATACCACAAATGGCATAGTAGGTACAATTGAGACTTCTAGTTGGTTGAATTTGTGCTACTCCAGTGTCATCCTTCAGGATCTGCCCGGTTTTTGCAGGAGCCAGACTAGTGAATTATATAGAGATATGACAGGGAATACCATCCTTGCATCCTCTAGGTCTCTAGGAGTGGCACTACTTTCTGTCATCTTCGCCTGGATAAGATATTGTTTTCTATTTACTATCTTGGAGAGAATAGGGAAGAATGCAGTTTCAGAGGCTTCCACTTGACCTTCTCCACTATTATAGCTCTTACCCCATAAGTTTTCAATTCATATATTTTAGGACTGGGGAATGACCACTGGATGGGTCCACTGTGAGCTGGTCCTGATCTCAGAGAGACAGCAGTGAGTGGTCCTGAAGAGAGATCTTAGTTCCCTGCCCAGGAATTGAACCTGGGCAGCCTGGATGAAAACCAGGAATCCTAGCCACTAGTCCACCAGGGGCTAGAGGCTAGAAGCAAAGTTCCCCTAGCTGTTACCCCCACTGGAAAATGTGTTTCTCAAGGAGGCAAAAACTATAAAAGCAGGTACAAAGTTTATTATTAGAGACACAGCATAACATGTGGGAGAGCACACAGAGAAGCAGTTCGTTTATTTAAGACAGAAGCAAGGCAGAAATACACACCTAGAGAGAAAGGGTTCGGGCATGCTCTCTAATGAGGAGCGCGGTAAAGAGGTGATTTAAATCCCTTATATAGGATAGTCCTTCTGGGTCTTTGTTTACCTTTGGCCAATTCTCTACTTCTTTCACACCTGACCAGTCCTAGGACCCTCCCTTATATGCATGTGCGACTTTTTGCTAAGATGGATTCCATCACAGAGGCCTGTGGGGATATGTCCACACTTATTATGGGGTGGCGCCCCCTCCCTTTTTGACCCTCAAGGAGCCTTTCTGTGCATGTGCAGACAAAGAAGTTTTCCTTGACCTCAGGAATGGTCATCTTATCTCTTTATTCCTGCAGAGCTCAGCTTCTGCCACTAGCCTTGTCCTTGGAGTGTCTGGGTGAGAACAAAGCTTCAATTTTATTCCACTTGACAAACACCAGCTGTCCGGCCCAGGGGCCCATCTATCTCCCATTTCAGTCCTGGGCCAGAACTCCATTTACTACTTAGCCTCAATATGCTCCCACTCAAAAGGGTAGTTTTAATGACACTTCAAGTCTTTGGGTATCAGTGTTGACTTGCACTCTGTGTCCAGCAGTCTTTGTAATATTTGGGTATTCCTCTTTCTCCAGCATATGGTTACTTGAGTAAATGGCCATAGGTCCCTTTGGGAGAATAGAGGAAATTACCATGTGCACCTACTGTGGTGTTACAGGGTCTTCCTCCTTCTAGCAGTGAGTTCCAAGCCTGAAACCTGGCTCAAGTCCAGTAACTAGATGCCAGGCATAATATTCCAACCATTCCATCACCTGTGAAATAAAATAACATAAAGCCATAGGGCCAGTGGAGAGGAGAACAGACAAGCAGGAGGTCTACCAACAGGGTTGGAAAATTGCCTGGAGGTGACTAATGAGGTGCAGAGCCCAGCCCCAGTCAGGATCTCCAGCTCTCCAGACAGTGTCCAAGCAGACTTGCAAGCTCAGCTACCATCCAGGCGAATTCAACCCAGTGGATTCAGCAGAGGATTTTCCTTTTGGTGAACTGCAGCACAAGACTCAAGCAGAGCCATATGAGGGTGCTACACAGAGAGCTGTCTCTTAGCTGTCTCCTAAGGAGAGGCTCTGACAAGAGCTAGGCAGGGCAGCAGGGCTCATCTCAATAGCCTGAGCATCAGGGGAGATCTGGGCCCCGGAAGGAAACTGCTTAGGTGAGTAACAGGCGAACTACAAAGCCCAGCCCTGAGTCAGCACATGAGGTGGGTGCTCGCAGCATTTAAACTATCTATGGAATCTAAGGCTTTAATCTGGCGCCCACATATCCAACTGGGTGGCAGCATCATTTAATTTCAAGTACCATTGGGGCTGCTAGTGCACCCTGTCCAGGAGCTAGGGAAACAGAGACAAGAAATCAGGCGGCAGAGGCTGACAGAAGGGCTCATCGGCCTGATGAAGTAGAAACAACTTAAAACCTGAAGAAGACTACTTGGGCCTCCCGCTTTTGCCCCCACCCCATCTCTTGCTTTGAAGCCTCTACATGTCGGAAAGTCTCGCTCAGATGCTTGAATTTTCTATCCGCTCCTCAGAGCTAGGAAGGCAGCTATGGCTGTTGAAAAGCATGGGGAGATGGAAGCAAGGCAAGCTCTGGATGAGATAAGCCATGCCTCTCTCAATGCATCTGATTTCTAAAAAAAAGAGAAACAAAACCCAGTGAGCCGAAAGCAAAAAAGAAATAAGATCATCCAGACTTGCCCTGCTGGCTGCTTTTTCTCATAATTCCTTTGCAGACATTATATGGTAATATATCCCTCCCTGCAAAGGCAAATGTCAGATGATTGATTATGATGTCCCTATTAGAAAGCGTGGTTCTACTTACTGGAAGCACTTCAGTTCCTCCCTGTCTCTTAAGTTCCTGGCTTAGTGGAACTTGATAGGAAAACAAAGGCTTTGAAGTCTTGTGGTATCCTTCTCCAGTTGCCTCCACTGTTGACCCCTTTCCTACAGGAACTGGTATGTGGATGAGCCTTCATGCGGCAGCGAGGTCTGCGTGGTCATGTACCATCAGCCATCAGCACCCGCCGGAATCGGGGGCCCCTACATGTTCCAGTGGAACGACGACCGATGCACCATGAAGAACAATTTCATCTGCAAATATTCCGCTGGTAATGAATCCTCTCTCAAGTTATATGGCTGAATTCTCAACCTCCTCTCTCATTTCATAAGCAGCTGCTGGTTCCAGGAATTTGTCACGTGGTCTCTGCGAAAGCTTGTTGCAAATGCCAGCAGTGTTAAACATTGGGAGTTCTTGTGAAGGGAGATGTAGTGACACTTCCTCACTGAGGAATAATTCTAGCACAGGAGAGGGGTATTAGATGCTAAGAGAAAGGATGAAGAAATGAAAGGGTCTAATTTATGTATGATAAGGCAAGAATTATGAGAACTTCAAGAAACAAAAAGCCCTCCAAGTGGACAATTATAATTCTTATTCCTTCGAGATATGAGATTGTATGCTGTAAGACCTTGGAATACAGTAAGTCCCTACATACGAACCTTCTTCAAGTTGTGAACTTTCAAAGATGCGAACCTACGTTTGCATGTCCAGTCCTGTAAGTTAGTTCACGTGTCTGGCGTACGTTGTCACATACGCACATCCTCTACAAGTGGTTGTGCTTTTGTGTACTTTACTGTACAGTACTGTATAGAGTATAGTAGTACAGTATCTTTATTTCAAGCCCAGGATGTCCTGAAGCAAGTGTAAAAGCAGTGGCGATGCAGCTGGTACTGTACTTTACCATAAGATTTAAAATGTACTGTACTGTAAGATTTAAAATGTTTTCTTTATGTTTTCTGTTTGTTTTTTATGTATTATTTGTCCGAAAAGTATTATAAGCCTATTACAGTACAGTACTATATAGCCGATTGTGTTAGTTGGATACCTAGGCTAACGTCGTTGGACTTACAAATGTGCTCTCCGAACGGAACTCGTTCGTATGTAGTGGACTTACTGTAAAGAAGAAATATGAAAGGAAGCTGGCCATTGTTCCTGCAAGTCTTCTACCAGCCACGTGACATTATTTTCTGGGGCTTTAGGGAAACAGAATAATGACCAGAGGAGGTAGATGATAAAATACACCAATTTTACTGACACTGGGCAGATAGAAGTCACTTTGATGAGCAGGGCATCATCCTGCTCCGTAGGGCACCCTCTAAATACATGCCTTACAAATTTAACTGACGTTTGCTTCTAAATCTGTGAAGGGTTTTGAATTGGCTACAAGCCTGTAGTCTCACTGTGCTGAGGTTTCCCAAACTCCTCCATTATGTTGGACTTTGATCTAAACGTGAAGTGATTTTTGATCTGTTATGGAAGTTTCTCACCTCCCTGAAGCCAACTGCTTGACCCCAATTCTGCATCCTTTCCTGACAGAAGTAGAATGACTTGTTAGTTACATCTATTGAGGGACTAAACAATCCTGTCATTTTTAAATTGTCTGAATTTGGCTGTGCTTTTGCTGCTGAAGTTGTTTTTCCTCCCTCTTCACCCCTTCAGATGAATTCTCTCCAAAGACCTGGCCTTCCCCACCATACAGAGTTGTCTCAGGCAGGGAGGTTGCAAGGACTGAGGCTGGCTTAGCAGGGCACATTTTTAGAGCAATTAAAGCAAGGCGCTTGTTACAAACTGGCTGCCCATCACTTTTGTTCCTCATATCCTATTATCTCCGTGATTTAAAATGTTGTACTTCTTAAATATTTTCTGAAATGTGAGATTTTGACATTTGTTTTCATAGCCTTTTATTTTTGTACTTTGAACCTAGTTAGGTTTTGTTTTTAATCATAATCCTTATTAATTTTGCTACTGCCTGATTTAGACTGAGTCCTGGCAGGAAAAAGGTGGCACACTCAAAGGGTTTAATGAGAAGAGTATAATAAAATGATGTTTGCCAAGGTGTGGGCACAGAGCATGAGATGGTGAAGTGCCCAGGAATTAGCTACAATGGGAAGTTGTTACTACCCCCAGGTTTCAAGGAGCAAAGGGGAGGGACTCCAGAGAAAGCTTGGAGTCATGGAAGAGGAGCCGCCCAATAGGAGCTGTAACCAGAGAACGCAGCTACTGTCAAACCACAGTGACGTGCGAAGGGGGCCTGGGGGATAACTGCCAGGACCCCTCTCTTCTCCTACTCTCTAATCTCCTGCTTCTGCCTCCTACTGGTTAAGTCCAATCAAGAACCAAAGGACAGGACTTCCCTGGTGGAGCAGTGGTTAAGAATCCACCTGCCAATGCAGGGGACATGGGTTTGAGAAGGTCCAGGAAGGTCTTTCCTGGTCCAGGATGATCCCACATGCTGTGGAGCAACTAAGCCCGCACGCCGCAACTACTGAGCCTGCGTGCTGCAACTACTGAAGCCTGCACACCTAGAGCCCATACTCCACAACAAGAGAAGCCACTGCAGTGAGAAGCCCACGCATTGCAATGAAGATTAGCCCCCGCTCTCCCCCTCTCTGCAACTAGAGAAAGCCCACGTGCAGCAGCGAAGACCCAACGCAGCCAAAAAAGAGCAAAAGGACAAGGGAGCCTCAAGACACAGTCCATAGAGTTCAGCCTCCAGGACACAGAGAAGGACCAAGAATAGATCCAGCAGAGAGAAGTGGGCACACAGAGAAAGACTAACACATTGCCTTTACGTGGCCCCCCTCCTCAGGATAAGTTCACACACCTCAGCACGCCATAAAAAATTGGCTTGATCAGACCCTTGCCTGTCTCCAGCCCCAGTTCTTACCACTCTTATTCCTCCCCGATCCCATTCCCCTCTGCCCCCTGTGAAGTTCCCCAAGAGCTCTTAACTGCTGCTTCCAGTGCTTGGAACACCCTTCCCTCTTTCCTGGTCAGCTCATTCTCAGCCTTCAGGTTCAGGTTCAACATCACCTTCTCTCGTCACAACCAAGTGCAGTAGGTGATCCTTGATGATAATGATGATGATGACAATGGTGATTTTCTATAAGGGGCGTTATTAGGACAATCTGCAGAATTTGAATAAGATCTGTCGATTGGTTAATATATATATCAATGTTGATTTCTTGGTTTTGATAATTGTACTATGGTTATGTTGGAGTATTGCCCCTCTCCCATCTTAAATACACACTGAAGTATTTAGGGAGTAAAGGGTAACTATGACTGCAACTTATTCTCAGGAAAAAAGTTATGGATGCGTCTGTATGTGAATATATATGTGTATGTGTGTGTGTGTGTACAGATTTGGATATAGACTTGTAGATATAAATATATAGGATATATATAAACAGAGAGAGAATAATCATATAAATGAAACGTGATAAAATGGTAACATTTTGGTGAAGGATACATGGGAATTCTTTGTACTAGTCTTGCAAATTTCCATAAATCTGAAATTATTTCCAAATAAGAAGTTTTAAAAAATCACTTCCTCTGGGAAGCATCCAGGGCCCCTCAAAACTAGGTTAAGTGTTCCTCCCATGAGGATCATAATACACACAGTACTTTAACTGCCTGTTTACAAGTTTGTCCCCTTCACTATATGTTTGGCATGAGGTCTGGAAATATACATGTTTGACCAGTTAATCCCTGCGCTTGATGGGCTAGGGGAAGGTCACCCAGTATGGTTGCAACAGGATGGCACAACATCCCACTATACCAGAGGGCAAGGGACAGGTTGAAAGATAGCATCTAAAACTAGATTTGACAACATGACCACATAGAGTAGGTGGTATGCTAGCCAGATCTGATCACTTGCTTCCACCTGGGGTGTGCTAAAGGCATAGATGCATTCAGTGGAAATCAGAGACAAATCATCTGAGGCCATGTGTCACAGACCATTGCAGCAATCGATGGAAGTGCTGCGTTAATTTGCCATGTTCACTGCAGTTTTGCCCAGTGGATTGAACTATGGAGGGACAAGAAAATGACTACATCGTGTAATGTCTTTGAATATATGATGTATTGCAATATATCACAAAATTAACGTGTTAATATTCTCCTGTACTTCCCCATCCTGTATAATATAAGTTCCTTAGAGGGCTGGGACTACTTTTCACTTGCTATTGTATCTCTAATACCTAGCACAGAGTTTGTCTCCCTGTGATTTTAATTTTTCATTTGAATTTTTTAAATTAAAATCCCAGTTCAGTTACTTATTAGCTGTGAGATTTGAGCAAGGTGTTTAATCTCCCTGTACGTGAGTCTCCTTGCGTGCAAATTCAGAACCGCACTCACCTCATCAGGCTCTTATCAGGATAAATTGTGTTTGTTTTTAATAAAACATTTAGAGCATGATGCTGTTTCTATCATATAGCAGACATTTTTAATAAATGAATGGATTTGCATCATCTGTACACACACACACGATTAAAAGTTTCCTTTCTGCATAAAACTTCAGAATAGCTTTGACATCCTGGCCTTAGGACTGTGAATTCTAAAATTTTGACCTTATGGACCCTGACGCTCTGAACCCAGAGCATCTGATCAGTGTAGAGTCACCGCCAGTACAAAAGGCTGACACACTTTCAGCCAAAAGTAAAAACATTGATGTAGGTGGTCTGTGCAGCCCGACTCTCCTGAGGCTCTTAGAAATATTTTAAATGACCCGTGTTCTAGATCACCAGGCTCTGCCTTGGGGCTGGCCATGGTCTCCTTGGTCCCGGGCCACTTCCACTGCTTGGAGATCAGTACTTGTTGCTCTAAAATATCCCCAATAGGAATTGATCAAGTGTCTTGGATTGCTTTACAACAGCGCAGGCCTGGGTGTAGCCGGGGAGGAGTGGGGATTATTGTTGAAACCAGATTAGCCATATGTTCCTAAGAGTTAAAGCTGCGTGATGGTACATAGGGGTTCATTATACTGATCTTTCCACTTTTGCGTATATTTGGAAATTCTCATATTTAAAACTCTTAGTTTTAAAACTAAAAAGTTTACTTTTTAAAAAAGAAAAAGTGCCCAAGTAAAACTGGGGAAAGGCTAGTCTTTGTGCAGAAGAGATTCTTTGGACTTACTAACCTGGTTTCTAGTGTCTGATAATACTAAATGAAATTTATTGGACAACTGAATGAACAAATAAATGGATGCCATGCTCTGGCCATCTTCATTCAGATGGCATGGAAATTTACTTATTGCTCTCATTATTGTTTCTTTCTGCTATAGAGAAACCAACAGCTCCTTCTACAAGGCCTGGAGGTAAGACTGTCAATTGAGATTTGAGTTAATTTGGGCTGTTTCACAGCTTTCGAAGCTTTTCACAGGTTTAGAACCACGTGTTCTTTAAACCAGATTATTCAGCAGAAAGACCACTGGTGTTAACCCTGACCCTTTGGACAGGTATATGCCACACTGGACATGGCCAGTAGTTCATTAATCTCACTAGCATTGTCTTTCTCTCAAATATCTGAAAAGTAATAGTTGCAAATTCAGTTTGGGATGTTACTTGTCATTACTGACAATATGAAAGGAATAATCCAGTCTAATGATCCAAGAAGCAAGTCAAACTGATAATTTATGGTCCTAGAAGTGAGTTGTTGGCCCTTCCCCTTGGCACTTCAGTACGTTATGGGCCTTGATGTCAGCTGCCTGCTGGTTGTGTCCGTACATGATTCTTCGCAGCAAGTCTCACCAGAAAGATAAAGACAAGTAAACTCTAGGTCAGCAAATTCAATTCTTTTACTTCCCTGGGTTTATAAATGGCACTGGTCACAATGCTGGTGCTTTTTGGCATCCCACCCTGAAGCTGGTAGGACCTCAGAGAATATCTGGATTTTGATGCCTTTCTCCAGGTTCTCAAGTCCATGTGTCTCTCTCCAGGTGAAGGAACAGAGACAGCAATGCCCATACTTCCAGAAGACACAGAGAAAGAAGATGCCACAGAAACACTGAAAGAAAGCAAAGGTATGTACAGAACTCTCCCAGAGAAAAATAGATAATAGGACTCTCCTGATCACGAATTCCCCATGATTATATACCCTACTTGGTTCTTTCCCACAGCAACTTAAAAATAGAACCAGACAGAGCACTTATGACTTTGTAAAAACTGCATTATATGTTAGATTTTGTCAGTGAAATACACAAATGGAGCTATCCTAAGACAATTGGGGCGATTAGACAAGACAGGAGGTAAAAAAAGATCTGCATGAAGACAGATGAGGCTTGAGAACCTCCCAGAAGTTGTTTGGGGGGAGGGGAACTAGAGAATGGATGTAGAGAAATAAGAGCAGAAAGACCCAGGCCATGATTAATATTTCTTTACGAGACAAACAGAGGAAATGGACATAAAAGATAAAAGAAAATGGAGTGATAAATTGGAGTGCTAATTGGAGTGCTAACCTCAACTCTCACCTCGAGTTTCAAGAGGGAGATCAGGGCTGGTTACTAGACTTATCATGGTGATCATTTCGTAATGTATGCAAATGTCAAATCAGTATAGAATACATCTGAAACTAACATAATATTATATGTCAACTATATTTCAATTAAGACAAAAAAGAAAGATCTGAGTTTTGTCACTGGGCAAATTTTTAAAAAACACTTAATTTTTCAGTTTAGTTATTTGCATAATAGAAGTAATAACATTTTTCTCACCTACGTGAGAGCATTTCTGTGTCCATAAAATGAAACAGGATAGTGCAGTACTGCAATTCAGTTGTGACACTAGCCACCCCATGTTACCACAGACCCTACAGGTTAAGGGCTCAGTCCCCATCAAGACTGCCCTCACTTCAGATATCAGCCACAAGTTCAGGGGTCCCCAGTCCACCCACACTTCTAATCAACTGGCTACAATTCCAGGGAGTGCCCCATCGCGTTCAATAATTCACTAGAACAACTTACAGAACTCAGGAAAACACCATACCTATGACTATGTTTTATTATAAAGGTTACAAATCAGAAGCAGCCAGGTGAAACACATACAGTAAGGTCTGGGAGGGTCTCGAATGGGGACTCTCTGTGTCCTCTCCCTGTGGAACCAGGATGGGTAATCACCTTCCTGGCAAATCAACGTGTTCACCAGCCGGAAGGCTCCACCGCGCTTTGGCGTGCAGAGATTTTCTTAAGGTCTCATTACGTAGCACAGTTGATTTGATCGTTGGCCGTGTAATTGAACTCACCCCCTAAGCCCCAACAGCCCCCATCCTGAGACATCTCCGTCAGTATAAACTCTGATCTGGTCTGAAGGGCTCATGAATAAGGAAGTTACTCCTATTTCCGAGAAATTCCAAAGATTTAGAGCCTCCCGCCCAGGTACCAGGGACAAAGCCCAGTCAAATTCTTTATTATACAACAGATGTAATGTGTGAAAATGCTTTTTAAAAAATCCAAAGTGCTGTGCAGCAGTGGGTGGCATTTTTATTGCTCATTGTTACTACGGTGGTATTTAAAGTAGGTTTTGTTTGGAGGGTTTTTTTGGTGGTTGTCAGGTTTGTAGCCTCACAGAAAAACAAAGCCACGGCCTCTGGATGGTTGAGAATCTTAACCAGTAGGAGTAGGAAAGGGATCAGTCCCCAATCATTGATTCCTCCCAAAGCCCCTTGAGGGAAAATTCTCTGGTTCTAAGACTTAAGTCTTAGGAAAGGTAAGGATGGTAGATCTCTAAGTGCCCTCCGCAGTCGCTGCTCATGGGCCCAGCTGGATCCAGTTAGCGGTCAGAAACGTCAGTAAGGCTCTACAGTCTGATTCATGTGTTACACATGACCTTCTCATTCCTGGCAATAACACCGAGACTTCTGGCTTGTTTCTTTTTTCCTCCCTCTCCCCGATCCCACCTTGGAAACTACTGTTTCTGTCCTTAGAGTCAAAGACACCAGCACCCCCAAGCAGCCTCATCTTTGTTAACAAAGAGGAAGAATGAGAAAAGAGATAACCTCTTTCGTCTGAAAAAAATTCTTAATTAACAAAACTGCCCATCTTATATTTGCAAGAAACCCAAAAATGTAAACTTCTTTTCTCTCTGTTACTTCAGATAATAGGACAGGCAGAAAAGCCTCATTTATTGAAACTGGAAGACTTTGCTGTCTGGGTAACCATATCTGTTTCCTTCCAGAATGCGCTCCTTGGAATGCTCTGTGTTGATTATGCTTTTTTAAGTCTGTTTTGAAGCACACAGAAACACCACCAGTGCTGATAAAGTGTGCTTTTCTTTTCAGAAGCTGCCTTGAATCTTGCCTACATCCTAATCCCCAGCGTCCCCCTTCTCTTCTTTGTGGTCACCACAGGTGTATGTTGGGTTTGGATCTGTAGAAGGAGGCAAGTAAAACCTTCATCATGTAAACCTTTGTGTTTTCTGAACTCTTCAAGATTTGGACTTCATTAACAGCCACGGCAGCTCCAAGACAATCACTTCTACAGATTTGAGAGTAAATTTTCTGATGGGCTCAAGGCACTCAGAAGTACTAAGCATTGTGCTTAGCTATGATTAAGAGAGTGATCTTACATTCTTTAATTTTTGTGTGTGTGGAAGATTTTAAACGACTTGAGGGGTGAGACTGTGTTATTCATCTGTGCATCCACACATCACTCAGCAAAGTGCTCTCATGCATGTATGCGCTCACTCCAGGAATGCTTGTTGGGTGAGTGAAGGAATGAATAGTGAGCCCTTTGAAAACGACTGTTCCAAAGCCTGGCAAACCACTGAAACTAAACCACTTAATTCAAAATGAAATAGCCAAATCCTTTTAATTGACTTTTAATTGAATTCACAAGTGTAGATTGCTACAAAATAGCTGCACTAAGTAGCCTAAAGCACCTCTGTTAGTGGATCATGTGCCACCATTGTTGAGGTAACCAGAGGTCTTCTCAGCTACCTTTTTATTCCCCATCATCATGGTCTACATAGAAGAAGGAAAGCAAAGGTGCAGTTTAAGACTTGACTCCCTTTGATGACCAATTTGAGATAAACTAGTAAGATTCCAATGAAGATCCTGCTTCATTTAATAATAACTTCCTTATAGGATTATTAGAAGAATTAAAGCAGTTAATATATGCAGAATGAGTATATAGTAAGCACTCAAAACTGTTATCTCTTCCTATGATCATTTTCATTAGTTAATTCCTTTTAACCTAAAAATAGAGTTCAGTTCAAAAACTTGCAAATATATTTTCTAACTGCTTACTCTGTGGTTGGGTCTTGATTTCCCTCCCTTACCTATCTATTTAGCACCTCACCACAATGTGGGATTGTGGCTTTGAAGCTGGAGTCTGTCTCGGGCTTTTAACCATTTTTGTGCCACAGACCCCTGTAGCAGTCTGGTGAAGCCTACGGATCACTTCCCAGAACAATATTTTTAAATGCATAAAATAAATCACACTGGATTACAAGGGAAGGAATAATGCTGTTATATAGTTTAGCAAAATATCTCCAACAACTAATGTGAAACGGTAATACACGTGCTCCTTTATTAATGCTTCTTTATTTAGTGGTGAGTATAAGTATCATAATACTGAAGTAGAGATGAGCATAAAATATTTTAAGACATCTTAAGTCATAACTGTGATGTGATATGAAAATATCTATGATTTCCGTTGGTGAACAAGTCAAGACATTACTAGTGGGAATTCCCTGATGGCCCAGTGGTTAGGACTCCGTGCTTTCACTGCCGAGGGGAGCTAAGATCCCACAAGCCGAGTGGTGCAGCCAAAAAGAAAAAAACAGAAACAAAAACAAAAAAAGCTATTACGACTCAGGTTAACTGCCCACATTCAAAACTGAAGGACAAGCTCAATTTCACTTAGAGATGGATTTTTTTAAATGTGATATTTTCCCCCATGCAATTCTATCCATGGACCCTCTGGAGGCTCTGGGGATCCCAGAGTCATCACCTCCGTTCTGTGCTCTGGCAGCAGTGAGTGATAGATACATAACAACACTTTCCTCTTTTATTCCCACCCCACCCGAAACCTTGACCTGTAGGTTGAGGCAGGTGAGAAGTGCAGTGTAGTGACTGCCCAGAATGACCCCCTCCTGCCTGCACAGGGGCACCGGGATGTTCTCAGTCCCCTTGTCCACTGAGCCCTGGTTCTCTTTACTCCTAGGAAACGGGGGCAGCCAGGCCCCAGCACGAAGGAGCAGCGCCCCACCTGGCCCGCTCCTCAGCCGGGGAACAGCCCGGACCTAGAGGTTTACAATGTCATACGAAAGCAGAGCGAAGCTGATCTAGCCGAGACCCGGCCGGACCTGAAGAACATCTCATTCCGAGCGTGCTCGCGAGAGGCCACTCCCGACACTGTGTCCTGTGACTATGACAACGTGGCCATGAACCCATCCGAAAGCGGGTTCGTGACGCTGGTGAGCATGGAGAGTGGCTTCGTGACCAACGACGTTTATGAGTTCTCCCCAGACCGAGTGGGAAGGAGCAAGGAGGCCGAGTGGGTGGAAAATGAAATATATGGTTATTAGGATGCACAAACGAACCCTGAACTGACAAGAATGGGAAAGAAGAGAGAAGCAAAAGTCTATTTTCTATAAGGAAAACACTCAGAAGGTCTGTGAAAGTGCTCAGATCAGGTCCTGGGGGTGAGCATGAGATCCCCTGTTGGAGCCGCAGTTTGGGCTATATCCCTTATCCCAGTCCCTCACCTGGCTGGAACTTCTGAGAAAACACCTTGTCCAGCGTCTGGCACATAATAGAAAATAAACAACTGATTGTTACAACTGACTTTCAAGGGACAGTGCTTTCACTGGCGGGTGGGGTGGGGGTGGGGTAGTTGCTGTGGAGCTTGGGAAACCAGCCTCTAGGTTCTGTTTCTCTTGCTCTGTACAGCAGCAAACATCATCACAAAGAGACAGAAAGTACAGAATCTTTTCAAAGCCCACCTATGCCAGCCTTGAGCTGGGCTGCGCAACAGCAATTCTTATATCTATTTTTTTCAAAGAATCAAATCAAATAAAAAGCAGGAAACAGAATGTTAGTCAGTCTGTGTCTACAGCCCTTCTTCTGCATGTGGCCTCTGGGGACCGTTTTTTCTTTTTCCTGACATCCAAACTTGGAAATATCTGACTTGGAAACACTTTAGAAACTGAAAATGAAGTTTGAATCTAGGCTTCTCGGCTTATTTGTGTTCCCAGCCCTGTTACCGCACGTTGTTCTGTTTGTGTGTTTGTTTTACTGCAGCATCAACATAGCATTAGTAATAATGCTAATTATTTTACCTTTTTGTTTTCGGGATCTGACTATTTCAAAAACTTTTGGACTCAAATGCAGAGAAAAGTCACCTAACATCAGTCATTTACCAGACGAAGTTCTGAAGGTCATTATTTAAATCACCAACAACATCCCTCTATCAGCTTAATAATCTTAGTATTTTAACCATTCCTCGTATGTCTTGTTTTTGAATAGTTTGTAACTTTGCCTGACACATGGAGCCCCAATCTAGACAGAGTAAGCTCGTCTGGGTCGGAGCAGTATCAAATGTAGTGGATTCTAAGCAATGCCAATTACCTGCCTTACCAAGGCAGGGAGCAGGGGGGAAAACAAAAACATCATTTATGCCTGCTTCAGGGAAGTGTGTTCTGTGGCGTTAACAATATTGCAAGCAAAAAGAGTGACCATATAGTCTGAAGGACTGATTCATTGTCCAAAACACTGAAGTTCCCACTTTGCATCAGACTTCCTGGCTCTGTGATCTGTGTCTTTATCCGCCTCGGTTCCCCTATGCTCTGGCCCCTCCTAGGCTGCAAGCACCATGAAAGCAGGGATCCAATCTGCCCTGCCAGCCATATACCTCCTGCACCCAAGACAGTGCCTTGCGTAGAGTAAACCATCAATACTCGTTGGACGGATGAACAGTTCCTCTTTCAGAGTGATGTAAAATTACCCGCATATTTCAGCTTAAAAGTTTGTAGGACCCGATTTTCACACTCTACCTGGATGGGGGGAGGATATTGAGTTATTTTAGTTTGAAAAGCACTCCTACTGCCTGGGAAGAAGGAAGCATTAGTAACAAGTAAACAGAAGCTAGTTAACAACTTAATTATGTCACTAAAACTTAAAATGAGGACCCATTCTTAAGGCTATAATCAGAGCTAACCCTCTGCATCTTCCTTTTGTCATTAGTGTCTTGTCTCCGCTGGGAACCACAGATCTCTTATTCTGTGTTTGCACACAGCCAGTCATACCCTGTATTTACATTATTCAGTTTCTTTTTTCCTCCTCAGATTTCTTAGCTTGAATTTAGCCAACTCCATTTCTATCTCTGATTAATTACACTTCACCAGTTCAACAAGCAGCTGTTAAATGTGACGCAATATGTCCAAACTGAACATTGAGCTTGCCCGTCCTGGTATCGTTTGAAAATTTAGTTAACCTCATTCATCATTTAAAACCATAGTTTCCAGCTTTTTTTTTTTTCACTGTGACACACAATAGATGAAATGAATGTATCAGATAATTCCTTGGATCTATCCATTTAAAAATAATTTCTTGAATACCTACTATGTGCCTGCCACACACTGTGCCAGATGTGACACAGCCGGATGTCAGGCTAAGGCTTAGACAAGTGGGATTGTAGGTTATGTACATTTCCCAACATGGTATTTATAAAGCTCTTTTTTTTTCTCCTGTTATACATTCGTTCATTCATTCAAAAAGTTTTCACATACGTACTTTGTGTCAGGAAATATGCTAAGATCTAGGCATATAATGGTAAATAAGACAGACACAGGCTCCATCCATGGAGCTTACATTCTAGTAGGGAATGAAGCCACATCAGAACACAAGTGAGTGAAAGAGAATTTGCTGTAATCAGTTTTTGTTTTTTTTTAAATTGTGTGCAGCTCTTTCTAGTCTCCCTCCCCTTTCCCTTCCCTTCCCTTCTTTCCTGTTCTTTAACCCTTCGGTCCTGAAGCCATTAGGCAAGTCAGAGGAAGGTAGCGTCCATGTCCGGGGACATGGGGGGACTTGGTGACTTAGATCAGAGTGTCACGGTGGAGCAGGATGAGGAAGATGTCCATGCAGAGCAGAAGTCTGGTTCGGGTGTGGCCCAAGTGAGTGAGGAGGCCATCCACACAGGCCGAGGAGCAGCAGCTACAATGGGAGATGGGCTGCACAGTGGCGTTGATGAAACAAGTAAGCATGCTAAGGGTAAGAAGTGCCAGGCTTCTCACCATCGGAGAAGGGAGTTGCAGATATGAAAAAAGAGAAAACTGGAGTGGGCTCCGTGATATTAGATTGAAATTAGAAATATCGGTGTGATCTCATGATTTTCAATATACCATGTATATATATACATATATCCTCTAGCTGGCACTCAGATCTTGGCTTCTAAATAACATTTTTCAGTAAAATAAACCAGGGCTCCTTTTTTTTTTATTCAATACTCCAGTTCCTTCATGGTTTTGGTTTTTTGTTTTGTTTGTTTTCTTTGTTTTTATCAAAGGGCTCCTTTTTTAATTGAAGTATAGCTGAATTACAAAAGAGCTCCTTGAAAAAATTGCTGATTCCGTGGCCAGAGTAGGGAAAATACTAGATTAGCTTGGAAAATTTTTTTGTGCAGGAAAGCAAGGAAGTATCCAAGAATGATGGATATGTGTCAGCAGATCACAGGAGCCAGCTTACAGTGGGCAGCATTGGCCAAATGTGGGATAATTTCAGCATCAAAATAAATAATTATAGTGATAGATTATAAACCACTGGATAAACAGGAAACCTTGCTGACATAAAATAATAAATGAATAACCTAATAGTGGATTGCAAACTGTAGAAAGAGTTACCAGATGAAGGCCTAGGAAATAGCATGCCCAGAGATGGAAAAGCAACAAAGCCAATTCTGTACACCCCCTCCTTTTTTTTCCTTTAAAGAATAGTAAGTGGTTAGTAATTGCTAACTAATCTCTTTATTTTTGAATTCTGAGTTTGAACAGCAGAATGAAATAATGTCTATACTGAGTCACCGGAGCAAGGGCATCAGGAGAAACCAGTTTTTCAAAATAGAATAAGAACAGGTAGGGCTTTCCTGGTGGTCCAGTGGTTAAGACTCCATGCTTCCACTGCAGGGGGTAAGAGTTCAATCCCTGGTCGGGGAACTAAGATCCCACGGGCGGCACAGCCAAAAGAAAAGACCAAGTATAGGTTTCAAAAATACAAAGTTATTAAATATGTATTATCACAGAATAGACACTAAAGAGTTTTCTATCAATATAATGAGTTATATACTTTAGCAAAATTTAGAGCCCATCAAGGGCTCAAAATTTGTGCTATTCCATTCTTATTTTTTCTCTTATGGCTTGTGTTTGGTGCAAGGCAATATCAAGCAGAGTCCATACTTGTTTGGCTGAACTGTTGTAATTAGAGGAAAATGCCAGTGAACATTTCATGTAAGGCAACTTTTGCTAGGAAGTTAGAAGCTGCTTTAATTGTTTCCACCACCAGGTGGCAGTGTTAGGGTACCATAGAAATTTTACTTACTACTGTACTGATGTTTATTGGTTTCTGACAAGTGACTTTCTGCAACTATAAGGGAAAGGGAAGTAAAAATGATATAAGGAGAAATAAGACAGTACAATGAAGTAGTTAAAATCCTGGATTCTAGAAGCAGAGTGTCTAGGTTCTAAATCCTGCTTCTGCCACTTACTGGCTGTGCAATCTTGAACAAACTACTAAATTACTTAAGCCTCATTTTCCTCATCTTTAAAATGAGGGTAACATTACCTACCTAAAAGTGTTGTGAGAATAAAATCACGAATATATTCAAAGCATTGACACATGTTAATGTGTTGAATTGCGTCCACCAAAATTCATACGTTGAAGTCCTAATCTCCAGTACATCAAACTGTGACCCTCTCTGGAGATAGGGTCACTGCAGACATAATTAGTTCACAAGAATGAAGTTATTCAGGTGGACTCTAATCCAATATGGTCAGTGTCCTCTTAAAAAGGGAAAACTTGGACACAGACACTCACAGAGGGAGAGCATCATGTGAAGATGAGGGCAGACTTGGGGTGATGATTCTACAAGCCAAGGACCACCAGAGATGGCCAGCAACCACCAGAAGCTAGGGGAGAAGCATGGAACAGATTCTGCCTCAGAACCCTTGGAAGAAACCAACCCTACCAACACCTTGATCTCAGACTTCCAGCCTCCAAAACTGTGAGACAATACTCTTCTGTTGTTTAAGCCTCCCAGTCTGTGGTACTTTGTTACAGCAGCCTTGGGAAACAAACAGCACGTGAAAAGTACTAATTCATATTAGCTATTATTAGCCCTGAACACTTTTAATATAACTGTACCAAGGCAACAAAAACATTTCTACTGTAAATTAAAGTGCATTTTCCAGCTGTCAGGGATTTATATCCTACACACACACACACACACACACACACACACACACACACACACACACACACACACACACCACCAAATCATGACATACTATGGAGCAAGAGAGAGCAAAACTCCCAACACAGGGAGGGGGATTTCAGTGAAACACAGGAAGATACCTGCTAACAATGAGAATTATAAGGTCTTCATTCTCTGAGGAAGCTCACACAGAGGCCACATGACCCCCGAGAGGGGGTAGGATTTGGAGCCCTGTGGTTTTGAGCTTCCCAGCCACACCCTATAAAACTGTTAGTTCTTCTTAGCAGAGGGGGCCTCCTGTTGGTTGGAGAGTTGAATTTAATAACTGTAGCATCACTCTTCATCTCAGGGCATGAATTTCAGTCATTTTCCTTTGACCCTAGAAAAGCTGGGAAAGGAAAGGGGGCAAAGAAGCTTGGTGGTAGGTTTTTTTTTTCCTCTACCAAGATCTAGAATCTCTAACAGCCAGTTTTATTAAAGACTGAGATCAGTTAGGTAGTATTAAGGCTGAGGAACTCTGCCCCTAAGCCCCACTCCCAATCCTATGCCGCACGTGTCCTCAACATTTTACCCTGAGCCCTACCCCACAGACAATGAATATAAGAGTCTTGAATAAATTAATCTGGAATAGGAAGCGCTTCAAGTTGTCATACTTGGCAGATAACTCACCCCAAATCATCCCTTCCTCAGGCTCAAAGAAGGGACTTGGGCCCACTGGGTGGGCTGGAGGGCTGTCAGCAGTTAGGGGAATTTGGAGCTGTCTCTTTTGCATGTATGATAAAGAGAACATAGGAAACATTACCTACGAGGTAATGGGCTGGATTGGAATTTTAACTAAAAGGAATTATGGATGTGGGGACTTTGTTTGGTTGTGAAATGAACCAACCAACCAGAAAAGACATCTTGAGACAACTGAAAAAGACACCTTCCGTCCCACTCTGTTTTGTCTAGCTAACTCTAATTTGTCCTTTATGACTCCATCTTCAAGCTTACTTTTTTCCATAAGGCCTTCTCTGATTTCTGTACTTATCTGTCTTAATTACATGGAGCAGCACAGTGTCAGGAACTTTGTATGTTCACCTCTGCATCCTCAGCATCTAGTTCAATGCCTGGCCCGAAACTTGTCTTCCTGATTGGGCTGAAAGCACCTTGAGATCAAAATATTTATCTGATTGATTTTCATATCTTTCCAGAGTGCCAAGAATAAAGCTTCATACACAGTAGGAGATCAATAAATACTTGTTAAATATACAAAGGACAAAATGTAACAAGCGAGTTCTTTCATTCTATATTTCAAGGGAAAATATAATAAATAATCATGATACCGGAGCCAAACAAATCCAAAGGAACCTCCAGAAACAAAAATGTGCAAGTGTGCCAAGAGGTTTTACCGAGTAAGTCCATATGGGATTTTAAAAAACAACACAGTGCTGTTGGACTTTATTGTGAATTGAATGTGCCAATACCAATGCTGAAGAAGCCATCCCTAAAGCCAAATACCAGCATTTGTTTCCCAAACACTGACTAAAACAAATATTTTTCAGTTGCCATAGCTTTGGGATATATTTTTGACATGCACACTGAACACAACAAATGATATGTAAACTCTGGCCCCTTTCATCTCTGTTTGACATTAAGGAACCCAACCTCACTAGGGAGGCCAGAAAACACCAGCTTCACAACTACAAAGATAACGTTCCTTGGGTCCAGGCTGCCAACCCCAGTACCATCATTGTGATGATTTGTCATTTCTACCAGCAGTATGTGCTGTAAAATTGTACACAGCTTCCAAGTAGCCTTCAGGTTTGGAAACTAGCTAAAATTAGACTAAGCCCTGTGTCTCTGCATGAAAGCAGTAACAATATCTTTAATACTGTGTGTAGTCCTTCTATATTATTTTAATTTTTTATTATGGAAATTTAAGAGCATATACAAAATTAGAGAGAAGCTGTTCACCCAGCTTCAACAATTACCAATTGTGAAAGGAGAACTCAAGACACAGAACCATTAAGAAAAGACTTTTTACTTTCACTATTTTGCAAGGGAGACGATACTTCAGAACAACTGTGTTCTCCAAACCAAGAACATAGCAGGTATTTAGAGAAAAAATGAGAAGTTGCCAGGATTACAGTCAGATATCAATATTGCAAAAATCAGGAATAAAGTTGTTTGTATTAGGTTGTTAGCAGCTTACAAGGAGGGTTCAGGTCTTCATTCAGAGGCTAGTGTTAGGATGTTTCTGACTTTTTTTAGTTTATTTAAAAATGCCAAATGTTCGAAGTTTCTTTCTTTCTTTGTTTGCTGCAGTGGGGTGGGTTTTGACTGTGGTACATGATGACCTAAGTCAAGAGGGCAGCAGAACAAGTATCACTCCTGCTTGCTTGGTGAGTTCCTGTCCCTGAAGCATAGGCATATAGGTTTGTTCAGCAACTTTCTGATTCATGTCATTAACTTGGTGGGTTTTTCCTATTTGGCCAGTTTGATTTATATAGCAATCACAAGAGGTATTGATTCATATGCAAAGATTTCCTTACGGTATGGTTTAAAAGAACTAAAGTCTTGTGATGAATTAACATCTGTCTAGAGGTTTCATAAAGCTCCTAGTCATACTTTGATCCCATCAGCATTACAGAAGTACTGTGTTTGAATCGATGTTATCCACTTGTCCTTTCTATGTCTGGGAAAAAAAGGCATCCAGTTTGCCTCTACCAAGATTTACCTGCAGTAAGTGTATAACTGGGGTGCTGTTCCTTCTCTGAGATCCCCAAGTCAGCCAATGTTCCTTGTCTGTCAGGAAGTAGCATTCTTTATTAACTGTAAGGCCAAGATTCCACTAGCCATAGAACACGTACAGGTAAGTTTTCTGGAAGGATTTTGTAGGCATCATTTCCAAATATTCAACTGCAGTCCTTGTTCCTTAATAGTGAGCTTAGCATACCTAATTAAATGAGATTTGTTTTTGATTGTGACATTTCTGTTAACAAATTTTTATTCAATCCCAATAGAAAAAAGACAGATTTGTTCTGAACCTATGTAAATAATGACATGGTCATGAAAAAGTAAAGGGAAGCAAAACATGGCACTTTGTGTACCAATAATTGTTCTGTGTAGTTTTACAGACAAAGCCAATCAGTATGTGTTACTATTTTCCTCAGAATCATTTTTCTTAGTGATCATCTTGCAATATATACAAGTATGAAATCACTGTTGTACATCCGAAACTAACATAATGTTATATGTCAATTATATTTCAATTTTTAAAATAAAATGTTGTAAGTTTAAAAAAATCATTTTTCTTAGGTTTCCCTCTTGATTTATTACCTTATCATTTTCTAAGATATTTTATAGATTTTTTTTCCTGAACTCTGGGAGACCAATTGCAATAAGACACCATTTAAAAGTGTTTTGTTCCACTTTGTACATAGTTAGCTTGTTAAATCAAAAATTAGTGCTGAATCAGGAAGAAAGGGGTGTTCTTTTTTGCCCAATAGAATATATCAATAGAATATTAGTCATAAACAAGTATTTCATCTTAATTTCCTTCCATCCTAGATAATTAATTTCTTATCTTGTAATCTTGGTATATAATTGGGCATCCACTATCACAAAATCATCTGCTTTTGAACTAAAAAAAAAAAGGTCCTGGAAATCCTCAGTCATCATTCAACCATGCACTTGGTGACATCAGCTTAGAGTGGAAAAACTGTACCTGTGAATCTATTCCAGTTGGTATCAATAGTAAAGAGTACAGGCTTCAGGCCTTTCCTGAGGTTATGATTCTTTTAACGTTTCTTCCAGAAGACTCCATTACTGGTCTATAGTGTAATAACAGGTGCGTTTCGGCAAGTGTTAAGGAAAGAAGAAACCACCTCTTGATGACAGGACTGAATGGCTTGGGTTAATGTACTATAATAACTAACAGTATCTACAAGAAGACAAGTGAGACATAATGCATAAATATTTTATAAGGGTTTAATCAATAATTACCCTGAGAGTAGTAATAATATGGACAAATAGGGCATTGACAGATCTCCAGGGTCTTTTAGTTTATTCCATTAAGTGTGTATTTTATTGTAACTAATTGACACAGGTGTTTTTTTTTAATTAATTTTTATTGGAGTATAGTTGCTTTACAATGTTGTGTTAGTTTCTACTATACAGCAAAATGAATCAGCTATACATATACATATATCCCCTCTTTTTCAGATTTCCTTCCCATTAAGTCACCACAGTGCGTTAAACAGAGTTCCCTGTGCTATACACCAGCAGTCCCCAACCTTTTTGGCACCAGGTACTGGTTTCGTGGAAGACAATTTTTCCACGGACCTGGCTGCGGGGTGGGGTAGGGTTTGTTCAGGTGGTAATGCGAGCAATGGGGAGCAATGGGGAGCGGCAGATGAAGCTTCACTCGCTCGCCCACTGCTCACCTCCTGCTGTGCAGCCCAGTTCCTCACGGGCCATGGACTAGTACTGGTCCGCGGACTGGGGTTTGGGGACCCCTGCTATACAGTATGTTCTCATTAGTTATCTATTTTATACATAGTATCAATAGTGTATATGTGTCAATCCCAATCTCCCAATTCCTCCCACCCCTCCTTCCCCCTTGGTAGCCATACATTTGTTCTCTACATCTGTGTCTCTATTTCTGCTTTGCAGATAAGATCATCTATACCATTTTTCTAGATTCCACATATATGTGTTAATATACAATATTTGTTTTTCTCTTTCTGACTTACTTCACTCTGTATGACACTCTCTAGGCCCATCCACGTCTCTACAAAGGACCTAATTTCTTTCCTTTTTATGGCTGAGTAATATTCCATTGTATACATGTACCATACCTTTATCCATTCTTCTTTTGATGGACAATTTAGGTTGCTTCCATGTCCTGCCTATTGTAAATAGTGCTGCAATGACCATCGGTGTGCATGAGACACAGGAATTTTAAAATACAAAGCTGTGAATAAATTTTGTTGACAGTTATCATGTTGGGGTTTGCACATGAGCATGAGTATGCTCTATTCATCCTGAAGCCACACAATTGCTGAAACATGTTCATTTTAATATAACATAACATTATAACATATGTAATATAACATACAACATGTAGTATAACATATAACATATTTAATATAACATAACAAATTTAATAACATCTTACTTGTATGCTTTGTATACAATTGACCTATGGAGGTTGATTTGCCAGCTCTTCCCACACTATGGACTTGACAAACAGCTCTCACAATGAGACAGGCTGGGACCTGGAACCCTTTGCTGGGACCTGGGACCCTTTGCTGCCGTGCTGCAATGCTTGCACCTGGACACACCTCTCCTCAAGCAACAAAATACAAAGAAACTGACTAAAAATAACTGCCTGCATATGGGGCAAATTCTGGACCCAAAAGATACAAAGAGACCAAAAAGCCCAACTGCCACTTTTGAAGAGCCTGGAGCAAAAACAGGGTGTTGGGAACAAAAGCACGGTACTGAGCTGCTTCCTGCACACAACACCACCAGAGACCAGCAGACCACCTAAGTCACCTCTCTGGCCGGACACCTGGACACACCCCTACCTTCACCCCATATAAGGAACAAGCTTGCTCCACCTTGGGGAGCGAGCAAACAAAAGAACTGTTGTTTGTTCTCTCTTCCCCCTGCTGCAGCAGGGGCCGCAGTAAAGCCTTGCCTGAATTTCTTGTCAGTCCTCTGATCAATTTCTATTGATTGGGGAAGGCCAGGAACCCTGGTTGGTAATAACAATACAGAGAATACCAAGGGCTCCTGATGATTTCTAGCACCCCTCCTTTTACAAAATGAGAAAGTAAATCTTTGGTGCTGTCCAGCAGCTCTCTGAGAAACCTCAAAGACAGTTTGATTCTCAAAGACGTCTGAGCAGTTTTCTTGTTTGAAATTTGGGGCCTGAATTTGTAGAAGTCAGTATAAAAATTTGTCAGATAGACAAGATGGGCACATAAATCACATGTGCCTAACCAAGAAACTGTTATAGTCTTGGTTATAGTGAAAATACACACCAGCAAATAACAGTAAGTCCTACGAACTGTAGCCTTTTCAGAAGTAGATTTTTGTTAAAAAGTTATTAAGTTGCATGACCAAAAAAATGCGCAAAATGTTAACAGGCTCTCCCGTAAGTATATTTTAGTGACCCCTGGAATTTCTGCTAACTTTTAGAATAACTTTTTGCTGTTTCTTTTTCAAAGCAGAATGAATACAAGAAGCTCAATGTTCTTGTGAAATACCTAACTTTCTCTTCATCATCTGTAAACTCCCTTCACTTAATAATTTTAATATTCCAACATGGCATACATTTAGACATATAAAAATAAATATACAGGGACTTCCCTGGTGGCACAGTGGTTAAGAATCCGCCTGCTAATGCAGGGGACATGGGTTCAATCCCTGGTCTGGGAAGATCCCACATGCCGCAGAGCAACTAAGCCCATGCACCACAACTACTGAGCCCATGTGCCACAACTACTGAAGCCTGCACACCTAGAGCCCCAGCTCTGCAACAAGAGAAGCCACTGCAATGAGAAGCCTGCACACCACAACGAAGAGTAGCCCCCTAACAGCAACTAAAGAAAGCCCACGTGCAGCAACGAAGACCCAACGCAGACAAAAATAAATTTTTTAAAATTCTTTAAAAAATAAATAAATATACAGTTAAATGGCAAATATGAAGCTTTTAATTTTAACTTTAAAACCTATTGATCTTAACAGAATAATATGACATAATGTTTATCCACATTAAATTTATCGTCTTAATAAAACTGTAACATTCTTCTTGAAGAATAAATGAAATATATCCATTATCTTGTACCCACACCTGTATCTCTTTCCATGACTGTACAGCCACAACTGCTATGCATATTAGTTCCAACTTCAACCAAAGTTACCAGCTTCTGCTCTCTCAAAGGCCCAGGGGAAACTAGGTGATGGGTAACTAAGAAGGATCTATTATACACAAGCACCTTAGCAGAAAAGCAAGGCCCAGGGAAGGTGATTTTGTGCCCCACAAGCCGTATTACATATCCATTTTGCATGTTTTAAAGTGGCAAAAATGAATACATGACCTAACACAGCCCAGATTTTTGCTTTCTTAGTCAGTCTTGTTCCATCCAAAACTCCACCCACTTCCACCTCACACCAGGTTACTTTGAAGCAAATCCCAGGCATATCATTTCACCTCTAAATATTTCTGTGTGGATCTTTAAAAAATAAAGACTCTTTTTAGGCTGTAAACATGACCATAACACAATTATCAAATGGAAAAATTACCAATAATTCCTTAATATCATCAAATATCCAACATCCAAATATCCATCAAATATCCGATCAGCATCCACATTTCCCCAATTATCTTGTAAATATTTTCAGCTTCTTTATTTGACTTGGGATCCAAATAAGACACATTGCAACTGAGCGATATGTCTTTTAAATCAACTTTAATCTATAGGTTTCTCTGCCATACTTTTTTTTTCCCTTGCAATTTTTTTTTTAAAGATAGCAGGTTAATTGTCTGTAGAATTTCCCATAAACTGAGTTTGCTGACTGCATCCCTATGGTGTCATTTAACTTGTTTTCTATCCCTTATGTTTCCTGTAAATTGTTAGTTGCATCTAAAGTTTTAATCAGATTCCAGTTCAATGTAGGTGGTTTTGGGTTTTGGTTTTACAAGATGTGTAGTAAAGAACTTAATCTTGTCCCAAAGGAATCCAGCTTTTGGTTCCTGAAAGGTAATCTCTAAGCTCTTGCAATATCATCCCTGATAAAAAAGGTTTTTGTTTAGGGCTTCCCTGGTGGTGCAGTGGTTGAGAGTCCTCCTGCCGATGCAGGGGACACAGGTTCGTGCCCCGGTCCAGGAAGATCCCACATGCCACGCAGCAGCTGGGCCCGTGAGCCATGGCCGCTGAGCCTGCGCGTCCGGAGCCTGTGCTCCGCAACGGGAGAGGCCACAACAGTGAGAGCCCCGCGTACCGCCAAAAAAAAAAAAAAAAAATGTTTTTGTTTGCCTGGGGGCCTTGGGTCACACATAATTGGCTCAACTTTGGAGGGCCTGGAGACTGAGAAGTCATATGGCCAGTCAAAACTCTGCAGAGGAAGGTTCAGGTGAGCTTCCCCTATTAGCAATAATCTGGGCATATTGTCACACATCGATTCTGGGAAAGTTACGGTGTCCACAGCTCTGTGAGGAGAAGACAACTGGAACATTCATATTTGGAATTTTCCTGGCCTCTGTCCTATGCACTTTTTTCCTTGATTACTTTTAATCTGTATCCTTTTGATATAGTAAACCATAATGATTAGTATAACAGCTTTCAGTGAGTTCTTATAGAGAATTATCAAAACTAAGGGTGCTTTTGGAAATTCCCAACTTGCAATTGATGTTAGAGGTGAGAATTGTCTTAAGGACTGCCCCCTAAACTTCCCACAAGACCACTACAGAGTGGTCAGCCATTGATGACCATGGCTTAATGCCATTAAATCTTCAGGGACTGCCAAATGGTGATGTTTTATTTCTATCATCTCTGTATTCGTTTTCCCCTCATCATCTATCTAAATCATATAAAGATAGATATAGATATCTATAGCTACCTATAGATATCTGATATATATTATATAGGAATAACAGGAAAAATACTTATTTTCTTCATCAGTTTTCAAATCAATGAGGTAGTTCCTTGCATCTTCCATCCAAAGTGTCAATGACTTGGATTTTTCATGTCTTTATGTCACGAATGTAAGCATCAATTCATTGAGTGATTATCGTTATTGATACTCATAATCTGGCCATCTTTAACCAGTCTGGGTGCTAGGAGTGCTCATTGCTCTGAGCACTGGGTCTGTTTCTAGGCCTTTTCAGTGGACAGAGCTAGGAAAATTTTTTTCATACATATCATTCATTCATACTGATACTTCCAATTCAAAATTAGAAGTACACGGATAATCCTTCTATTTTTGTAGAAGTTTGGAAACTCGTGGACCCTATCAGAGTTCCTGAAAGCTATCTGATTAAGACTTTTTTAAATTTCATTAAGTTTACACTTTGGGGGGGGTTACAAAAAATAAAGGGAAAACTTTGCAGGAAAGTGTTCAAAAATATCCAAAACATTCAAATGAGAAGGAAACTTAGGGATCACCTAATAACCAAAAAACTCTCATTTATAAATGAGGAAAGGGGGGCCTAGCAAAGTTCAATGAACTTGTGCCAAGTTTCAGAACTACTTCGTGACAAGGCAGAACTAGGACCAGGCCACCTAACTCCTAATATTATTGTTTTTTTCTGACTCTTATCCCTAGGGTTACCACTCTCATGTTGCAGAACTGAAAAATAGAGCAGAGCAGAACAGAAAGGAATATGGAGCTCAATTAGGATTTCATAATGCCTTGGAGGAACCGATGGAGGAACCGAGAACTCAGAGCACAGACCTGCACGAAGGAAGCACTACTTACCCACCTTCGGCAGAAAATGTTCGTTTGGTTGTTCTTCCAAAGCACTATTAGGTTGCGCTGTGTCCTCTCTCCTTCCCTTTTGGCAATAGCCAAGCAGCCTCATACTAGGTTGGCCAAGGTAGGGCCATCTCAGCAGAGTAGAAGAGTTTTAGCCAGCCCACTCAGGAACAGAATTAATGACATGGTCTCATTAGTGCCACACACAAAAAGAATCCATCAAGCTGGCGACTTGGTGTAATGCCTCACTCCTCTTCAAATGAAGGATTTTAAAAGGATTTACCAGTTTGCAAGGCAGAAATAGAGACACAGATGTAGAGAACAAACAAACGTATGGACACCAAGGGGGGAAAGTGGTGGGGGTGGTGGTGGGATGAACTGGGAGATTGGGATTGACATGTATACACTAATATGTATAAAATGGAGAACTAATAAGAACCTGCTGTATTCTTAAATAAAAATAAATAAAATAAAATAACAGAAAAAGAAAAGGATTTTGTCAGTCCCTCCCCAGGCATACTAATCTTGTCCAGCTGTCAACTGCTTGTTACCTCTTTCAGTGCTTCTTAAACCTTTCCACTGAAGAACTGAGAGAGAAGAGTATCAGCTGCACACAGCACAACACACACACACACACACACGCGCACACGCACGCACGCACGCACGCACACAGGGGCACTCGTCTGTGTAAATGCGCAGCCCTGGGAAAGTGACCCAACACAACCTTTGGGAAATAAACATTCTCCAAAGCACTATGTCTATCTTATTTGTTTAAATCTCACACCTACTCTGTTTTTCATATATAAATGAAAACTTTAAAAAATAAATAAAGGGCCTTCCCTGGTGGCGCAGTGGTTGAGAGTCCGCCTGCCGATGCAGGGGACGTGGGTTCGTGCCCCGGTCCGGGAAGATCCCACATGCCGCGGAGCGGCTGGGCCTGTGAGCCATGGCCCCTGAGCCTGCGCGTCCGGAGCCTGTGCTCCGCAACGGGAGAGGCCACGACAGTGAGAGGCCCGCGTACCGCAAAAAAATAATAATAATAAATTAATTAATTAATTAAAACTTAAAAGGGAAAATTTATATTCCAGAAGATGCAGTATATTTAAGAAACGCTTTAAGAAATCCCTCCCCCTCCTCAATCATGGCACATGTCTTACATTCCCATTTGAAAAACCCCTACTTGAGAAACTTATATAATAAATTTTTATTGCTCTGAGGTAGAATTCATACTCTTAAAGGTAATTTAATATTTTTTTAATTTGTATTTTTCTGCTCACTCAACCAATATTTATAGAGTATCTACTATTTTTCTTGCTCTTATTTTAGTAAAATCACTAATTAAAGTGTTATAATGAAGACACTCACATGATTTGTGCTTTCTTGACAAAAATGATATAAAAGTAAGTGTACTCAAACTGTACAAAATGTTACTATATTTTCATCATAAAGGTAAACTAAATGTAAAAACAATGTAAAATTATTTTTCATATAATGTCAAAGTTATGTCTCTTCTAAAATATTCAAAGGCATCTATAAAAATTAAAGGGGGGGCTTCCCTGGTGGCGCAGTGGTTGAGAGTCCGCCTGCTGATGCAGGGGACACGGGTTCGTGCCCCGGTCCGGGAAGATCCCACATACCGCGGAGCGGCTGGGCCCGAGAGCCATGGCCGCTGAGCCTGCGCGTCCGGAGCCTGTGCTCCCCAACGGGAGAGGCCACAACAGTGAGAGGCCCGCGTACTGCAAAAAAAAAAAAAATCTAAAAAAAAAAAAAAAAAAAAATTAAAGGGGAAAGCATAAATTAAAATTAACAAATGTCAACATTTTAAATTAAATATTTTAAATTTAATTTTTGAAAATTTAATTAACTGTTACTAATAGGTTTATAAAAATAAAATGATTCTTCATTCAGAATTTACTGTCCTTCTAGCTGCCAATGCAAACAATTGGCATCACGCTTCATAAACATTTTAATTAAACTCCATATGTACAGTTTAAGAGGGATGTGAATTACTTTATGTTGCAAAATATTCTTCAGCCACCATGTGCAATAGTTGTGAAATCACCCTAAATTTGTGAACACAAAAGAAGCAAGACAAGTGTACACTCAGCGGTATTGGAGACCAATAATTGGGATATGGGAAAATGTAGTCATTCTTACTGAAAGAGAAGTTTGAAGAATTGATTAATTTGTCTTTCCTCTTATCCAAGCACTTCCATCACCCAATGCTCCCCAGATTTCCCAGCACTGTGGGACCCTGTCTTTGCAAACAGCTCGACCCACAAACCTCCCCAGCATTCCGAGGCAGGCAGCAAGAGATGTGGGAAAACGTTTACCTGGGGGTTAAACAGTGTTGGTTATTAAAGTGGATATTTAGGCTTACGGCCGTGCTATGTAAATGCTGAATGCCCAAGTGAAGGAGGGCCCGGGTGCTCTTTAATACTCTGTGGTGGGGTGGGGGAGTTCTGACATGCAAGGCCCTCTAAAGCCAGGGCAGACCTGCTCGCCCCAGTCTGAGAGCCGTCAGAAGCCTCCAGTACATAAACATGATGGAGTAGAAAGAGTAGGTGTGACGTGACGGCCCTGTACTCTGCTCCAGAGAGAATACAGAGTGAGAAGAGGACCTAGAAACAAAGAGTTTACAAAGTGCTTTTGTTACCGAGTCCAAGCTCTCTCTGCTCGCTGCACAACAGGCCAATAAAGCGGGGATGAGGTGCTGAGGCAAGGAATACGACTTTATTCCGGCAGACCGAGAAGATGGCAGACTAATATCTCAAATTAACCACTCTATAGGGGTTTGGATGCCAGTTTCTTTTATAGCACAGAGAGGGGGAGGAGGTGGGGAAGTAAAGTAAAAAAGCCATAAGTTTTGCAAATATACCCTGGAATGGCCAGCTTCAGGGAGGGGACGTGTTAATTTCCGCTGTCTTGCAGCCATCCACAGGTGGACAGGGTCCGGATGTTTCCCTGAACAAAGGCACTTTGGTTTGACATTCAGGCAGAGGGGCGGGGTTCCCTAAGGCAGGCCAGTATGTATAGACAGTATCCTTTTAGTGAACAAAAGCAACAGGAAGCAAAGGTTAAAGTAAAAGAAACAGATCCAACATGTAGTCAGATTTGGCTCTTCCCTGTTCCACTTTCTCATGCATTATCTACCTACCCAGTGAGGTTAGTATATAGAGCAGACATGATTATTACTATTTTACAAATAAGGAAACTGAGGCACAAACTAAATTGACGTGATTCTCCAATGGTAACCTAGCCACCACTTGGTGGAGCTGAGATCAGAACCCAGGGCTCCTGGCTCCCTGCCCACGGAACCTGCTGCTCCTGTCTGCTTCCTGATGCTCAGAGTTTCTTCTATATTTCTGTCAGGGTTTTGTTAGTTGAAAAGAATAAAAGAACCATGTTGTTTTGCCCTCTTCAGTGTTTAAGGATTTGGAGGTTCAGGGGTAGAGGAAAAGGGAAGTCACTTTTTTTTTTTTTTAAAGATGTTGGGGGTAGGAGTTTATTTATTTATTTATTTTTGCTGTGTTGGGTCTTCGTTTCTGTGTGAGGGCTTTCTCTAGTTGTGGCAAGCGGGGACCACTCTTCATTGCAGTGCGCAGGCCTCTCACTATCGCAGCCTCTCTTGTTGAGGAGCACAGGCTCCAGACGCGCAGGCTCAGTAGTTGTGGCTCACGGGCCTAGTTGCTCCGCGGCATGTGGGATCCTCCCAGACCAGGGCTCGAACCCGTGTCCCCTGCATTAGCAGGCAGATTCTCAACCACTGTGCCACCAGGGAAGCCCAGGGAAGTCATTTTAACAGATATTTTCTGAACTTATTGAACTTCAACATCTTGGAACTAACATACACTGAAATGTTTCCCGTCAAATAGTGATTATGTGCACAACAATAAAATTACTGTATTTGGTCTTCTGGGGAGTGGTCAGCATCTTCTTTCATCCTTTTGATTTGAATTTCCTTGGACTACTGGATGGGGATGTTTTCCGTCCTTACATGGCAATTTGAGAAAGGGTAGCTAAGTAGCATAATTGATATTTACCACGTGGTATGCACTATTTGGGAGTTGGGGGCTGAACCTGACAGAAAATTAAACGTGATTTCTGCCTCAGGGGTCCTCATTTTACTCTGATGAATAGATTTGGCAAGTAAACACAGGAAGAAGAGAATCCCAACTTCAAGGGAAATGGGGTAGAGGTACACCCAAAAAGACACCTGTCTGTGGGATTACCTAATAAATTTAATTTGGATGATGAGTTAAAGAAAGTTAATAGACTTTTAAGCTATAAAGCAAAGGCTACAAATGCTGCCTCTAAAGCCGATCTCCACACCTCCAATCTTCTTCCCCCAAAGTTTCCATACAAGTCATTGTACGGCATCTGCCCACAAACCAGGTTCTTGGTGACATTCTGTCTTCTTCACAAAAAATACATACTCCTCTCTCTTTCTCACTGTCAATTCTGCATTCCCAAAAAAATCAGGGCACTAGAAATAAGCATCAACTTATCTTTACTCACAGGGATGGATGGATGCCTATTTAGGAAGACACTTATGACAAAATGTGGCTAACCAGTAGAGGGGGCCTGGGCTTCACATTTGATGTGCTTTAAAGACACAAGAAACCAGAAAGAAGGGTGTCTGGGTGAGGTCACAAAGCAGAATAAATCAGGTGTAGAACACGTTTACAACCACTCAAAAGGTTTTGTGAACATTGTCTCTATATCTATACATTCCTGCGTGGGCATATGGAAAAGGAACATTATGCAGACTAAAGGAATGAATCACTCCTGATCCAACAGTGCATGACATTTCTTACTTGAGCTCTCTTGCATTCAAATTCTTATTACTCAATGATTCTTCATTTTTACACAGTTTTTCCATTATGACACACATGGGCAAATTCCTCAACTTGCCATGGCACACTTTGACAAAACGCTTAAATGAACTCTTTGGTGAACTCTTACCTTCACATATCTAGAGATTGTTATCCTCAGCACAACAATTACTCTAGGTTGGTATACTAGTGGTTAAAACAATCTTAATGACCAGGAGCCTAGCCCAGTTGTAAGGGCTAGGCCCTAGAGTCAAACAGATGAAACTTCACATTCTGGAATCTGCCACATGCCAGCTTTGTGGACTCAAGCAAGTTATGTTAACTCACTAAGATTTGATTCATCTGTAAAAAGGAAATCATAATACATAAAATTTTCTTTATTTTTAAATTGGGGTATAGTTGTTTTACAATGTTGTGTTAGTTTCTACTGTACAGCTAAGTTAAACAGAGTTCCCTGTGCATTACAGCATGTTCTCATTATTTGTCTATTTTATACATATTAGTGTATATATGTTAGTTCCAATCTCCCAATTCATCCCACCACCCCCTTTCCCCCCTTGGTGTCCATACGTTTGTTCTCTACATCTGTGTCTCTTTGAGCCAATCTCTCAGAAGAGTAGGTACTGAAAAGTCTTGACTGCAGAATATGAGATGGAGTAAAAGGAAGAAAGGAAGTTTAACAGCGAGTCAGGTGAAGGAGGGGAAGAATAACTGGATATGTATTTTATGAAAATTCAAATGATTAAAGAAATGGCCATCCAATATTTATTGATTGAGCCAGCAGTTAAAGGTGGACTAGGCACTGACATGCTAATATTACAGCACATTAACTTTTTAGTCTGTGGTTTGACACAATGGTTATTGTAGTAAAAGGCATTTTTACATTAAGTTGTATGTAAATTGTATGTAAATGTACATTGAAATGCTATACATACAGATGAGCAAACAGAACACTAATGGAAAACAAAAAAAATGTGAAGGACTAGGTCTTGGAATAGAAAACATTTTCTACAGGATATGGGAAGCAAGTATCAGACATCCTGGTCTCAGCTCTCCCAGCTCCCACCTTCCTGTCCTCTCAGGACACTTAAATAAATTCTTTTTGTGGTTTAGCCTCAAAAAAAAAAAATCATAGTAGTAACGAAAAATAGGATTGTTGGGTGGATTAATGATAACTAATAATAAAAGCAAAACATGTGAGGGAGTTGATATTGTTCTTGGTTTTCCACTCAAGAGCACAGAATTGGATTATCTTTGATTTGTAACACTCCCTCATCACGGGTCTAAGCATGGTCCTCTTTTGTTTTTATTTATATAAACTATGTACTTATATATGAATTTGCTTATTATTATTAATAATTTAAATACATGTGAACCAACCACCCAATACAAGAATTAGAACATTAACAATCATTTACACCCACCTATGGGCTTCTCCCCAGTCTATTCCTCTACTTCCCCTTCCTTGAATCTTGCAGTTATTATTATAACTTGTTTTTGAAATTATAGCTTTATCACATTTGTATTCCTAATAATTCTATTGTTCAATTTTCTTTGTTTTCAACATTATAAAAGAGCTTCAGGCTCTATAAAATATGAGGGAATTTCCTTTTTAAAAAAATTTTATTGCTCAGGTTATTCATATTTTTGCTTCTAGCTATTTATTTTGCTATATAATATGCCGTTGTGTGAAATTACCACAATTTATCTGTTTTCTATTGATAAGTATTTGGGTCGTTTCAGGTATTTATCTTGCTAAGAGTGCAATAAGTGCTGCTGGGAACATTCTTGTTTATGTCTCCTATTGTACATAGAGTTTTTCTTGGGTATATACCTAAAAGTAGCATTGTTGAGTTAATATGGAAATGTTCAACATCAGATAACAACAAACTTTGCAAAGTGGTCGTACCCAGCTAATTCATATTCTCTCCAATATGTGGCATTGTCCACTTCTTAATTTTTGCCCATTGAATGGGTATAAGTTGGTATCTCGTTGTGGTTTTAATATGCCTTCCCAATAAATAATGAAGTTGACCTTCTCATAATGATTTTATTGATCATCTGTGTTTTCTCCTCTGTGAAATTCTTGTTTGTATTTCTTGCCCATTGTCTATTGGATTGTTTGCTATTTCCTTATTAATTTGAGGAAACCTCTATATATTCTTGCTAGTAATCCTTTGTTGGTTAGTTGGGTTGCAAATATCCTCTTCCAGTTGGTACCTTCTCTCTTTTCTTTCATAAGATAGCTTTTGGTGTTCCGATCTTAATTTTAATGTCATCAGATTTCTCTTTTATGGTTAGAGGGTTTTTTATGTGTCTTTAATAAATTCTTCCCTACCTCAAAGTCAGAAATGTATTTACCTATATTTTCTAATAAAATTTACAAAATTTTACTTTTAACATTTAAGTCCTTAATTTATCTGGAGTTCATTTTTACAAACGACTTAAGGAAGGAATCAATATCATTTTTTCCATTATAGATCACCAGTTTTTACAGATACATTTATTGAATAGTCCCTCCATTCTCCATTGATCTGCCAGGTCACATCTGTCATATACCAAAATTCCATATATACATGGGTTTGGTTCTGAGTTTTCTACCTGCCCGAAGTTTATTTTTCTATTTCTGAACAAATATCATGCTTTATATACTACAGCTTCAAAATAAACCCTGTTGGCTAATAAAGCAAATCTCCCCTCCCTACTCCTCTATAGAAATGTTTGACTTCTTGGTCCTTTATTCTTTCACATAGTTGTTTTTTTATTTATTTATTTATTTTTGGCTGCATTGGGTCACCTTTGCGGTGTGTGGGCTTTCTCTAGTTGTGGCTAGTGGGGGCTACTCTTCGTTGTGTTGCACGGGCTTTTCATTGTGCTGGCTTCTCTTGTTGCCGAGCACAGGCTGTAGGTGCTCAGGCTTCAGTAGTTGTGGCATATGGGCTCAGTAGTTGTGGCACAGAGGTTTAGTTGCTCCACGGCATGTGGGATCTTCCCAGACCAGGGCTTGAACCCGTGTCCCCTGCAATGGCAGGCGGATTCTTAACCTCTGTGCCACCAGGGAAGTCCTCACATAAATTTTAGAATAAACTATCACATTCCATTAAAATCCTACTGAAATTTTTGTTGGAATTGCATTAAGTCTATGAGCCAATATGAGGAGAATTGAAATATTTATAATATTAAAGTTTTTTTCCATTTAAGAAATAAGAAATATGTATCATAGTATTTCTCTTTATTTATTTAGGACTTCTTTAATGAATCTCAATAGTTTTAAATTTTCTCCAAGGAGGTCCTGCACATCTTTTTAAAAATTTTTATTCCTATATATCTGATTTTTTAAATATATCATAAGTGATATCTTCTTTTAAATTACATTTTATGGTTATTTGTTACTGGTGTATAGAAATGAACTGACTTTGCTAAATTCTCCTATTATTTCTAATAATATAATACTTTGCCCCAGGTGTCTTTGATTTTCTACGAGGCTATCATGTCATCAGCAAATAATTGGCAATTCTATTTCTTCTTTTCCGATCCTTATGCCTCTACTTTCTTTTTCTTGCCTTATTGCACTAGCTAAAAATGTCAATACAAGGTTGAATAGAAATGATGATACTGGGCACCCTTAATCATTCCCGATGTTAAATGGAATGCTCCTACTGTTTCCCCATGTTTGCCATAACATAATTGTCCTTCATTAGGTTAAGCAAATTCTTGATTTGCTAAGAATTTTTATCATGAATTTATGCTCGATTTCTATGAAATATTTCTCAAAACCTTTTAAGATAATCATGTTATTTTGTCCTTAAAGCTGTTAATGTTGTGAACTACATGGTATATTTTACTTTTATACTCTGTTGGACTTAGTTTGCAAATATTTTATTTAGGATTTCTACACTTAAAATCCTCAGGAAATTATCTGTAATTTTCTTTTCTCATATTATCTTTTCCTTTGAAAATCAAGATTATATGGGCAAGTTGGACATACCCTGGCCTGGGTCGGACAGCAGAGGTGACAGACCTCTGCTGGCCCCAGTAATGATGGCGATGTTTCACGACGAGGTGGAGACTGAGGACTTCCAACATGACGAGGACTCGGAGAAGTACTTCTACCCCTGCCCATGTGGGAGTAACTTCTGCATCACCAAGGAAGATCTGGAGAATAGGGAAGACGTGGTAACGTGCCCTAGCTGCTCTCTCATTATAAAAGTGACTTATGACAAAAATCAGTTTACATGTGGAGAGACAGTCCCAGCCCCTTCCACCAACGAAGAACTAGTTAAATGTTGAAGAAGACTTTAGGACTCCAAAGCCTGAACTTTGGGGAATGAGCCAAGATGGAAAACTCAAATGCAAAGTCACTGACTTCTTCATGGTGACAGTCATTTTTTAGTTTGCTGGTCCATAGAGTGTGGATTCTTCCCATTGGCTGCCAAGTTGAAGAAGTAAGTCCACCACATGACATACCTGGATTTTATGCCTAGAACTTTGAATTGGACGTGCTCTTAATTTTCCATCCAAACTTAAAGAAGGTAATTTCAAATCAGTGCTTTCTTTCTCTCAGTTTTGTTATTTTTATATCTTACACCTAATTACTTCATTATCTGATAACAGCTTCATCTACCTCAAAGTCATTAGGATTCTTTAATTTAAAAAGAGATTTTAGGGTTTCCCTGGTGGCGCAGTGGTTGAGAGTCCGCCTGCCGATGCAGGGGACATGGGTTCGTGCCCCGGTCCGGGAAGATCCCACATGCCGCAGAGCGACTAGGCCCGTGAGCCATGGTCACTGAGCCTGCACGTCTGGAGCCTGTGCTCCGCAACGGGAGAGGCCACAACAGTGACAGGCCTGCATACCACACAAAAAAAAAAAAAAAAAGAGAGAGATCTTATTTTTTATTTGGTTAAAAAAAAAGATTATATGGCCTCTTAAATAAGTTGGGAGTATTCCCTCCTTTTCTAGTCTTTATTACAGTTTGTACTAAGTTTAATATGGTATGTTCCTTGAAAGTTTAGTAGAATTGCCTGCAAAATCACTTGGCCTAAAGTTTTATTTGTGAGATGATTTTTTAAATTACTTTAATTTCTTAAAGTTATGGCACTATTAAGGCCTTCTATTTCTTCTTAATTCATTTGGTAGATTATATTTTTCTAGGAAGTTGTCCATTTCATTTTCTTCAAATGCATTTCTATAGTGTGGAGATGATATTACAAACAATAACATTGACATATTTTGCTCTTATCTCATTCATGCTCCAGACTCCTGAGGTTTTAAAGTTGAGATTAAAAGATGATAAGAAAATACTAGTTTTTAAATTACTTTTCTTTTTTTTCCTTGATCACTCTTGCCACAGGCTTGCCTATTTTATTAGTTTTTTCAAAGAATCAACTTTTGGCTCTGTTGATCTTCTGTATTGTTATTTTTGTTTCCATTTCATTAATTTTGCTATTATTTTACTCATCCTTCCTTCTACTTTCTTTAAATTTATTCTGGTTTTTTTTTCTATCTTAAAAAAGTGTCTAACTTAAAGACACCACCTTTTGATATTGTGTAGAACTTAACTCTAGGTTATGGTAGACATAATTTCTCATTTTCTTTTCTTTGGTCTTTGGTAGTTTTTGAAAGACAACACCAAACTTTATCCAAGTATTTAATTATCTTTATGTCATACACCTCTAGTAGCATCTCCTGGATTTGCTTCTTTTCTTATTTGAGGACCTTTTCCAATACTCTTTTCTATATGGGTCTTTGTGTGACAAACCTTTTGAGACCTTATGTGCCTGAAAATATTTTTATTATACCCTCACATTTAAATGACAATTTGGCTGGATATAAATTTAGGCTCAATGTTCTTTTGTCTTTTCAATATTTTAAAAATATTACCATTATCTTCTTTTTGCTTATGAAAAGTCTGAGATCCTGGTGATTCTTATTCCTTGGTGATTGATCTGCTCTATCTCTCTAGAAAATTTTAGAATTTTATTTTTGCCTGTAAAACTTCCATTTCATTATAATATTGCCAGGGTTAGTTTCTTCTTATTGCTCTTGTTTGGAACTGCATAAATATATCATCATTCATCTTTCTTTAATTCTAGGCAATTTATTTCCATTTCTTCAAGTATTTCCTCTTCTTCCTTTTTATTTTCCTCTTCTCCTGACACTCCTATTTTCTGTGAGTTGAAGTTCACATTCCAATTCAATCTTCTTTATCTCTTAGCTTTTATTTCATATATTCTTTTTTTTTTTTTTTGGTGTGGGGGCTACTCAGGCCTCTCACTGTTGTGGCCTCTCCCGTTGCGGAGCACAGGCTCTGGACGCGCAGGCTCAGCAGCCATGGCTCACGGGCCCAGCCACTCCGCGGCATGTGGGATCTTCCCAGACCAGGGCACGAACCCGTGTCCCCTGCATCGGCAGGTGGACTCTCAACCACTGTGCCACCAGGGAAGCCTTATTTCATATATTCTTTTTCTTTATTCTTCCTTTCTTCCTTCCAGGAGAGCTCTTTAATCTGATCTTCTAGCTCACTAATTTGTTTTTCAGCTACATCTATTCTAGCATCCATCTCTGTTCTTTCTACTATTATGAACATAATTTTCATGCCTAGTATTTCCTCTTGACTTTTATGATTTCCTTATCAGTTATTTATTATGCTTATTTTATATTTGTTAACCATTAATATTTAACAATATTTGCTTTCTGGTGGCATCTGTAATCCAGGTTGTTGCTTTCTTTTCAAGTAGTTTTTCTCCTGAGATATCTCATTACCTTGGCCTTTGAGCATATATTTCTCTGATGCTATCAGCTGTTCTGTCTTAGCATTTGGTACGGGAAAAGACCAAAGGGCATATCCCAGTCTGTGTCAACATCCAGTGAGATCAAGGAGAGGGGAAGGGATAGCATTAAAGTGGAGAACTCCAAGCACCAGACTACATAATTAATTGCTCAGGCTGTGTATCATGCCACCAAATAACTCTTAAGATCAAGGCACTATTTTTAGAACCCATCCCACCCTCCACCCCTCAAGGAGAAGCAGCCTTAAAAGGAAGTACTCCTAGGTGCTAGAGGGAGTTGAGGGTAGAGGGAGGTGTGAGTAAACATTCAAGGTCCATCAATCCCCACCAGTTTTCCACACTCTGGCTTCTGTTCTGCCCTGATTGTTATTCTTGAGGACACTTAGACCAGCAGTCTGAGCCTCTATCGCTAATTTCCACACAACTCTCCTGCCCTAGGCTTCAGATGTACACACACACACACACACACACACACACACACACACCAGTTCAAAACAGGCTTCCTTGTCCCTGGGGATTTCTCTGGAGTTTTTCCCCAGTATTTCCTACAGTTCCTCTGAGATTGATCTTGGCGTCAGCAGCCAGCCTGTGGTAATTCTCTACCTTGGCAAAATTGGAGGTTTTACATAGGTTTATATTAGACAAAATTGTGAAACAAGTATACTCTGGAACTTTAGGTGCAACGGGACAGCCCAATATTCAAAATCTCCATTACAACGCTTGCCTACCTGAGCCTCCCTTTCCCATCATCAGCCAAAGGTCTCTGCTATTCCTAATGGTCTTCATATTCCATTAATGATGCTTATCTTTTCCCTATGCAAACACCGAATTAACCCAATCATGAAGCTAATGGAAAAAAATAAGAATAGCAGAGTAGAAGGAGGCCTAGAGACTTTCTCTCCAGGTAACAAAAGTGCATTTCTATAGTGGTTTTTGGAAGGCTATTCATTTACTTTGTTTAATCCAAAAGAATAAGGTTGTGTAGAAAGAAGGAGTAGGCTGCTGGAGGAGACTTTTTAGACAAATATAATCTTTCAGCTTTCAAATTTCACTGCGTATAATCACACATCCATATAACATTATAATTCTTATTCATGCTTATAAGCTAACAACAACAATAGCATGTCAACTTTTCCCATTTTAAGTCTAATGGATCAAAATGTACTTCATGATTTATAGGACCTTATGTAATATGGTCCTAACCTACCCTTTCAGCCCCATGCCTCTATCTCTATTCTTCTATTCAGTTGGAATGTTTTCAGCTTCTTCCCACCTCAAGATATTCAGAAATCTTTTACTTACACTGGTAAGTCTCTCCCCACCTGTCATCCCCTGGCTTACTCCTACTGATTCTTCAGCTCTCACCTTAAATGTCACTTCCTTAGGAAAACTTCTTGACCCCCAACCCCCGAGACTGAATCAGGATCCCATGTTACACAAACTCATAGCAAGCAGTAGTTTTCCTTTAGAGAATTTATCATAATTATAGTTAACTAATGAAATATGTGAAGAAGAGGAGAATTGGTATAATATACTGCGAAGTAGAAAATAAAGAATTTTTATTCATTTTTTTGAACACATATATACTGAAAACTTACTGTGTTCCAGGCATTGTGTTAAGTAACTGGGAATACAGTGGGGAAAGAGGTAGACCATTCCTCTTCACTTTAATCATCCATTCTTGAGGATATCCCCTGGATATTAGGATCACCTAAAATAATATCTCATTCAAATATACTAGCATAGACATAACTCCTTCTCAAGAAATTTCATGTCCTTACTCTCATCTCATTTATGCTCTAGACGCTTGAGCCCTCCATTTGCCCATCAGTCTCCCTTCCTTTTCTTATCTTCACTTTTTTCTCTATCCCGACTACATGATACTTGTTTTCAGTGTTTTTTCTTGCCAAATCCTCAACTCCCTTGACATTCTGTAGGATCCACTCAGCAAGCTTAAGCCCTGTAGCAATCTGACAGCCAGGCGACCAAACATGGTTACAAAAAGTCCCATGACCATGTGGATTGGTATTTCTACCAATTCATGTTTTTCTCACTTCAGCTGGAGATTCTTATTGCTCAGGAAGTTTTCTATGTGTTCTGATCAATTTCCTCTCCCATTCTCATAGCAGCTTTTTCAAACTTTCACAACTCATCTATATGCTCCAATGCCCCACTCTAACACTGCGGATAATCTGCTTCTTACTTCACAGAGGAAACCGATGCCAAGAGTAAACTTCCTGGACTGCAAACTACCTACTTACCTGCAGTCAAAATTGCCCTTGCTTCCTTCCCCCACCCACATCAGAGTAAAGGAGGCATCTCACCTCCTGACTCTTGGATTCAAGATTTCATTGCCTTCCATAGATGATCTCTAATCACCTTTATTTCAATTTTTCTCTCTTCTTACTCTTTCCAAAAATGCTCAACTTCTACCATTTAAAAATAAAACAAAACACAAAACTTCTCTTGACTGTGCATCCTCTTCTATCTTCGTTCCTCCACAGATAAATTTCTTGAAAGAACAGTCTACATTCACTCTTCTTCACCTCTTCCCACTCACACCAGTTTGGCTTCCGCCCTCAGTACTCTGAAATCCTCTGCAAAGATCATCAATTATCTCTTCATGACTAAATCCAATGAATTCATCTTTATCTTGCTTGACATCTTTTCAGAGATTGAAAGTACTCCCTTCTTCTTGAAATTCTCCTCCTTTAAACTCTCTTTTCCCTAGACTTTTAAAAAATGTTTTCCCATCTTGATCCATTCTCCTTTTATTTCTCTGGCCTCTCCTCCTTGCCCACTCCTGTGAGTGCTAAACAAATGCTGTAGGATTCTGTCTTCTCCTTAACTCTTTTTGAGGGGGAGGTAGGGGGGTAGTTTTTAATTGGCTTGTTTTTGTATTTTATTATCTTTAGACCAGGAACTAAGCAAATGAATATATTCCTCAGTCTTGAAGACCAAAAATAAATGCAAATTTTAAAATAACTTTTGTAGATACAAATATAAGAAATTTAAATTCAACAAACACTTAATCTAAAAGTATCTGCTAAGGTTAGGTTAAAATTAATAGTCACCAAATTTGGATATGATTATATTTAAAAACTGAAACTTACATATTCACAGCTCCTAAAATATACCTACGAAACCAAAAAGAACAGGTCCAAAAAGAACTAGTAAGTTAGAGGCTAATATAGTGCCAGTTTTCATAATATAACACACTTTCCAAGACTGAAGATTAGAAAAGAATGACTCTTTACTTACTTGTAAGGTTTATTCCCTTAAGAGATGAGTCACAATGGCAAAAACTCAAAACCTGGCCCCCATGAATCTGTGGGCTTATCTCCTTGAGCTGTAAGTAATAGGCTCCGAGACTAGACTAGCAGAAGGCAATAAGTAGCTGCAAAATCTTTTCCTTCAATCTTGATATTCCCATTGCATGATACCATCCACATCCTTGACTTCAACTATCAGTGCCCTCAAGTCTCTAAATTTTCAGCCTAGATCTCCTCGCCAAGCTCCAGAATTATGTATCCAGAACTTGTAAATGGCAGGGCAGAATATCTGACTCCTAGCACAACTCATTTTGCTTCAGTAGACAGACATAATATATACTGATTTCTACAATGATTTAACAGGCTTTCAGAGTATCTTTATATGTATTAGAGAAATAAGGACTGAATGTCTGAATGAAATTGATTATGTGCTCTTTGAGGGCTGGGTCCTTATTTCACCCACCTTAGTGCCCAGCAGAGTGAATGGCACATGGTAAGCTCTCAGTAACTGATTACATCTGTTCACTCCTGTTAAAAACCTGGTAGCAATCTTCAGCATCCCTCTCCCGATCCTTACATCTCATCGCTGCCACAGTTGGAATCCATCGCTCCAGCAGTTTCCTGCCCAGCTGCAACTTTGCAGCAGTCTGTCTAGAAGGGGAAGAAGGAGCCCTCCATGACCTGGTCCCACGTATCTTCCCATTCTATCTGTGGACACTCTCATCGAGTCTCGACATTCACAACTGATGGTAGGTACCTGAGCACATCTTGTTTCTTCATACCTTCGGGACCATTGCTCATGCTGTTTTGTCTTCAAATGCTCGTCCGATCTTTTTTCAGCTGGCTAACTCTTAGTAGGATTTACAACTCAAGTTTCATCTTTTAGAAGCCTCTCCTGCGAACCTTTAAACTTAATCAACTCTCCTCTGAGCTCCCTGTGCAAACCTCTTAACTCTCACCTCTTTAAGTATTTGTTTATGTATCCACCCTCCTCATAGTAATCCTTTGAGGCAGGTGGACTGTTTAACAGATGAGAAGTTGAGGCAGAAAAAGGCTAAGCAACTTTCCCAAGGTCACCAGCTAGTAAGTAGTAGACCTACAAGTTATACCTCGGCTATCAGATTTCAGAGTTCCCATTCTAAACCATAAATTCTCAAGGAGAGAGACTGCACCTTATTCATGTTTGCATCCCCAGTGTCTACCATGGTGCATAGCACATAAACGCAATAAATGTCAAACTAAACAGCATTTGTTGAATTCTGCTGAAAAGTTAAAGGAATTTAAAAAATGACTTAAGATATGATCCTTACCCTCAAAGAAGTGCACAACTTAGTGGGGTTAAGGAAGATTAGTAAAATACTGCAATAATAGAAAAGAATGAACTAAAGGGAAATTAACTGAGAGTGGGGTAGTTTATATATTGAAACACTGGTATTAGAATGTTGAGGACCCTCTTTAAAATCTTACCCCAGCAGTACTAGACATAGGATCTTCCTGGAACTCATGGTTATATGAAAATTCAAATCAAGTGAATGTTGACGCATAAATTGTTGGAAGTCAAATTAGAAGATGTCTAGTGACAAGCTCTAAAAGTCGGGCCCAGGCTTTGCCCTATTCACTAGTTTACCAATCCAGTTATGAACCTACTATGAGCCATACACTTGTACTAGGAGTGGTGATACAAAGAATAATGACTGCAATAATGACATAGAAAATGATGGTAGAATTTGTAAATGACTCAGAGAACTAAGATTAGGTAACATGATAGATGGCAGAGTGAAGAATCAAAATAATTTTATTATCTGGAACAGTAAGCAAAATCAACAAGATGACATTTTAACTATCAGAATTTCCATTTACATTTTTAAAAAAGCAATTACCCAAGAAAATGGTAACAATAATTGTTATTTTGAAAGACCCAGAGGTTTAAGTTGGCTTTAATCTTAACTGTAGGCTGTGGCTGCTAAAAAAGAAAACTAGCACAATCTTTGGCTGCACTCGTACCAGCAGAGTGTCTGGATCAAAGAAGGGACTAGTCAATGGCCAGTATTCGATACAGCTTAGACTGTGCCTGGGTTACCACATTCAGTTTTGGGAATGATACTTTAAGAGAGACTTTGACAAACCAGAGTCCAGTGAAGCACAAGAAGAAAGAGTAGTGGGCTAGAAACATAGTCAACTAGCTAGCGAATTTAGGAATGTTTTGCTTGGAGAACTGAAGAAAGAATATTTTCTACTGATATGAACTGTCCCACATAGATTACATGTGAGACATGTAGTGAAGCATGAAGTATGAAACAGTAAACCAAGGCTTGATGCCATCTGTCAAGTGTCTAGGGATTTCTGTATCAGATGGGAAGATGAACTCATATGATTCTAAGATCCCTTTAAAATTTAAGATCCTAAGGAAATCTGTCATCTGGGAGGAGACACAAAATTTTTGAAATTATTTCAAAAGTTTAGAGAGAACCATACATTTTTTCATTTAGAGAAGCTTCATCACAGCTAAAACCACACTGAAAAAGTTAAAACCAGGGCATGGTTACCCATCCCTTAAAAGAGCCAAAGAAAGCTTTCCTTAAATAATGTCAGTCCTCTAGTTTATTTCCATAATGGTACCTTAAACATAGTGGCACCCACATGTTCATTAACCTGACAGATTTATGCATATTTCAGGAATACCTGTATTTTATAATAATAACAAGTACTTATAATTGGCACAGGTCAGTGATTTGGATTTTTCTGATGTACTTTCTGCCTTCTGTAATATAAAAAACAAAGTATTCATTCTAGCTTTGTAATCTATTTTTTTCTAAGCAAAGTTATTTAATAAAGCCTTCACCAATTTTTGATTTGAACTAACTCTAAATTCAGGCCTGAGCCTACCAGTGTATTGACTTTTCTTCGGTCCTGAAATGATCAAACAGTAAAAATGCAGATGTTGTTCATGATCAAGGAAACATACGATACCTATTTTGTTTTTCAAGTTCATGGGATCTGCTTCAGCAAAGTATGCACAACACTATGAGCCACGAAGTTTTCTTTCCTCATATTTCAAATTATTCTTTCATTACCTCTTTGCTAACTCCTCTCCCATTCCACATTTTTATTCTAAGTCCATTTTATTCTAAGTATGTTATAGAATTAATTCTTATCTCAGACTTTCACCATTTTCTTAATTCGTTCTATGAGTACATACTTTTGCTTTTTAAAGTGTAATCTTAACATTTTTTTTTAGCAACTCAATGGCAAATATAGTGGACTCACAGCCTTAGCTGGGAATGTTGCATTTTAAAGGCCAAGCAAATAGGAAATTTGATGACTAGAGCACTCTACCTCACCGATACAAAAACTGGAGATGAAAAAGGTGGGAATTGTATGAAGCCTCTCTTATTTTCCCTTTTCTCCCTTTTTCCTTATTCTTTTTCCCAAGGGGCAGGGTGGTGGTGGTGTGTGTGCGTGGGGGTGGGGGGGAGGGTGGAGTAGGGAGAGAGAAAGAAGAAAGAAGAGAAAAAAGAAAGAGAGAAAAAGGCAAGAGGAAAGCAAAACTTGGATAATATTAATAATTGCTAAACTGTATACAATTATCAATTAATGGAAGCAAAAGCACATAAGAGACATACGGGGTTGAAACTGGAGAGGGAGAAGATCTTTGGGACCTAGGAAACAGAGCTGAATCATGTATTCCAAGGTTGCAATATTCTAACAGTCCACATGTACTTCTTCAGGGTTACATTGACAACCTACCAGTAATTTTCAGTGGCCACCCCACTGCATTTCCAGGTGGTCAAGATTTATTTTTTGGCCCAGCCCCTCCTACCTCTCCCCCACCTCTGGCCTCTCTTTCTCTAACTTCTAGACACTTAGCACCCTCACACTGAACTCTGGTTTGCCAGAAACCTTTTGGTATTCACTGCCAATCCTTTCTCTTCTTTCCAGCCCCAAATCAAGTCTTATTCCCAGATTGCACAAGGAGGTAGTTGGCCTGATTATCTGATTAAAATAATCAGATAGAAATGAATCTTAATTTCTGTCCAAAAGACATACTTAATTTCTGTTCAAAAGAAGGAGATTGTTAGCTCTAGTGGGTCTCTATGTGTATTTTTTGGTTAAGTAAGTAGCTTTTCATCAGATTCCTAAAGGAACCCATTCACAGAGCAATTAAAACACATTAATCTAATTGGAAAAAGGGTATACAGGAACTATTTTTGACTGGGGTACATATGTGGGCTCCTGGTCTACTTAGATGAATCCTCATATACTACTGCCAGCGATCATCAGTCTTATAACCACCTCTCCTCAACTCCGGCCCCAATTTCCTTCTCACTTTTACAAACAACATAACTCACAGTAGAATAAGGTATTGCTTAGGAAGAGTGAAGAGCAAGGGCTTCCCTGGTGGCACAGTGGTTGAGAATCTGCCTGCCAATGCAGGGGACACAGGTTCGAGCCCTGGTCTGGGAAGATCCCACATGCCGCGGAGCAACTAGGCCCGTGAGCCACAACTACGGAGCCTGCACGTCTGGAGCCTATGCTCCGCAACAAGAGAGGCCGCGATAGTGAGAGGCCTACGCACCGCGATGAAGAGTGGCCCCCTCTCGCCGCAATTGGAGAAGGCCCTCGCACAGAAATGAAGACCCAACACAGCCAAAAATAAATAAAAATAAAATAATAAAAAAGAACAGTGAAGGGCAGAAGCACAGTGAGCAGGTGGAGGTCCCAAGAGCCAGACGATCTTACACAAAGAATATAAAATAAACTAAAATAATAACATAAGATTAATGAAATAAAATGTATACAAATATATATTAATTTTAATTTAAAAATTTTAAACTACAGAAGCGTTGCAAGAACAATACCATGAATTACCATATACCCTTTACCTAGATTTATCAATTTAACATTTTGCCACATTTGCCTTATCTATCTTTCCTAAACTATTTGAGAGCAGGTCACATATAACAAAACTTTTATCCCTAAATACTTCAGTGTGTATCTCTTAATAAGGGTACTCTTTTTCAAAACAACAGCACAAGCATAAAATTGAAAAAGCTTAACATTTAAATGATACTATTGGGACTTCCTTCGTGGCACAGTGGTTAAGAATCCGCCTGCCAATTCAGGGGACACGAGTTCGAGCCTTGGTCCAGGAAGATCCCACATGTGGTGGAGCAACTAAGACTGTGCACCACAACTACTGAGCCTGTGTTCTAGAGCCTGCGAGCCACAACTACTGAAGCCCGTGCACCTAGAGCCCGTGCTCCGCAACAAGAGAAGCCACCACAATGGAAAGTCTGCGCATCACAAGGAAGAGTAGCCCCCTCACCCCCTGCTCACTGCAACTAAAGAAAGCCCACGAGCAGCAATGAAGACTCAATGCAGCCAAAAATAAATAAATAAATTTATATAAATAAATAATATCCAATATGCAATCCATAGGCAAATTTAATAGAAAATATTCCTTTCTAGCGCTTTTCTCCCAATCCAGCGTCACATATTGCCTTTGGTGACATGTCTCTTTAATCTCTTAAATCTAGAACAGTTCCACAGTCTTTCAGGACACTGATCCAGACCAATGGCTGGATAGAATGTTTCTCAAGTTGCATTTTTTTCTGATTGTTTCTTTGTGATTAGATTCAGAAGATGTATTTTTGACAGGAATACTACAAAAGAGATACTGTATACTTCTCAGTACCTTACATCAGGAGGTACATCATGTCATTTTGTCCCATAATTGGTGACATTAACTTTGACCATTTAGTTATGGTGGTGTGTGAGATTTCTCCACCCTGAAAGTACTGTTTTTATCCCTTTGTAATGAATAAGAAATCTAAGGATACTTTGAGATTGTGTAAACATCCTTTTCCCCAGCAAAATTTCACCCAATGATTTTTAACATCTATTGATAATTCTATCTGAGTCAATTACTACTATATGGTTGAAAAATGGTGATTTCCTAATTTCATCATTTCTTGTATGTATATTAGTTGACATTCCACTATCAAGAATTGTCATTTCTTCCCCCCCCATACTTATTTAACATTGTAAGAACAAGTAAGCTCCCATGGATTCTTTTTTTTTAAATTCATTGTTATAATCCATTTCCATCATTATTCATTCGTGATGCTCAAATTGTCCCAGATGGGTAAGTAGAGTTACCTTCAAACTGGCTTCTGTTTCCTTTTTTTTTTTTTTTTTTGCGGTACGCGGGCCTCTTACTGTTGTGGCCTCTCCCGTTGCGGAGCACAGGCTCCGGACGCGCAGACTCAGCGGCCATGGCCCACGGGCCTAGCCGCTCCGCGGCATGTGGGATCTTCCCAGACCAGGGCACGAACCCGTGTCCCCTGCATCGGCAGGCGGACTCTCAACCACTGCGCCACCAAGGAAGCCCTCCTGTTTCCTTTTGACACATCCTCATCATTCTTTGAAAATCTTGCTTTATGGGACAAGATTTTCAAGGGCATTTTATACTTTCCCTCCCTCTGTCTGGGAATCAGCCATTTCTCCAGAGTCTGGTTCTTTTTATTGGAGACTGGCATTTAGAAACCAAGGTCTAAGGACACATAATATGTTTCAAAATATTAAAATAACACTATCTGTTTCCTTGGGTCACCATATGGAAGATTGGTGCGGCGATATGCAATCCTGATTCTAGCATTACCTGTGTGACTTCGGCAATTCCCTGCATTCCCTGGGGTTGACTCCTCATCTGAAAAGAAATTGGATTAAATAAGTATTTCTTAACCTTTTCCCGGTCACCAACATGTTTGAGAATCTGATAAAACTATAGTCCCATCTCCCCAGAGGCAAGCTCAAAGAGGCAAAAAATTGCACACATTTTAGGGGGTTCGGTCTCCAAAGCCCATTTGAGGCTTCAAATCCCTGGATTAGGTGATCTCCAAGGTCTCATCAACGCTGACATTGTGAGTCTACAAGCGCCCGCGATGCTGTCAGAATGATTCTTAAGAGACATCAAATTTGGAGGGATTTATATAGAAACAGATGAAAAAGGATACAAAGAAAGGAGCCTGTGAGCAATGCATTGCTCAGCCACAGTTCTTTGCCCTTTCCAAATTCAGGACGCACAGTAGTCATAGGTGAGAGGTTTTGGCGGGAAGGTCCCCGGGTGGGCGGGGAACGCCGGGGTGGGGTAAGGAGACCCGAGCCAGACCCAGGTTTCTGCAGCCCTCCGCTCCGCCCACCAGGGCTCGCTCTTGCCCTTCGGCTGGGTGGCCGAGGATCTGGGCGGGCCGGGCTACTATCCCGCCCCTGGCAGCGGCGAGGCAACGGGGAGCATGGAGGGCGCCGGAGCCCGGAAGAAACGCGCCGTCCAGGCCCCGCCCATCTGCCCTCCCTCACACCCGCCCGCCCGCGGACGTCCGCGGTGCTCCGGTCGCCATGGTGACCAATCGAGGCCCAGTCCCGCCCCCGCCCCTCTTCCCCGGCCCCCTGACGTCGGCGCACGTCAGCGGCGGCGCGCGCCTGGCTGGGCCCTGCGGAGCGGGAGGGACTGAGCGAAGGAGTGAGCGGAGCGGCCGTCGCCCGAGCGGAGCTGAGCAGCCAGCCAGCCTGCCCGCCGCCCTCCAGCCCGCGCTCCAGTCCGCAGTGTCTAGCAGCGGGGCCCAGCATGGTCATGGCGGATGGCCCGAGGCACTTGCAGCGCGGGCCGGTCCGGGTGGGGTTCTACGAAATCGAGGGCACGCTGGGGAAAGGCAACTTCGCCGTGGTGAAGCTGGGGCGACACCGGATCACCAGGACGGAGGTGCGGCCCGGGGCTCGGCGGGAGCGTCCGAGGCGAGGGTTCTGGAGAGGAGCTTGACCGAGAGGGGCAGCCGCAGCGGGGGCCTGGGGAGATCCGAGAGGCCGGGTCACTAGCTGAGGCGAGAGGGCCTGGGAGTATGAGGACCCAGGAGGTCCAGGGGTCGGTGAGCGCCGCAGCGACCGGGGCCGCGTCACCCGGACCCCAGTGTCGTCCGATTGGAAGCCCGACCAGCAGGGGCTTTGCCTTTCCTAGGCCACCACCGTGGCCACACGGAATTTCACCCAGAGCCTCCCACCCGAGCCGTGACCTGGTCTGTGGCCTCCGCTCTGGAGCCCAAGTTCCGCGTCTTCCCTGCTTTCAGCTGGGGGTGGGGTGGGAGGGGAAGTCTCCGTGCTCCTGGGCTGCGCGGTGAGAGACGTTGCCAGCCCCGAGGAGGGGACCGCCTGTGCTCGGACTCCCCGGACTGGGCTTCGCGCGGCTCCCGGGATCCCGGCGCCCCTCCCCCGCACGAGGAAGGGGCCACTGGCCGGGAATGCCCGGGCCGCCACTGTCCATCTTCTCTTTCTCTTTTTGCCAGACAGTATCTCTGACTTAGTGTCAGGCTAGTTTGATCTCGTGCCTGAGGCATTTCCACCTATTACTCCAGACAATAGAGCTGGTTAAAATGGTCATCTCTGCATTTGCACAGTTGGTGGGTTGGTCTTTCTTATCCTAGGTTATCCCTTTACCAGGTGTGCATTCTGGCTGTGAGTACGCGTTCCTTAAGCCGCAGCATATTCTGCCTCTCTACTCATAAAGCCCTCGACTGCTTCCTGACGGTGAAGCTAGCATCCCCCCCTCCATTGCACATTCTAATGCACCGCACATATTTTCTCGCAAGTCTCTGTTCTTACCTAACCCGCCCCCCCTTCCTTTCACCGCTTCGAGCTGCTCTCCTCAGGGTCTCTATTTTAAGACGTGCAAATTAAATACTTTAGAAAAACGGTAGAAACAAAACCGTTCTTTAGAATAAAACCTTGTGTTTTTGACGTACTCTACTGTGCCTCATTGTAGTTGTTCTGGAGTTTCACCCTTTTTCAGTTTTTTTCTTTCTTCCAGTTTTCATCCTATTCAGTGTTTCCCCTTATTAGTGCGAAATGTACCAGAGTTCGGATATGAACGTAGAATTCTTTTTCAGAATGGCTGTGTAAGGTAAAGGACATTTGAAAACTAGAGGGATTTTTGTAGCTGTTGTTCTTAGAAGTTTTGCTGAATGTGAAGAATTCCATTTCCAAAAAGAAGGGGCATATGTCATTGTGTCATCCTCACTTTTTGCCCTCCCCTGCTTATCCGGAGGCAGCCGAAATCCGGCTTATGTTTTTAGCATCAGGACCAAAATCACAAATTTTCCTCTCACAAATTTACCAGAGTTAGAAATTTAGGTTAAGTTTGTATTGATAAATAATGTGACTATAGTGAGATTACTTAATCTGATCCCAGCATTTTTAAAAACGAAGAAAGAAGTTAATTCCATTCCTCCAAAGAACGATGGCCCAATGCCATGCTATTTGCCCTTTAATTACGTGAAAAGAAGGCATTTGTAATGGGTATTTTTATATGGGTCCTTGCTTAATGACTCTAAAAATCAAACAAATTTCACAAAGGACTTCTACAGAACTTTTGAACTAGATTGTTAGGTGGTTGAATTCCAAACCCATCAGCACATAACATTTTTTTCTCATCAGCTCTTATAAGTATTAATTGAAAGATTTAATTGTCAGCTGTTACTTATTAGGTCAAATTTAGGTAATATAGTATCTATTTAAGAACTGCTTAAGGGGAGCTGATAAGTGACTGACACTTTTTCTTGAGGTTGTCCTTTCAAACCGTAACTTTTAAACTGATATATTTTGTAGGGCTAGGGGGCAGTGTGGAGTAGTATCATGGTTTGGCTATCAGTGAGATCAACGCATTTGTAATTGAAGGCACAGGTCAGATCATGAAAGAGCACTCAGATCCTGAATTGTGTGCATAGTATATTTGTGTAAAATGATTTAAAGTAAAAGCTAAATTTCTAGTCTGTAGAACCCATCTATCGTTGCTTTTCTAAGAAAGTGTTCTTAACATTTAAAAAGAAATAGTGTGAATTTAAGATGGGTGGGTATGAGTGTTGTGGTAATTTATTGTAACTGGAGATATTAAAGATGAGAGGGGTGAGGGAGATAGCAAGGCATTGATGAAGAGAAAAGTTCCTGTACATGTCAAGTTTTATAAAGTTGCTCTGTGAACTTTTGTGGTAATTTTCGTTAAGAATTGTTTAGCACAGATGCAATTGTTTCTTACTGTAGTTTGCTATTTGTTAATGAGGATTTAAAGCAGTATTTTTTATCTTTATTCACTGGGTAAATATTTGTATCTTTAATAAATACAACAACTACCTCAAATACTATAAGTAAGATGGATAGTGGAAACTTTAAAGTGTTGTTTAACATTATTTGAGGTTCTCATTGCTGAACATACAGTAATTATAGTGAGAACAATTAATATGGCATAAAGAACAATATCAATAAAATATGATTATACTTACTGCTTAGAAAGATTTCTTCAATATAGTATGCACTGACATCAGTATTAGTTTGTGTGTTTTAAAATGTAACGGTCTTGAGCTTCCCTGGTGGCGCAGTGGTTGAGAGTCCGCCTGCCGATGCAGGGGACACAGGTTCGTGCCCCGGTCCGGGAAGATCACACATGCCACGGAGCGGCTGGGCCCGTGAGCCACGGCCGCTGGGCCTGCGCGTCCGGAGCCTGTGCTCCGCAACGGGAGAGGCCACAGCGGTGAAAGGCCCGCGTACCGCAAAAAATAAATAAAATAAAATGTAAGGGTCTTTTTTCCCAAGTTTGAACTCCAGGCAAATTTTAGGGTTCAGTTTGAACAGCTAAGTGATGAACAGTTGGACCCTTTTATTTTTAATTGGTTCTCCGTCTCTTGTTCTGTATCACTGAAAAATGATGTATTTTCACAGAGCTTGGGAGATCCAATACTGCCTTTTAGGTGGAAAAAAAAAATCAGTAGACAAAAGAGATCTTCATTTTGGTCTAATCTATCAAATAGCTTAACATTGTTTAAGAAATATAATTACATCATCATCTGAAGCAGTGTTCTAATGTTAGATCTCTATGTAAATTTTACACACAAAAGGGAAGGCAGGTGATGGTAGAATCCAGCTTCTTAATATAATACTTCATAAAAGCTTTGTAGTATTGGTTTGTGATTTATGAATTAGAGTAGCTAATTTTATAAAATTAACATAATGGAAAAAGAATAGTAGCATTTAGACTGTTAAACTATTTTAGGCAGTAGTGGTTGCTAGTTTGCTATGCTGTGAGTGTCCTTGAGAAGTGTATTTTATTAATACTGCACTAGTAAAGAACTTTTTCCCTCTAACTAAGCATATGACTAGTTTTTTGTTGTTGTTTTTTTGTCTGTTAAATAAAATTTCAGAAAAGTCATTTGTGCCCTTAAACTTTTTTGTCTCTATAAAAGAAACATAATCTTGCTGTAGAAAATATCAAGAAGAATATAGTGCACAAAAAAGTACATGTGTAATTCCTCCCTCAGTGGAAATAAATCATTCTTAACATTATGGTATATTTCCCTCCAGTCTTTCTTTTTTTTTTAATGCTTTTTTTTCCCCATAGATGAGATCACATGGTAGATATACTTATATAAATTGTATCTTCTTTTTCCACTTATCATTATAGCCTAAACATTTTGCTTATTATATATAACTTTATTAAACATTTTTAATAGCTGCATAATGTTCTACCTTGTAGATGAATCCTATTTTACTTAACAGTTTTCTTATTTAACATTATGCAGTTTCAAGTTTTCACTTACAATAAATAATTTGCAGTGAATAATTTTTATGTATATAACTCTGTATCTGCATTTTCAGTTATTTTAAGGGGGAGAGATTGGAGGTAAATTCCTAGAAGGGAAATACCAAGTAAGAAGGTATTGTTTTTACATTAAAGAAATAGTGTATTTTTATTATCAAATCTATCATGTTTATTATTGAACATTTTTAAAAGTGAAGATAAATGAAAAGAATTAACTATAATATCACCACCCAGAGATAACCATCATTAGTTATTTTCACACCTTTTCTGTGATAATTGAGTTTTCCTCAATACCATACCTCTTGTGTTGCTTGGCTAAAGAGCATATGAATGTGTGGTCCATGGAATCTTAAAGATATTTCACACAGATTCTGAAAATTATTTTATTAAAATGGCATGTAGGTATTACTTATAATTAAGAAAATCTGGAATATAAAGCATAGCAAGGGACTTTCAAAAACTGCTTTTTTCACTGAAAATCATTCTGTGTGCATTTGGGCACTTTTATATTTAGGCATAATTCGTAAACTAACTACTACCTTAAAACGTAAGCATTTTTAAAGCTTTCCAAATAGTTAAGTACAAAATTGCATTTTTAGAGCAAAGGTAGAAACAAAAGAAGGGCATATTACACCCTGATTATGGTATTTCTTGAGGAAGAGAACTCAATTTTTTAATACATTTGAATTTTATATTTTGCTTTAAAATTTTAAGACTCCTCTCTGTAGTCTTGGTGTTAATCTTGTTCTATAAAATATTCCAGATGTCAAGAAGCAGCTGTACTATGTGCAACAGGAGGAATTGTTACCAAATAAGTTAACCAGTAATGTTTGTATCTAGGCCTATGTATGATCTTTAACTGTGTGTTGAAATAAAAATTAGATTTTTCATGGAACATATATGCTTTACTAGAAATTGTTCTTTAGTTTCTTGGCACTCCAGACAAGTAAAATTTGTCAAGTTTATTCTGCTACATATTGTTCAGAATGATCTGTTCTTTGGGAGGAGGGGGAGACAAACATGCAAAATACGAGTTGTATAAATTTTTATATTCTGTAGAAATGCTTAACAGGGTTTCATGCATTCTGCTTTTAATTCCACTGGGAAATTCTGTCCCAGTCATCAGGCAATTAAGAAACCATTTATTTGGAAATAACTGAAACTGGCCTCGATTCCTGGATTCACATGATGTTATTTGATTTATGGCCCACTACTGATGGCAGATTCATTTCCTTGGAGCCAAATGGATTCCAGAAATTCATTAAGATATCTTTCTTTCCTCTTTAGTGTACCTAATACCTCTTCTACTTTCCACCTCCATATTTTTAAAATATGTCATTTATGTAAAAGTTCCTTTATACAGGACATTTGTGGAGAATGCCTTCTCACCCTTCAAAGAGAAGCAGCCCATATATCCAGTTTGAGTTTATTGGAAGCGTGAAAGATGGTTACATTTGGGAATTTCATCAGAAACTTTTCATTTTAAAAAACATTTAAAAAATACTTTAAACAGGTTAACATGGGAATCTTGGATGAATTAAACTGAAAATTTGTTTTTTCTTCTTTAAAGTAAACATAGTATTTATGTGTTTTTCCCCCAATTACAAAAGATATGTATGTTCTTTGTAGACATTGTTGAAAAACTTGAAGAAGAAAATAAACATTCCTATTTTAATTCCACCATCCAGACCAAGAGACAACCACTGTTAATATTTGGTTCATATACTCTTAGCTATTCACATATATTTTATATATATATATATATAAAATAAAATTGATGTCATCTATACATATAATCTGTGTTTTTTACTAAATCTGTTATTAACATTTTCCCATTTAAAAAAATAATGTCTAAAAGCATGGTTAAATAATATCCTTGCATTTGACTCTCTGTATTTCATTTAATCAATTTCCTGTTATTGAACATTTAGATTATTTCTCTCTCTTGCTGTTTCTCTTTCTAAAATAATATTTCAGAGCACATTCCTGTATATACATCTTTGTGCATTTATCTGATTATTTCCTCAGGGTAATCCCATAGCAGTGGAATTCTTGGGTCAGGGAGTATGTCCTTACATCCATATCTGATGGCATGAGATGCCAAATTACCTGCAAAATAGGAGTACCTAGTAATTTTTGTCAGGAAGAATACATAATTTTTAAATCTTTCCCAGTTTGATAGGGAAAAACAATATTTTTATTTGAATTTGCATTTCTTTGATTTACTTTGATTACAGTTTTATAAGATGACTGTTTACATTTCTTTTGTGAATTGCTTTTTGTCTTTGGGCCAGTTTTTTTAATTGAGTTTTCTTTTTGTTGATTTATTTAAGTACTTTTTAAGATAGATTATTTTTTGTTTGTTTGTTTGTTTGTTTTTGTGGTACGCGGGCCCCTCACTGTTGTGGCCTCTCCCGTTGTGGAGCGCAGGCTCAGCGGCCATGGCTCACGGGCCCAGCCGCTCCGTGGCATGTGGGATCTTCCTGGACCAGGGCATGAACCCGTGTCCCCTGCATCGGCAGGCAGACTCTCAACCACTGCGCCACCAGGGAAGCCCTAAGATAGATTATTTTTAATCACTTCGTTTTATAGTCTTAAAAATTCTCTGTTCAATTTTTATGGATCTAAAAGTGTAGTGACATTTACCTTTCCTCCAATCTCTTTTCCTTACACACCATTATAAAAGTCAGATTAAATTTTAATGAGGATTTATTTTATTGTGTAAATTCTTACATTTTAAAAGTCAAATTTTAAACTGGAAAAAAAGTTTATTTATTCTTAAAGGATAACTGGAGAACTCCATGTCAGTTTTATTACTGCTTTCAGAAACCCTTTCATTGTAGACCACTCAATCACAATCACTATTCAATCAAACAATAGGCTGGTATGTTCTGATTCTACCTGTGATTTAATGTATAAGCTTGAAAAGTGCGTTCACTTTTTTAATTTCAGAGGTCTAATTATATGGTAAGGATTTTGCTCCTTGGTACTTCAGAAGGACAGTGTAGAATTAGTGTATTAGTAGTAAATAGCACTGAACCACATATTACCTGAGACAGCAAACATATGTTAATCCCTTCTGATTTTTTACTAGAAGGATAGCTCTTATTGTGTAACTCCTTATAAAGTCCCCCAAAGCCAGTTTTGTGTGTGGTTTCTTTAAGTGCATGAGATTAATATTTCTTTTATGAGAAGTGAAATAATTGTTTCTAAAAGTATCAAAAAGTGTACCATTACCATTAAATTACATTTTGAAACTTGAAAAAATCCCTTTTATCCATCAGCTTAACACTATTTCATTTCTGCTCTTACATTTAATTCTTTGTCTTCTTTGCAAATTTGTGTTTTACATAGTTGTTACTTTTACTTTTTTTTTTTGCTTAACATTGTTGGAAACATTTCTATGTATATAGTCTTCATAATTAATATTTAAATCTTATTAAATAATATAACCATTTTATAGAGAACTTAGAGAAATAATAAAATGAAAATGACTAATGTTTCACAGATGGAGAAGTTAGCATATATAATAAATATAACTTCATTTCACTTTTCTTTTTTTTTCTTATTAAAAAAGTAGTTCATGCTCATTGAAGAAAAATTGCACTGAAAAGTAAATCAGGAAAATAAAATAATTCATGATTTTTTTTTCACCCACCAATAACATTTTTGTCATATTTATATCTAGTTTTTATTGGTCTTTTTCTATATATACCTTGTGTTGAGACTGCAATGATATCCTCATTTTTTAATTTAATATTTTAGTCTCGTCATTTCTCCATATTATTAAAAGGAACTATTTTAATAGCTGTATAACGGTCATAATATAAACCTACCATAAATCATGTACTTATTTCCCAATTATTGTTTCTATTTTTTATATTATAAGCAATACTCTTGAATATATTTACACACAAATCTTCATCATCATTTCAGATTATTTTCTACAAATAAATGCTCAGAAATAGAAGCCTTAGGCTAAATGGGATGGATGATTTTTAAGGTTCTTGCAAAAGATTGTCAAATCACCTTCCAGAAAAATTATAACCTATTTTATATTCCTACTAACAGTATATAAAAATGGCCATCTCATTGAATTTTAGCTCACAAGGGTGTTTTTTCATCTTTATGAATATAATTTGAAAAAGTATTTTTGAGATATAATTGACATATAACATTATATTAAGTATATATACATTTTCCTATTTATGAGGTTGAATATCCAGTGTTGCTACTTTACATGGGATTTAGTTTGATAGTAATTATTCTAGTTTATCCAATACGCTCTCCAAAGTTGTATAGGAAACCTTCCTTTTGTGTCCTAGCAGAAGAAATATTAATTTTTTATCACCATATAAATTCATTGAAGGTTTTTTTAAGATATTGTATGCATAATTGGGAATTAGTTGAATAATTTAGATGAGCAACACCAAAAATGGATCCTTTGATTTGGAGTCCCTTGCTTGACTTTGTTGTAACCATGAGATTTTGTCCTTGGTACTATGTTCAGAACTAAGTAGAGAAGGGATGCAGAGAGGAAGTTCCCAGAAATCTAAGTTCATAGTTATCTTTTGTGTGTGTGTGTGTGTGTGTGTTTTGCGGTACGCGGACCTTTTTCACTGTTGTGGCCTCTCCCGCTGCGGAGCACAGGCTCCGGATGCGCAGGCTCAGCGGCCATGGCTTATGGGCCCAGCCGCTGCGCAGCATGTGGGATCTTCCCAGACTGGGGCACGAACCCGTGTCCCCTGCATCGGCAGGCGGACTCTCAAGCACTGCGCCACCAGGGTAAGCCCCATAGTTATCTTTAAAATGAACTAGTGGAGCACAGCTCTTTTGTAAATTCAGAATTTCATACAACATTGGGGAAATCCTCCAATGCAGATGTTTGTTGTTCATTAAATTTGTTTTCCAAAATGTGTTCTCTTTGTTCTCACAGACCTATTAAGTTCCTTGAAGGTAGGAATCATATATTGTTCATTTTTGTATTCTGGACATAATTCCGGGCATACAACAGGTGCTCAGTAAATGTGTGAATAATAGGCTCATTGAAGAGTGAAAAGATGGAACTTGAAGTTAGAAGGCCTGTGGGTTATTTCCCATTAATTCACTTGAGCTTTAGAACCTTTGTAGATTATGTAACATCTTTTGAACCTCAGTTTCATCAACTCATGAGTGTACTGCTTGTTCCATTTACTTCAAAAAATTGAGATATAAATGAGATAAAATATATGAAAGTATCATGTTAAATTAAAAAGTGCTGTACAATTGTGAAAGTCATCATCATATTTCTGGGAAGTACTTGGTAAAGAGTCCCATTGTTAAGAAATTACCTGGAAGAGTATAGCAGAGATGACTACCTGATCACCAAAACTCCACTCTTTCCTCTTCTTCCTGGACCTACAGCTCAAATGTTTCTTGGCCTCCCTTACATTTAGGTATGGTCATATGACTAAGTTTTAACTATTGTGTGTCACTTCCAGGACTGGCCCATAAAAACCTCTCAGGAGGGCTCCTCCAAGCTTTTTTCTCCTTCTGTCTGACTGGAATGGGGACAACCTTCAGGGTTGTCTGTCCTTTTTTTTCTTTGGCCATGAGCTGCGTGGCTTGTGGGATCTTAGTTCCCCGACCAGGGATTGAACCCGGGCCCCCTGAAGTGAAAGCACAGAGTCCTAGCCACTGGACCACCTGGGAATTCCCAGGACTGTCTATCCTTTACCCTTTACCACCTTTATTTAACCCTTTAAAGGTAATAAAGACTCCTTGTATACATCGTATGACTGCATGGAAGAGGGCTACCTGCTAACTTCTTTATCCGTCCAGTTTTGCTGCATGAAAAATAAACTTCCGTTGTGTTCAAATCAGTGTACGTTTTGGGGTCTACTTGTTATAGCAGTTAGACTAGCCCTGACTATTACAAGGAGCATGCTAACACACAATCTACTTTTTCATAATCCTCTGAAAGCAGCCTTACAAACAAGGGGTAACAGTGTGAAGATATAAATATATAGCCTTGTGGTCCACATACATACAGTCTGTGACCCGAGATAAAATTGAGGAGAGAATTATATTTTGTCATTAGAGAATTTTTTGGCTGAGAACAGTTAAATAATGAGTTTATAACTTAATAAAATTTAATTAGGTAACATATATTTTTCACTTTTTCATTATTTGAGGCCCAGATTCCAAAAGAGTATCAAAGAGGAGAAATCTCTTGGTAATACCTCACTTTAATTGGTATTTAGTATTTAAACTTTTTCTTTAACATTAAATATGATGCTCAAGATATATATAATAAAAAATTTTCTTAATGACAATAACCATGCTGAGATTTTTAAAACCATGATTCCTTTCTATTTATTTATTTTTTCTGTTTATTAGATAATTGTGACCCACTTCATTATAAAAGCTTTTTGTTAGGGAGGGACTACTGGTATGTAGATGCACTCCAGAAATTGTAGGGCAAGAAATTTTCTTCAAAATATGCATGTCTATGAAACTCCATGTTACCTTCCTAAGGAATGTTGAGGAAATTAAAATATACACTTATCTTTTTATCTGGCAGCTTTTACCCAAAGTTACCCAAAATAACTGATAATCCTGTATTCTATCATACTGTAGTTGGGCAGGGCGGTCATCTTACATGTATTGGTTTGAGGTGGTTCAATAATGTTCCTACTAGCAAGTACAATATTAATCAGTCACTCCTCTAGCAGTCAAAGTTTAGCACTTTTTACTTTCTAGAATATTTTGATATGGGAATAAATACCACCAAACATAATGAAAATAGCTATCACAAAACCTGCAAACTTTACTGCCTAGAGAAGGAGCTACCCCCTTTCTTCTTAGGCAATAAATTTAATTTTACTTGTCATGTTTAGTAATCTTATTTCCCTTGGGAAGCTTGAGTTCTTCTATGAGTTACAATTAATTCAAATTAGGAAACAAGCTATGGACAGCAAAATAGAAATAGAGAAAGGTAAGAAGTAAACTTTACTGTAGAACTTTAAGAGATAACAGGAAAGGACAGGGCAACTGTAATGAAAGAAGAAAAAATGTATTAACAGGAGCCTAAGGGAATTGAGTTGACAGGTTGAGTCCTATTTTCTTGATTACCTTTTAGGAGTATTGAACTATTATACCACATACAATAATTGATATAAAAAATTACCCTGGGGCTTCCCTGGTGGCGCAGTGGTTGAGAGTCCGCCTGCCGATGCAGGGGACACGGGTTCGTGCCCCGATCCGGGAAGATCCCACATGCCGCGGAGCGGCTGGGCCCGTGAGCCATGGCCGCTGAGCCTGCACGTCCAGAGCCTGTGTTCCGCAACGGGAGAGGCCACAACAGTGAGAGGCCCGCGTACCGCAAAAAAAAAAATTACCCTGAAACAACAACATAAGACCGAATTATGTTCAGAATGCTTTTGGGTAGAATGTGAAGTACATTTCAGAGTTTTTTCAGAACTTGTTAAAGTTTGGGTAGTTCCCAATTTTCTGAAAGTTTTATCTGAGTCAGAATAGCTTATTTCCTAACCAAATGCCAAATACTAATTTAAAAAAATTAGTTCTTTTTGGTTCCATGAAGAAAGTACGCGATTGTTGATTTCTGACTACCTAGTTATTCACCTTCAGATGCATTTCCTTCAAATTGTTAACTTTTGAGTGGTTTGGGTTCCTATCTAGTTATGACAGGAAGAGGCCACATTTTTTGAAATCAAATTCCTTTAAGGAAGTAAAAATTTAGTGTGATTACTAACATTTGAGTTTTTGCACTTGATTTTTAAAACAAAATTTAATCCAATTGGTATCTTTTCATGTAGATGAGTTTTAATTATTTACACTTAGTTTTTTTCCAGAAAGGTGTATCTCTATGCTTTGGAACCTATCACTTGCTTTTCTAGAACAATTGTATTTCAGTATAAAAGAAACTGTCTTTTACTTGGCTGATCATTTGTTTATAGGTACTTTGCAGTGGGATGATAACTAATTGAAACTGCTGAGATTTTATTTTTTCGGTTTTTAAGTGGAATAAGGAGTTACAGTTGTACTGAAAGAGAAATATGTTTTATTCAAGTATCTTTGCAGGGTTATTCTTCATAGCACATTAGAGACACTCCCAAACAATCTGCCACAGTGCCTTATACATGGTAGATGTTTAAGAAATACTTGTTGAATGATGAATGAATGAGCATTGAATTTAAGCTAGTTATCATCGTCACAGGGACCTACAGGCGAAGTCTTAGATGTCATTTTTTTAAAAGATTCTTAACTGGAAATGTTAACCATTGTATACTAATTGTATTTATTTGTGTCTGGGATGCAGGTGGCGATAAAAATAATAGATAAGTCTCAGCTGGATGCAGTGAACCTTGAGAAAATCTACCGAGAAGTACAAATAATGAAAATGTTAGACCACCCTCACATAATCAAACTTTATCAGGTATGACTTAGCTTTACACCTCTCCATGCTTTTTACATTCAATACTCTATTTTACATCATCATTTTTCTCTTTTATGTTAGTTTTTTTAGTCTATAAAAAGATAACTATATGCTTTTATTCATCTGAATACATCCATTTTTCTATATTTAAATTAAAAATTAAGAAATAAAAAACTGCTAGCAGCTTAATTTTAAGTTGTCTCTCAGACTGTAAGTTATTTGATTGCCAAGTTTGTAGTTGTGCGTTTATGATAACATGCTTAAACCTACTGGGTTTTGGTGGTGGTAACATTAATGAGGATATGGCAGTTTTGCTTACTTAAAAAATATATTGTTTATGTTTTATGAAATACAAAGGCTAAAATAGTATATTACTTAGTGGCATACTTTATAATACCTAGAGCCAAATGTTTATTTTGGAGGGGGTTCTTTTATCAGATAAAGTAAATAAGTTACTTTTTTTTAATTAACTTTATTAAGATACAGTTTTGTTAAAGTAAGCTGCACCTCTTTCAAGTGTAAAGCCATGTTTTTTTTGTTGTTGTTTTTTAAAATTTATTTTATTTTTGGCTGTGTTGGGTCTTCACTGCTGTGCGTGGGCTTTCTCTAGCTGTGGTGAGCGGGGACAACTCTTCATTGCGGTTCGCAGGCTTCTCATTGTGGTGGCTTCTCTTGTTGCGGAGCATGGGCTCTAGGTGCACAGGCTTCAGTAGTTGTAGCACACGGGCTCAGTAGTTGTGCCTTGCGGGCTCTAGAGCGCAGGCTCAGTAGTTGTGGCACACGGCTTTAGTTGCTCCACAGCATGTGGGATCTTCCCGGACCAGGGCTCGAACCCATGTCCCCTGCATTGGCAGGTGGATTCTTAACCACTGCACCACCAGGGAAGCCCAAGCCATGTTTTTGTAAAAGGAAGATTTTTCTCAGATTTTTGAAGAGTAATTTATATTTAAGAATGATAATGTAATATAAAACCCTTTTTTATATTTCTATTCCTTAATATTTAGAATTTTTATATTGGAAAACTGTTTTTAAGCTAAAATGTTACAGTATGCTAGTCTATGACTTTGATCTCTAAGTATGATGTGTGTACCTAGTGGTGTGCTGGGCTCAGCCTGTACTTGCTTGTGAGAGCTGATTGTTAAATTTTCAGAACTTTTGTGAGCCAGTTAACACCATGTTAGTGTCAATAGCTCAAAATCAGCGATGGTAGGAGTATTTTTACACCACAGAAATTGGTTTACAAGTCAGGCTCTTTTTTTTTTCCTCAGAGAGCTAGTGCTAGCACGCTACTCTGTGCACTCAAATTGGTTAGCACAAGTATCCCTTGGGGTATAATAAGAAAATATTAGAACTTCTAATTCTGTTAATCTTTTATATTTATCTTCTTGTGTGCCTCTTATAATGTATATAATATATTTATAAAATGGCACAAGTATGTAATTTGTGTCTCTATGTGTATATACTCATAAATATATATACATATATGTGTATATATACATTTACCTCTATACATACATACATGTATATATTTGACTAAATGACTTTATCAATAGAGATTTATAATGTAAACCATGTGGAGACCATTGGAGAGCATTACTGCTAGTTGAGAATGAGAGACTATGGTGTGCCACTCAAAACAATTCCTAAAACTGCAGAGGGCCTCTTAGAGCAAAGTTATGTCAGAGTGTTTCTCCCCTTAGGCTTCTTCTTTTTTTCCCTAAAGAGGATACTTATAAGAAACTAATCACATCCTTAGAAGTCTGATGACCCATAACTCAAACTGAGGTTAAAACTACCATGATTCTTCAACTATACTTCAATTAAAAAACAAAACAAACAAACCAAAAAACTACCACGATTCACATGATAATTCTGTCTTTATATGAACTCCAATAATCAGTTACATTAACTTACTGTTGGAGTTGTTTAGACCCAAATTGTAGGTAGCTCTTAGTTTTCAGACCTGTTTTAGGAATAGTCCTAAACTTAAATGTTAGAGCAAAATTAGTTTTTAGCCTTTCAGTAGATAGCACTTAAATATTACATTGTTAGCATGTGCCAGTATGTATGTTCCTTTCTGAATTTAGAAAAACTAATTTAAATAAAAGTGTATAGCAGTGGAGCTATGAAGAAGCTTTTGAACAATGTTTTAAAATAACAGTACTTTGTAAAAATATGAAAGTATAGTAGCTAGGTTACTTTGTGCCAGATTAGCTAGGTTACAGGCCAGATTACCTGAGCTCTATTTTATAAGCTCTACCATATAAACACAGCTAGAAAAGTCAGTGAGGAGGTAAAAAGTTGATCTTCAAAATTCCTGTTACCTATATTAGTATTTTTCAAACATGAATGTGCATTGTAGTCACCTGAAGATTTTGTTAAAATGATAATTCTTTGTCAGTAGGTCTGGCATGGGATCTGAGATTTTGCATTTCTAACAGAAGCCTGGGCAGTGCCGCTGCTCCTGCTGCTGGTCTGTGGACCACATTTGGAAGATGAAGGGTCTAGATTTTTCACAAAAATATTAGCATAAGGATATTGTCAGTCTTGTAAACCTCACCAGCTTCTGAATTATTCATAACTTGATACTTTTATTAGTAGTTTTAATTTAGGTAACTCCGTAGAATGTTGCAATCTTTTCCTGTGAGACTAATGTGGAATTATTTATCAATAGGTAATGGAGACCAAAAGCATGTTGTACCTTGTGACAGAATATGCCAAAAATGGAGAAATTTTTGGTAAGCACATTTCTTTCCATTTTTTTTTAAATTTGAAAATGTCAGTAAGCTTTATGAATAGAGTATCTTCTATTAATTCTCCTGCTTATTTAAAAGTTGCTAACATGAATTAGAAATTTTTAAGCATTAGAACATAAGAAAATATCCAGTAAGCTAAAGATATGGAATATAATTTAGTCTCTTGTATTTATGATATTAAAGCTATTGCTTAATTCTTTCATCTGTGTTAGAGAGATTGGAGAATCAAAGATAGGGGGAAACTTTCAGTCATATTGCAAAGGAGATTTTCTTTCATTTATCTTCCTTTTTACCTTTCTTTCCAGGGTAAAGATAGTCAGATATTTATTGAGCTTGTACTATGTCTCAGACATTGTACTAGGTGTAGGGGATACAGTGGTGACCTAAATAACACAGTCCCTGCTATTGTGGATCTTATAGTTTAGTAAGCTGTTAACTTTAGCTATAAGACCTCTGGGAAGTCACTAAACTTCTCTGGGACTCAGTTCCTTTGTCTCTAATAAAAAAATATTTGATTAATTGGTTTCTATGATCCACTCTAACCCTTAAAAAATTATAACTATTTTATTGGTTTTAGCTTTCATCTATTTTATTTTTACTTTATGGAGCAAGAACACTGTAGGTAGTCTAAATGTTTTGTTTTTTAACCTAAATTTAGTCCGAAATTGTTTTTTAAACAGCTTTATTGAAGAATTCACATACAGTAAATTGCGCACATATAATGTGTACAATTTAATAAGTTTTCACACACAGATGTATGAAACAGACCACCACCACAGAAGTTTCTTTGTGACCCTTTGTAATCGTTCTTGCCCCACCTCACCACCAGGCAAGCACTGATTTGTTTTCTGTCACTATAGATTAGTTTATGTCTTCTACAGTTTTATTATATAAAGGTGCTTATATAGTCTGTACCCTTTCTTTGTCTGGCTTCTTTTTCTCAGTTTAATTATTTTATGATTCATCCATTTTGTTGCATGTAATAACATATCGTTTCATTTTATTGTAAGTAGTATCCAATTTTGTAAATATACCCCAAGTTGCTTATCAATTCATGTATGGATAGACATTTGAATTGGTTTCAGTTTGGGGCTGTTACACATGAATTGCTATGAACATTCATGTACAAGTCTTTAACTTACAGTCTACCCTCAAGTAATATTCACCACTTCACATAGAGTGTAAGAACCTGGCAATAATATACTTCTGTTTAACCCTTCCTCACCGTTATTTCTTTGTCATACATTTTATTTATACCTATTTTATAAAACACAAAATACAGTGTCATTAATTTTGTTTAAAAAGTCAATCATGTTTTAAAGAGATTTCAATATTTTAAAAAATCTTATACATTTACTAGTGGAGTTACCATTGCCACATCTCTGTATGTAGATGCATGTTTTCATCTTCATTCCTTTATATGGATACATATTTTTATCTGGCATCATTTTTCTTCTGCCTGAAGGACTTTATTTAGCATTTCTTGCAGTGGAGGTCTGTTGGAGATGAAATCTTTCAGCTCTTGTATGTCTAAAATAATCCTTATTTTGTCTATTTTTAAATGATATTCGTACTGGGTATGTAATTCTAGGTTGACTTTTTTCCTTTCAGTGCTTTAAAGATATTGCTCCACTGTCTTCTCATTTGCATTATTCCTGACAAGAAATCTGCTGTCATCCTTTTCCTTTATTCTTCTGTATATAATGTGCCTTTTTTTCCCTCTGGCTGCTTTCAGGATTTTCTGTTTACCACTGGTTTTAACAGTTTGATTATGATGTGCCTTTGTGTGGTTTTCTTCATGATTCTTATGGTTGGTGTTCATTGAGCTCCTTGAATCTGTGAATGTTAAGTTTCCATCAGATTCAGAAAATTTTCAGCTATTATTTTGCTGGCCTCTTTGTCAAAGACTCCAGTTGCACATAGATTAGGCTGTTTGAAATCCTCCCACTGCTCACTGATTCCAATTTTGAAAATTCCTCTTTCTGTCTGTATTTCATTTTGGATAGTTGCTATTTCTATGTCTTCAAGTTATTTAAATTCTTTAGCTATTTGTTTCAACTAGAAGCTTCTTAGCTGAAGTGGTGTGGGCTTTGAAGCCAAAAAGATCTGGTCTGCAATGCTGGCTATACCATATTAATTGTCTTTCAAGAAATCTTTATTGAAAGCTGACTATATGTCCCACACTGTTCTGTGTGGGAAGAGTACCACAATGAAGAAAACAGACAAAGATTCCTTTTCTCAGGAACCTTGCCTTTCAGTGTGGGGAGAGAGACAATATGCAAAATAAGTAAACTGTATAGTGTACTAGATGGTGGTACATGCTATAGCAATAAAGCAAGGAAGGGGGCATGTGGAGTGGGAGAGTTGATTGCAATATGAAATAGAGTGGTCAGGGAAGGCCTCGCTGACATTTGAACAGACTAGAAAGTACAGCCATATAGATATGGGGAAGAGAGGGTGGCCCAAGGAGAGGGAAGAATAAATGCAAAGCCCCTGAGGCAGCAGTGTGCTTGGTGTGTTCAAGGAATAGCAGGAAGTCCAGTGTAGGTGGAGAGAAGCAAGCAAGAGGGAAGAGCAAGAGCTAGCAAGGAGGAATATTAGAAAGGTCAGACGAGGTCAGAAAAGTAAATGGGAGGCAGGAGTGGGGCAGATTTGGGGGCTTTGTAGACCATGTAAGGACTTTGGCTCTTACCTTGAATAAAATTAGGGAACCATTAGAGAGGTGTTTGAACAAAGAAGTGATTGTATCTAAGCTAACATTTTAAAAGCATCACTGGCTGCTGTGTTGAGAATAGATTGTAGTGAGCAAGGATGGAAACAGGGAGACCAGGTAGGAGACCAGTAGTCCCAAGTGAGAGATGATTATGGCTCAGGCCAGGGTAGCAGTAGTGTACATGGTGCCAGGTGGTCACTCACGGTATGTTTTGAATGAGTAGAATCAGTAGGATTTCTTGAGAGATGGAGACCACCCAAGTAGAGAATATGATTAGGAAAGAGACCAATGTCTGATCCCCAAGGCACTCAAACATTAAAACCTCAGGAAAATAGAAAGAACTAGCAAAGAAGACAGAGAAGAAAACCAAGAGAATGCAATGTCTTGGAAACCAAATGAAGAAAGTGTTCTCAGGAGGATAGAGTGAACATCTCTGTCAGATGCTGCTGATAGTCAAGAGACATAAAGAATGACAATTGACCATTGTATCTGTTTTGGTGGAGTGAGTGAGCCAAAGCTACACTGAAGAGCAGATGAGAGAGGAAAATGGAGAGAGCCAAACAGAAAACTCTTAAAAGGATTTCCACTTCAAAAAGGGAGAAAAAGAAATGAGAAGGTAGTTGAGGTCAAGGGAAGGATTTTGTTTGTTTTTTGCGGTACGTGGGCCTCTCACTGTTGTGGCCTCTCCCATTGCGGAGCACAGGCTCCGGACGCGCAGGCCCAGCGGCCATGGCTCACGGGCCCAGCCACTCCGCAGCATGTGGGATCTTCCCGGACTGGGGCACGAATCCGTGTCCCCTGCATCGGCAGGCGGACTCTCAACCACTGCGCCACCAGGGAAGCCCCATTGGAATATTTTTTAAAGCTCCGGGCTGTAGTTTTATGAGTAAACTAGATAGAAATGGCTATTATATGTTAGGTGTCATTTCTATGAAAATAGAATATTCTAAGTTGCTACTTCTTGCTAAGACCATTGATGATGAAGGTTTGGATCACATTGTTTTATATAAATTGAAGCATAATTTGGGGATTTTTCATGTAAAATAGCTAGAGTAAATATGGAAGATAAGACAGAGTAAACTGTAGTTTCAAGTAATTACAGGCAAAGCCAGCGAGTTTCTAAGGTGGAGCCCATGAAGACAGTAAAATAGAAGTGGGAAGATGCAGTCCATGGAACATTAATCAAGTAATGAAAAATATGTATAATGTTTTAAGTGAATTCTGAGCCAAAATGTTTTCAGTCTGTTTTAGATGAAACAGAACCACAGAAACAATATTCAACTATGTATTAAGCACTATATATTAAGATTTAATGTTCATGTTTATAATGTTGGAATTACTCTTTACAAATATACCTTTAGTGCCTCCTCTGTGCGGGAGGGCATTGTGTTCCTTTTTTTTCCCTTAGTTTTGTATTTAGGTGGCCAGCAAGTCATACTCTGTGTTCTTGAAAAATAACTTGAAATTAAACCCTTGTGTTTCCACAGTCATCACCTTTATCTAGGCTTTCATCCCCTCATGTCTCAATTATGAAGACCTCATGTTTTACCACGCCCTATTTCTTTTCCAGTCAAGTACATTTCTGATATATTTCCTGTTTAATCTTCCCCAACTATTATTTTTGTTATATTACTACTGTGTTCATTAACCTTTACTTACCTTCCTATTATTTATTGGATAAAATTCAGAATCTTCAATCTGCAAATAGATAACTCAACTAAGTAAATGGATGTGCCCAGCTATTCCTTACATAGGTCTACAGATTATCCTTAGGTAAGGACAACCAAATTGCCTCAATTAATAATCAGTCTCCCTCCCTTCCTTCCTTCCTTCCTTCCTTCCTTTCTCTCTTCCTTCCTTTCTTCCTTCCTTCCTCCCTCCCTCCCTCCCTTCTTCCCTCTCTCTGTTTGTTTCTTTCTTCCTTTCCATTTTTCTTGGTCTGTATCTTTCTATCTTACAAGTTTTTATTTTTACAAAAGTTAAACATGTACTAAAGTAAGAAGTCAAATAATTCTGCAAGATTCGTTACCAAAAAATACCTGTTTCCCATCCTCTTCCCCACCCCCATTTCCCTTTCTCAGAGGCAACCACTTGTACTTCTTTCAGCTGATTAATTTAGATTTACCTCCATTTTCCTAAGTAATATGCTTATATTGCAGCTTCTGACTTTTTCTGTTTAAGGCACAATCTTTTGATAGTTTTTGAATTCTTTCCCTACTGCTATAAGTAAGAAGCATATGTTAGAGAGGTGTTAGGAGCAGTTGTGGAAGACCTTGAGTGTTTGGATAAAGGGTTAGGCTTATTTGTCAGAGTGGGCATTTGTGAGCCAGAAGGTGGTGAAGAGCCAAAAGGTGATGATATGTGTAAGGACTTTTAGGAAGATAAGTCCAGCAGGTGTGTGTAGTCTGAATTAGAGGAGAGGAAGGAGGCTATTTAGGGGACTGTTTTTATTGTCTAGAGGTAAGAGGCTGAATGCCTAGATTAAGATGTTAGTTGTTAGATTCATGAGAAAAGATTTTAGGCAAAAGGCATTTCCACAGTAGCAACAAGCCATATTTATTGAGTACTCCCTCTTTGTTGGGTACTATTTAAAATACTTTACATAATTTATTTATTGAAACCTCACAAAAACCTTGTAAGATAGGCACTGAAAGATTCAATAATTTGTCCAAAGTCACACAGCAAATAAGTGGGAGAGTTTGAATTTGAACCATGCAATTCCAGAGGCTGTACATTAATAATTACTATCTGCCATCTCTCAAGAGTTCTTATTGACTGTCAAGAGGAAAACATCGAGAGTTAGGATTTAAAGCAAATGTGACTGAAGAATATTTGTGATGTGGTTGACAGCAATAGAGAGGCCTCGTTCCCAACTAAAAAATTACAAATTAGATTTTAGATGTACTGTTGGAAATAACATCAGGACATTTAGTTTGATGTGAGCTGTTGGCAGTTGAAGATAGAAACAGGTAACCTTCAAAAGAGAACTTAAATTCAACACTAAAAAGACAAACAACCCAATTTAACAAACGTGCAAAAGACTGGAACCAAACACTTCACAAAAGAAGATATATAAATGGCCAATAAGCACATGAAAAATTACTAAATGTTATTAGTCATCAGAGAAATGCAAATTAAAAGCTACAATGAGATAACATTACATATCAACTAGAATGGTTAAAATTTAAAAGATTATATGAAATGTTAGGAGGATATAAAGCAGCTAGTATTCTCATTCATTGCTGGTGGGAGTGTAACATGGTGCAGCCACTTGGGAGAGCTATTTTTCAGTTTTTTACAAAGTTAAGCTTATATCTATCCTGTTACTGAGCAATTCAGTTCCTAGGTATTTACTCAAGAAAAATGAAAACAAATATTCATAAAGTGACTTGTACAAGAATATTCATATAGCAACCTTTTTCACAAGCAGGAACAACCCAAATGTCCATCTGCAGGAAAATGTATCCAAAACAAATTGTGGTATAGCACAAATTGTGGTATAGCAATACAGCAGTACAGGAAGATGACACAGCAATAAAAAGGAATAAACTACTTATACATGCAGCAACATAAACAAGCTGCTAAAACAGGCAACAATAATAATATTACAAGGGGCTTTCCTGGTGGCTCAGTGGTTGAGAATCCGCCTACCAATGCAGGGCACAGGGGTTCAAGCCCTGGTCCGGGAAGATCCCACATGCCACGGAGCAACTAAGCCCGTGCACCACAACTACTGAGCCTGCACTTTAGAGCCCACGAGCCACAACTACTGAGCCCGTGAACCACAACTACTGAGCCCGCATGCCACACTACTGAAGCCTGTGCACCTAGAACCTGTGCTCCGCAACAAGAGAAGCCACCGCAATGAGAAGCCCACGCACCACAGCGAAGAGTAGCCCCCATTCGCCACAACTAGAGAAAGCCCGCACGCAGCAACAAAGACCCAACGCAGCCAAAAATAAAAATAAATAAATAAGTAATAATAATAATAATGTTACAAGAAGCTGAAAAGTGGTTGTCTCTTTTCACTCTTTCTGAGGAGAGGGGAAAATTGACTGCAAAGGGATAAGAGGGAACTGTCTTGAGTGATGGAACTGTTTATTTTTGTTTTGAGTGGTGGTTATATAGAGTATGCCATTATCAGAACTCATCTAAGTAACCACCTAAGAATTTGCATTTTATTGTATGTAATTTATACCTCAGTAAATCCTTTTCTGTCAAAAAAGGGGAGTTTAGTAATAGAGGTATAGATTTGACAATTATCTGTGTAGAAGTATGAGTGAAGCTATAATTAATAATGAGACCTCAGAGAGAAGGCAGCTAAGAAGTGAGTTTTGTTTATGCCTTCATTTAGGAGGCAGGTGGGTAAAGTGGAATTGGTAAAGTAGAAGAATATCTTGGGAAGTAAGGATAGTTTCTGGCCTGATTAGACAAGCGAGGGTTTAGAACGAAGAGGGGTATGTTTGGTCATTAAGAGATCATCAATGCTTTGAAGAGAGTACTTTTCAATAAATTGGGAGGTAAAGCCAAATTTCAAGAAGTTATGTACATATGGATGGTGAGAAAAGGGAGAAAGTATTATAAAATTATTTTGAGGTTTTTAAGGTAGAAAGAAGGAGAGAAGGAAAGAATTGAGGGATAATTGGGGTCTATAGAATTCAGTATTATATCATGCTTTTTTTGTGGTGTTGGTCTTGGTGTTTGAAGAAGCTAAAAAAGAAAAGAATATAGGCAGGAAAGAAGACACAGTTGGTGAAACAAGGGTAAACAAGAGACAGTGGGATCAAGAGCACAGAGGGCATGGTTAGCTTAGAGGAGAGGAATTCCTTCTTTGAGAAAGTGTGCATGGGTGCAGTTACAGTGAGAATTAGAGCTTGTGCTAAGGATATGGCTACAGAGGTACTTCGGAGGAAATAGAAGGAAGATGAATTTGTTAATATAGAATAGATTTAATTCATTCTGTAATGTAGCAGATGAGACATCAGGGAAAGAGCAATACATTAGACATAAGGTTTAGAGCAGCTGGCGGTGTTCATATGACAGTCAAGGGATGAATAAAAGCGTCAGTGATTAGCTTTGTGGGAGGGAGTTCATGGTAGACTCATAGTCAGCAGTGCTTTCCAACCCAGGAGGGGAAAGAGTAGACAGTATGAATGGCCCACGTTGGAGAATGGAATGGTACAGGACAAATGCATGTAGGACTTGAGCAGTGTTGAAGTGGCTGACCATGAGATCCAAGTTGAGGAGGGAGATAAGTGAAACAGCAAAGGGGTCTCATGAGCTGAGAACAGAACAGTGGAGCGACTGAAGGTTAAGAAGAGGGTGAAGTACTTTTGGAGAAAACATTCATATACAAAAAAATAAAAACTCTAACCTTGAGTCTGTACATAACTTCCCAGCAGCTTGCCACTTTCAAGTTCTCTTCTGCTCCTGGCACTGATTGCCCTAACTGCGCCCTGCTAATTCAGGAAAGGCCGTAGGTCTTTGCACTCTCCTCATCTGTTCCTTCTTTGCATAGAGAGAGGTTTCCTGTGCCATCTGGTTTTCTTGCTTCATCTGACTAGGTTTAGGCCAAAAAAGTGATTTTGGTGGCGTGCTGAGAATGCATCTACAGTGCATGATTCATGCATTATGAGGCTACGGTGTTTATGCCCTTTATTTTTGTTTCGTTAATTAGATTGCACCTCATTCCATAAATGGCTGAGGTAGCTTTAAGTGAAAATAATACAAAAACAATAATTGTAAAATATAAACAAGAATAAAGAACTGAATCAGAAAACACATGTAAGAGTAGAAAACAACCACGGGAGGTGGGGGAAGTGAACACAAATATGCAGGCAGTAAGGGCCTAAGAGCTTCAGGTTTGGCTGTAAGCTTTCTGGCTGTCAGAATGAAAAGAAGATATAGTCATTTACAGAATTTTATCTAAAAGAAAGAAAGGTACCTATTCTTCAAAGAAAGGAAAACTTTTCTTGGTAGTAAATTCTAGAATAAATTTTTCCTTTGGGGTTACTTATGAGAGGTACTAAGTAAGCCATATTTTTAAAACAAAAATCCAGTTAAAACTGTTAAAACTTTTCAGAGGCTTCATTGGTTTTGGAATAAAGTCCAGGAATCTTAACAAGGCCAACAAGGATGATTACACTGTACACATCTGAGCCTTAAAAACAGTAACAGTAAAGACTGTCATTCCTTGAACATTTTTCAAGTGCTAGGCATTGTGCTAAGTCCTATACATTTACTGTGCCACTTCGTCCTCTCAAAAATCTTTTAAGGTAGGGACTAGTAATATCTCCATATTACAATAGTGGAAACTGAGGAACAGGTTAAACCATTTGCCAGGTCGCAGAGCACTCAAGCAAATAAGCGACTTAACCAAGGCCTGAAGCCGTAGTCTGTCTTCAGAGCCTAAGCTGTGAATGACTCTACTATACTAACTGGTTATATGCCTTCTTAAAGTTTTTTGAACTTAACAAGCTTCTTCTGTCAGTGACATCACACATTACTCTTTCTTCTGCGGGAAGGATTCTCTGCCCTCCCCTATCCCCTTAAGCATGTCAGTTAATTGAATCTTGAAGGATATAATTGATTTAATCATAATTAATTAAATTATCATTAAAACTAAAGACAGGCAAAGCATGTAACAGTTTTGTCCACGATGGCGTATATAACTGTTCTTGATAGAGCTTCTTGAGTTGCTTTGGTCCCATATTCCTTCCTCATCTTTAATGGAAGTAGGAAGCATTTAAGCCCCCTGTCTTCAGTACTTTGGAAACTGGCTAGTGGACTTACCAAATCTAATGACCAAATCTAATCTAATGACCACAAAACCCATAACTATTCAGATCTTCATTTTGATTCTCAAAATAGAATGCATGAAATTCTGATTCCAAATCTGTGCTCCTGTTGATCTGGAGCCCTAGAGCGCTCTTTGCACTCTACATATTCAAGTCTTGCCTTTTTTGAAGGCCTAGTTGAAGTTCCATCTCTTCAGTAAAGTCTTTCTCAATGAATTCTATCCACATTAATTTCCTCTTTTGAAAGCATCTAAGTCTCTTTCCTGCACAACTCACTTTAGAATTTGTTTACATACTGCCTTTCATTGTTATTTAAGGTCTTCTTGTGTATCTCTTTATCTCTACTAGATTGTAAGCTTCTGCTGAGGACTTAGCACAATACACAGCATTTTATAAACACTTGTTGAATGAATGGTGTAATAGTCTACTTTGGCCTTATACACCTTGTTTACTCGGTGAAGACAACAGGTGAACACTGCCAGATGAAGTAGTCTGAAGGTACTTCTTTGTTCAGATTTTGAAAGGAGTTTTCTGTCGGACTACTCTACAGGAGATAAACATGAATGAGGAAATACTAACTGAATCAAGGGAGAAAATTGGCTTCCTCTAGTGTACTGAGCAGTTTTTGAGTACTTACTGGTAGTTACCACCCTACAGTTATATTCTTTCTTCCAACTCCCACGCCTCCCTAAAATAAGCTTTTTGGAGTATAATGATAAATAAGAGCATATACATTTAATCTGAGTAATTTTTGTTTCCCATTTCTTATATAGCAGTTGGTGCTCATCTCTGAAGGATATTATTTTCTTAATCTAGCAGCATGGAGTATGTAATGGCAAATGAATTTGCTAAAAAGAGCCTAGAGTTAGTTATAAATATAAGGTTTTGACTCAAATTTTCCTTTGGAATCAAAGGTGTGATTAATGAAAGTTATTCTGGATTCCTACATTCTTTAGAGCTCTTTCTCATGTTTGTCCATGTGGTTACACACAGAAAATGGTGCAAAATCTTAGGGTGGTCACCTTGTCAGACCGTTTCAGCACTGTTCAAACAATTAAACCGGCAGTCAGCAGATTCCGGCCTGGTAATTAAATTACCCAAGGCCTTTGTTTTCAGATTTCTGCTCCTTGATATTCTGTGTCTTTCCAGGCCAAGCATGTGCCTGAGGTTTATTGATTCATTTCCTGTCTTTCCCTTTCAGTGGTAACGTATTAGGATGCTGGCTCTGGTGACTGAAAAAGGGCTTTGTTTTAGCCAAAATACCTTTAGACACTTGGTTACTCAGAGAAACTAAGTGACAATTTTTGCGGCCTTTAGTTACTATCTTAACAGCATAAAGGTAATGTTAGAAGAGTTGTTCATTTGCCTTTCATTATACGTTTAAATAAACTTTGAAGGTTCTACTCACTTTATAGCACCAGTATGACTCTAACTTAAGTTTTAATTCTTTGGGTTTTGAAATTATTAACCAGGGTTCCAGGTGCGGTAGTGCTTAAATCTGTCCTCACTTCTCCAATTTCTTCCATCAGTGCTTTACTTTTGACCTTCATCATTTCTCACTTTAATTACTTCAGCAGCCTAAGGTCTCTTTGGCTCCAGATCTGTACCTCTTCTAATCCGTCTTCCATGTTGCTGTCAAAATGGTCGTTCTAAAATGCAGATCTGATCCTTGTCAGTTTTCTGCTTAAAATATTTCTATTGTTCCTCATTGCCTTTAGTGTATAAAATCAGGATTTCATATAGAATTAATGTAATAATGTAGCCCCTATCTACCTTCCCAATGACATCCCCCTCACATGTTTTATGAGCTTAATTAACTGAACATAATCTATTGTGCAGATGTATCGGCAAATGTTGCTTTCACGTGCCTGAGGATAGATGTCAATGTAGAAAGATATTAAATTGGTGTGTACTTCAGAAGGGATATGTAAATATTGAGTTCACACAGATAAAATTAGCCTGTCCTTGGACATAAAATTTAGGATATTTCCTTTTGAATTTTTATTAGACACTTGTAACAGTTACTTTATCTAATTGGATTACTTATAAATTTTTCTAGTTAACTTTTAGGGACTGCTAACTGCATGAAAGAGCCGCCATGATTCATGATCCAAAAAGTTGCTGTTGGTCTCCCCTCATCTTTTTAAAATTCGGTCAGACATTAAAAGAAAAATCCCAAGTGAGGTCTGTGTGCTAGTCCTAGATCTGACTTCTAATACAAACATCGTGGGGTGAGCCATATAACATTTCTGAACCTCAGTGTCTTCTAGAAATGAGGGAATTGTTTATTAAGTACTGTGTGTTTGATACTATGCCTAGTGTGGGGGATTGAAAAGAAAAAAATAAGTGACTTGACTACTGTACTAGAAGAGTTCATGGTCAGTTTTCTAGGTCTAAAGAGCTGATGTCTACAAATCTTAGGTAACAGTTTTCTGAACATTTGATGAATGAAATGGATTTGTCAGAAATGATTAAATAAATTGTTTTTAAGCTTCACATGTTTGGAAATATAAGCATAACAGGCCTTAATTGAATAGACTAGTTTCTGAAAAGCAGTCCAGTTTTCCTGTTAACTTCTGTATTAATTTCAGCTATCTCCTGCTGATTATTGGCAGCTTGCCTTTAGTTATGGTTCAAAGCTGACATTCTGTTCTGTGAGCAGTGAGCTTCTCCCATGTCTGGCAGCTGTAGCTGCAGCTAGGCTACAGTGAAGGGAGAGGGAGAAGCATCAGCTCTTCTGCTCTTGGCCATAACCATACCCAGCCGAATTCTGTTAATGTGAGGCTTTGGCAGTCTGTGTTTTCTGTGTCTTTAAACATGAATTTCTATTAAGTGAACCATTGTATTTAGGAATTTCAGTAAGGTTGAATTAATTCAGAGGAAGCTATTTCTTTGTTTGTGAAAGGGGAGAACCAGAGGTAGAATTTATCTGCTGATTAAGGTGGTAAGAGAGAGAGATTTCCTACTTAGAGTAAATGGGGAAACCATAGTCCACATAGGGAATGATCTTTTCTTCCCCTTTTGGAGAATATTCTTCTTTCAGAAAAAGGTCTCTGAAAGAGACCACTGAGACCTTATACATCTGAAAATGCCTGCATTTTATCCTCATACATGAATAGATAGTCTGTGCTATTGCTCCATGTCTACTTTTGAAATTTTTTTTTTTTATTTCTGTCACAGGAATACATTCTTTAGAGAGGGTCTGTTGTATATCAGATACAGTTCTAGGTGCTCAGAACACATCAATAAACATATAGTCCTTTCCGTCTTAGACCTTATATTTTAGTGAGAGTGTTTTAGGTTGGGTGGATTAAAAGAAAATGTACTATGTCACTGTTTCAGAGAAGGTAAGAAGGGTAGGAAAACGAGGATGGGGATGAAGATTTGTTCCTTTATAAAAGGTGGTCAAGGAAAGCCTCTCTGATACATATTTGAGCAGAAACCTGAAGAAAGGTTGTATAGGAGTAAATATTTGAAACCTTACATGCCTTGAGATCTTGCATGTCATCCATAATATTTAATAGTTTGTCTTGGAATCGAATTTTAAGTTGGAAATACTTTCCCTTCAGAGTAATGAGGACATTGTCCCATTATTTTGTAGTTTCCAGGATTGCTTTTGAAAAGCTTTGAGTGATCCAGTTCCTGATGCTTTGTTGAGAATTATTGGTTTTTGTCTGTGAGTTCCTACGATCTTCTCTTTGTCCCCAGTCTTCTGAAATTCCACAATGATACAACTTAGTGTAGGTCTGTTTTGCTTCAGAGTGTTGAGCTATTGGTGAGCCCTTTTAATCTGGAAACTCATATACTTTGGTTCTAGAAAATTGCCTTGAATTACTTAGTTGATGGTTTCCTTCCCTAATTTTCTTTTTCTTCTCTCTCACGAATGCCTATTATTCAGATATTGACCGTCCTGGACTGGCCCTTGAATTTTCTTTTCTTTTTTATTCTCCTGTTATCCATGTTTTTGTCTTTCTGTTCTGCTTTCTGGGGATTTTATAAAAGTTTTCTTCCAACTTTTCTTTGGCTATCATATTTTTGATATCTGTAAGTTTATTTCTTTCCCTGATTGTTCCTTTGAAAGGAACACCTGTTTCTTATTTGATGATTTTACAATTTCTTAGCTCTCTGAGAACAATAATTTTGCTGCATTTTCTTCTCCTTTTTTCCTCCAGTTTGATTTTTTTCTGTTGTTGTGGTTTATGTATTTTATGTTAGGAGGCCTTTTTAGATGATTACTAGACGTATTTGGTTGTCAATTCCTGGCAAGAACGAGGAACTAAGAAGCTGACTAGAAACTAAGCCAGTGGATGGGATTTGTCAGCTATGAGTTTAACTATAGGAGTGATCTGACTGTGTTCTTTTATTAGAGATACCCAGTGTTTGTATATTCACTCTTGAGTGGACAAGAAGATTCTTCCAGTCTTCTACCAAGAGGGTAAAAGCTTGGTTACCTCATGGGTAAGGAAGACTGAGGCATGTCAGTATCCAGTATGCATATGTTTATGTAATCCTCTTGTTTTCAGTGGTATCCCTGTCCTCAGCTGTGCCTAGGATCCCTAGTTTAGGAACCCTCTGTTTTAGTCTCTCAAGAGACTAAGCCTCCAGATTTCTACTGGAGTAGAAGTCAGGGCACACACCCAGTTACGTAGAATGAGGGTTGAGATTTGGGGATTGAATTGCTTCTTAAAACGTCTTCAGCTGATCACCCTTAGTTTAACTTCACTCATACCAACTTTCAGAGTTCCTTGTGCCATCAGTTCCTGAGTTTTGGGGGAATTCTTCTGGGTCAGTTATACTGATTCAAGGTATTTTCCATTGCTGAGGCTTCAGGTTTCTCAAGTCAATTGAGGTTTGTATTACAACACTGAAGCTTTTTGTTTCCAAGTTCTACAATTGGTTCTTTTTCCCATTTCCTATTTTTTTTTCTTAGATGTGATTTATTCCCTTATGTCTGGGAAGATAGTAAACATATATACTTATCTCTAGATGTTCCTTTTTTTCTCATCACTGTGTTTTCCTTTAAATACTTGAACATAATTAAAATAACCCTTTTATTGTTAGTTTTTGATAATTCCATCATTTATATCATATCTGGGTCTGTTTCTATGGTCTGTTTTTCTCCTGGCTATAGGTTACATTTTCCTGCTTTTTGTTATGTCTAGTGCTTTTTTTTATTGGATGCCAGACATTGTGAACTTTACATTGTCAAGTCTTTGGATTTTGTCATCTTTTCTTAAAGAGTGTTGAGATTTGGTAGGCAGTTAAGTTACTTATAGTTCTTTTTGATCCTTTCAGGTTTTGTTAGGGTGGATGTTAAAGTATAACCTTTACACTAGAAACAATTTAGCCTCACTACTAAGGTCTCTACTTGAGTGCCTTGAATGATCAGTGAGAACTCTCCACTTTGGCTGGTGGAAATTTGAATGATCTCAGCCCTATGTGAGCTCTGGGAACTATGTAGCTCACAGCACCCCAGTCATTCCTTGCCCAACCTTGTAGAATTTGATCTTGTACACACATATCTTAGAATTTAGCAAAGACCTAATGGCATCCCATGCAGATTTGTGAACTTTTTTTTTTTTTCTGCGTCACTCCCTCCTCTCCAGAACTTAGCCCCACATCTTCCAGAAACCTGAGACTTCTTGAATTCTCATTTCTGCCTCCTCTACTCCGCAAGACACCCGTGCTCTGCTTGGGATCTCGATCTCTGACCCTGCTCTGAAGTTCAGAGTGTGCCTCCACACAGAAAGTCAGGAGATCGTAGGCCTCACCTTGTTTGTTTCCCCTCTCTTAGGAATCATAGGTCTGTGTTGCCTTTTGTCCAGTGCCTAAACACTGTTTTTTATTGGATGCCAGACATTGTGAACTTTACATTGTCAAGTCTTTGGATTTTGTCATCTTTTCTTAAAAGTTGTTTTATATATTTTGGCCAGTTTTCTAGTTGTTTTAAATAAAGGGTACATCTGGTTCCTGTTCTATATTATGGCTAGAAGTGGAAGTCAACATACTTATTTTAAAATCCTATCCCAATTATATTTTTAACTCTTTCTTTAGGTGTGTTTGTTGATTGAGCTTGTTTTCTGTCTTAAATGAGATTTATATTCCTCATGCATTTGCTCATCCTTTGATTACATATGTATTTTTATAATTGAAATTCCTTGTTAGACTCTTCTCTGCCTCTGTTTATGCAGCTTGCTTGGGAAGAGGGCTAAAACCTGCCTCAATTTTCAGTGAGAGTAAAGGAGCTAGTAGAAGTATTTCTGGGCTAGATATCCTGGTGGCTGATCTATTGGGAATGAATGTTTCCTTTTCTTTCTAGGTATCACCAGTCTCCTAGGACACCGCCCTGTCTCTCTAAGATCTTATACACAGTACTCCCTCCTGGGGTCATATACCCTCTGTCACTGCCAGGAGTGTTATGCAGGGGATGAATACAGGCTGATTTGAGTTGGCTGCACCCACTGTGGTATTCCAACTAATAATGCTGTTGATTACCCCTTGGTCCTCTTCTGTTCCTATATTCCGCCTTTGGGCATGGAGCACTGATAGTTCTGTGGCCATTTTGTATCTGTATTACCTTTGAAGATCCATATTGATCTTACCCTTGATTTTTCTCTTTAGTTTGATGTAGTCTGTTGTAAATCACAGAATATCCCCAGCTTCTAGCTCTTCAATTCCTTATGTTCTCAGTTGACGACTAATTAATTTTCAGTCATTTCCAGGATTCGATGTAGGAGGGGAAAACTGGCTAGTTCTCAGTTTTAGTTTTGCTAGTGAAGCACGCAAACTAATCTCTTTTGGTCCTGTGTTCAGTCATTTTTAATAGATTTGCTTTTCATTAAATATCAGAATTTTTAAAAAATATCTAGCTTCACTACTGGCAAAGTAAACGATAAGTATTACAACATCTTCTCTTTGCTTCATTATCCCACTATGGGCCATTTATTTGGCTCTTGATTCAAGAAATAGTTATCAGGTTTCTTACCTAGGTATTTGAGGGGGAGGGTACTGTCTAAAGAGAGAATTAAAGATACAGCTATGCAAGAATATGGTATGTGATAAATGCTATTAGAAAGTATGAGAGAAGTTCTGAAGAAAGTCAGGAAAAAACAGACAATCATAACAAGCAGAGATAATTTGCAGGGTGAAGAGTTAACAAACTCAGTGACAATATAGCATCTGGGAAAGGTTTATCAGTGACCAACCACATGGCCAAGTCTACTTGCTTATTTTTAGTCCTCATTCTTTGTCTTCACTGCAGCAATCTGACACACAGTAAGCACTCTCTTTTTCTTGGAAATTCTTTTCTATGACAGGTTTCTTTTCCTGCTTAAGACTTGTCTACCTGTCTCATTTTTCCGTCCCCTAAGAGAAGGAATTCTGTACATTCTCTCACTGTGAGCTCCTCTATTCTGAAGGCTTCAGTGCCTCTAGGAAGATGATTCTCAAATTTTTGACCTGAGCCTTTGCATTAGCCTGACCTCCAGATCCTTACTTTCTACCTTGATATCTGGAGAATAAATTATAAAACTGAGCATATTCTCTTCTAAATAAGCTCTACCTATATCCAAAAGTCTGTCACCAGTTTGACAGTTCTTATCACCACTGAATGTCTTTGACTCAGTCGTCTTCTTTATGTTATTATCTCCTTAGTTGCCTAGTCTTATAATTTTTTTCTTTAAAATGTTTTTCATTTCTGCTCTTTGTATTTCTATTACCTTAACCCTCATTTCATCTCTCATTAATTCACCTCCAGCTCATGATTAGCATTCTAAGTGCTCTCTCGCCTCTAGTAGTCCCTTACCAATCTATCCTATGCACAGTTGCCAGTTTAATCTAAAACAAATTCATTCACATTCTCATGGTTTTGTCTGTTGTAAAGTACCATTATCAGTTTATGTATCTTCTACTCCACTCTGAGTTTCTTGAGGGCAGGATCAATATCTATTCATTTTCTGTATCCTCAGCACCTAGTAAAGTGCCTTACACATAATAGGCACTCAGTAGTTGAATGAATGAGGTAGGGCTTGTTTCGATTTTAAGGTATATTAACGTTTTGAGGTATAGAGTAGTCAGGCAATCATTACAAATGTATGAATAGATTTTATTTTTCAATAACAACCTTTTGATAATAGCAAAAAATCTTTGAATATTGATTTTACTGATTCATGAAAAGTAGGCAGTACCTTGAGAGCCAAAAATAATAATAAAAATAACCAATTGGCATTATAGTAAGACAACATATTTAACACCTACCAGTGTCAAAGAAATGTAGAAAATCCTATTTTCCCACAAGGAACTGAGAAAAAGGGAAGCATTTTTCCTAACATATTAGCCACATGGCATATATCTCACACTTTAGGTGACTGCTCTCAGGACTTCTACTGTTGAGAGCAGTATTATTATCATTGATTTTGGAAAATTTAGATTTGCTTGAAATGAGAAAAGCTCTGCTACCTGTTAGTTTCACCTGTTAGTTTATTTGCAAACTTATATTCTAAATGTACAATATGTCTCATGCTGCGTAAAGTAAAGGAATCTGAAGAAAAGGAAAACTAAAAGACTCACAAACTGTTGTGGGAAGGTTTTGCTTCTCCGTGGTTTGAGGAATTTGATTTACAAATCTAATACTGTCAATACGTTCTTGACTAACATACTTAAAAGCTTTCTGGACCTCTATTATTTATTTCAATTGGAATATGTGGTTACAAAAAATCAGAAAACCATAAAAGCCATTTCCATTTTTTGTTCCTATCCAGTCATTCTTCATTTACATGTTTTCCTTTTCTTTAAATTGAAGTATACTGGGAATTCCCTGGAGGTCCAGTGGTTAGAACTTGGTGTTCTCACTGCCGGGGCCTGGGTTTGATCACTGGTCAGGGAACTAAGATCCTGCAAGCCGCGGGGTGCAGCCAAAAAAAATATAAATAAAAATTGAATTATAATTTATGTACAATAAAGTACACATATCTTAAGTTTATAGCTTGATGAATTTTCTACTTATGATTCCTCTTAGGTACACATCTCCTAGGACAGGACAGAGAACATTTCCACTACCCTAGAAAGCTCCCTCATGTTCCCTCCCAGTCTGTATCCTCACAAAGTAACCATTAGCCTGATCTGTGTCACCATAGATTAGTTTTGCCTGTTTTTGCATTTCAGATAAATGGAATACTCTTTTATGTCTACTTCTTTTATTGAACCTATGTCTGTGAGATTCATCCATGTTATTGTATGTATCAGTAGTTCATTCTTTTAAGTTTACCTTTTTCACAAGAATAATACATTTTTTGAAGAAATTTTGGAAAATATGTAAAAGGTAGGGGTAGAAGTGGGGAGAAGAGAGAAGAAGACCCAAGACAAGTATTACTAAATTTTGGTTTATTTCCTTCAACTTTTATTCTCTGTATATGCACATAGTTTTCAGTAGTTAGAATCATGTTATTTAAGTTATTATGTATCCATTTTTTATTACATAACATATAAATATTTTTATTGCATAACATATAAGACTCTGAGCAAAGCCAGTTGTCCTTCTGTTTAGCCCAGGCTGAAATTACTAATAGGCTAGAATTTTCACTTACTCATTTAGTAATTCAACACATATTTGTTCAGCCTCTGTTTTTTGTTGAGTGCTGTTCCAGTCACCGTTCCAGGTACTAGGAGTAGAGCAGTGGACAAGACAGGCCAAGTCCCTGCTCTTCTGGAGGTTACACTCTACACTAGGGGAAGATGAATATTAAACAAGTAAAAGTAAACAAGAAATTTTCAGGTAGCAATAAGTGCTATGAAGATAACACATAGATATGAAGCTACAGGAACTCTCATATACTCTTGGTAGTATGTAAATTATTAAGTAAACTAAAATATAAATATACCTTGTGACCCAGAAATTTTGGGGGGATGTTCTTTTTTTTTTTAATTGAAGTATAGTTGATTTACAAAATTGTGTTAGTTTCAGGTGTACAGCACTGTGATTCAGTATTTTCGCAGATTATATTTCATTATAGATTATTATAAGATAATGGGTATAATACCCTGTGCTGTACAATAGATCCTCGTTGCTTATCTGTTTTATATATAATAGTTTGTATCTGTTAATCCCATACCCCTAACTTGTCCTTCACCCCTGTCCTCTCCCCTTGGGTAACCACAAGTTCATTTTCTATATCTGTGAGTCTGTTTCTATTTACGTATACATTCATTTGTATTTTTTTTTTAGATTCCACATATAAGTGATATCATATAGTATTTATCTTTGTCTGACTTATTTACTAAACGTAATATTCTCTTGGTCCATCCACATTGCTGCAGATGGCAGTATTTTGCTCTTTTTATGGCTGAGTAATATTCCATTTTGTGTATATGTGTGTGTGTGTGTATCTGTGTGTGTGTGTGTGTGTGTGTGTGCGCATGCGCACGCACATGCGCGAATGCCACATCCTCTTAATCCAGTTGTCTGTTGATGGGTGCTTGGGTTGCTTTCATGTCTTGGCTGTTGTAAATAGTGCTGCTCTGAACATTGGGGCAGAAATTTCATTCTGTTTCATGTATATATAGATAAGAATGCACCTAAAAGAATGTTCATAACAGTATTGTTTTAATAGTCCCAAACTGGAAGCACCAAAATGTCTACCAACAGTAGGATGGATAAATACATTGTAGTATATTTATACAACAGAATACTATACAGCAATAAAAACCAATGTACTACACTCTGTGAATGAGTCTTAAAAACATGTTATTGTAGGAAAAAAAACAGACACAGAAGAACACATTCTATTTATATAAAACCCCAAAATATGTAAAAACCAAGCTATATTGTTTGAGGATATATACTGAGATAGTAAAAGAACATTATTTTTTAAAAAAGAAGTGATTGCCGTAAAAGTCAGAATAGGGTTAGCTCTGGGGAGAAGGAGGAAGTTGTGACTAGGAAGGGGAACGTGTCGGGGAGGTGCTTCTGGCGTGCTGGAAATGTTCTGTTGCTTGACCTTAGTGGTGCTCATATAGGTATTTATAATCATTAAACTACATGTTTATGTTTTAAGCGCTTTTCCATTTGTGTTTTAGATTTCAAGCAAAGCAATGGGATGATAGCATAAGTATAGTTTGTGTGTGTGTTTCTGTGATTTGACAGCTTTGTTAAGGTATAATTGACATACAGTAAATTGTACATTTAAACTATTCAACTGGAAAAATCTGGGCATATGTATTAACCCATGAAACCATCACCACAATCAAGATAATGAACGGGTCCCCCACCCCCTCAGCGCTTCGTCATATCCCTTTGTAATCCTTCCCTCTCACCTGTTCCCCCTCCTAACCCCCTACCCCCAGGCAACCACTGATTTGCTTTCTGTCATTATAGATTAGCCTTCTAGAATCTGATATAAATGGAATCATGTATACACACACACACACTCTCATTGTTGTCTGGCTTCTTTCACTCAGCATAATTATTTTGAGATTCATCCATATTGTTGCATGTATCAGTAGTTCATTCCTTTTAATGCTGAGTTGTATTCCCTTCTCTCTGGATATAACACAATTTGTTTATCCATTCACCTGTTGATGGATATTTGGGTTGTTTCCAATTTCTAGCTATTGCAAATAAAATTGTTATAGGTATCCATGTACAAATCTGTGTATAGATATATACTTACTTTTCTCTTGGTTAAATACCAATGAATGGAATGGCTAGCTAATATGATAGGTGTGTATTTAACTTCCTAAGAAATATAAGTATACCTATGTAGCCCCCTAATATCTTGTGAAAATATTTTCAGTTCAATAAATATATTCCTATAAAATTATTTTAAGTCACTTTGTAGTAGTCCATCAATTAAACATGATATAGTGTATTTAACCAATTCTTTGTAGGTGGACATTTAGATTTTTTCTACTATCATAAAAAAAACATTACCATAAATGTCCTTCAGACTAAATCTTTGAATGTATTCTTAATTATTTCTTTAAGATAAATGCCTAGAAATGAAATTGCTTAGCCAAACATTCGAGCTTTTGTTACAGATTGCCTTCTAGACATGACAAATTGAATCTTCATCAGTCAGATTTTTTCATTTGAATACTAAATTATGTCAGATATAGTTAGTCAAAACTATATTTTAGACACAGTTAGTCAAAATATTCCTTTTGTGTAATGAAACACTTTCTTTACTTTCTTTAGGATTTATAGGTGAAAATAAGTTTAGAATCTTAAAAATGGTTTATTCTGTTTGTATCATTTAGTGAATTTCTCTTTCTGAATCAACTGTGGCTATGAAAGAATTACCCTTGGAATTAGGTAATCTGTGAAGTTAAGGGATAAATTGTTAAGAGATTAAAAGTATAAATTGCAGAATAGTATGTATGGTATGCTTGCATTTAGGTTTTCAAATATATTACTATCTAACACTATTTAAAGAGGTTTAATAATATGTTTCATGTTGATATGAAATATTTATATAACAAATATATTTATATGTAATGCATATAATTCATTATACATACATATTTTCAAGACATAGGGCAAAGTTTAGAAAATTTGAATTGAGCTGTAAAGTGTGGGATTTTGGGGAGCTTTCATTTGTACTTTGTGTGTTTCTGTGTTTGAAGTCTTTTCACAATGAGTATGCACAGCTTTTACTGTCGGGCAAAAAAAGTATATTTTTGTTTGGAAAAATATGAGACAGCTCTGCAATTAACCTCAGAAGACATTTTAGAGTGTAGATCTTTTGGAGAAGGTCCAACTAGATGGAAAGCTGTGACAAGTATATCCTATTACTGGAATATATGTCTTATTTATCAATTATGGTCTCCCAGTCAGTATTTGTATTCTTGAATTGTTACTCAGCAAAATATATACTTTTTACTCTTCCCTAAATTCTGTCAGGCTACACATATTTTTTAATTGATATGTTATGTAGCTTGTCAGTTCCAGTGTTCGAGCGCCTATTATAATTCAGCATGCTGCAGCTGGTTAGGGGAGTGTCACATAGTTTCGTTTTTTTTTCTGCGCATTTGTCTCTCCATCTGTGAGTACAGTATTTTGTTGAGCCTTGCACATATTCCATGTATCTGTCTATACTCCGACTTTGAATCTCTTAATCATATAGTATACACTTTAGCTGGTGACCACTGTGTTCTAAAATAATATATTCTTATTGCAAGTACGTAGCAAATTTTCCCCCCAGATCAGGTAACATCTTGTCTACCAAGATAACCACGGGTAACCAAGTGAAGGTATTTGAATACTTAAAGTTTATAATACTACAGTGGCAAAGTCACTTAACTAGATACCAGGAGACCCATATAATTATCCTAGCTCTATTATGTACTTAAGGAGCTACATCATCTACTTGGGGCTGGTAATACTTGCTTGTTGAGGTAACCTAACAAGGAAGAATCACTCATGAGGATTAAGCAATATAATATAAGTGAGAGTATTTTATAAATGATAAGAACAATGCAGATGAAGTTCTGACACTTACATCTACTTTCGCTATTGTGTGGGAGTCCCTGTAACGTCACAGGGGGTGGTGGTGCTGGGAACGCAGAAGGTAGATATTGCTAGTACTTTTTCAACATCACTTTTTTGTGGCTGACAAGATCTTTTCTCCAGAATAGGTCCTTGATTTTTAAAACAATTTTTAACTGTTCTAGGAGCACTCGTAAGTCTTTGTACATCCAGAAGTGGATTAGGGAATGAAAAGAGGCAGAAAATATCATAGTCTTTAACTAATATACACATATTCAAGGCACATACAAATGCAGTAGTACCTTCTCAACATTGACTATAAATAGTTCGTTAGCCCTGAAAGCTTTATTACTTGACTGTGAGTCTATAGATTCTTCGCTCATAAAACATTGGATTAGTGGATGTATACACTTTATGTCAATATGCTAACCAGCTAAAATATTGCTTAATATCCTTAATTTACATATATTTTAAATCTTAGCCGTAGCAATTAATTATCCTTTTCTTTGGCTTTTCTGAGCGACTAAATTTCAACTCATGAATTAGTTCAACTATCTCTGTTCTGAACTTTCTGAACAAGTAGAAGAAAAATCTCTGACCTTTATAGAAACACATGACTTTAATTATCAGTAGTTATATATTCTGCCTGCTATTCTTTAAGACTTCGAAACAAGAATTTTGACTTCTGTATTGAAAGTCAATAAGAAAAAACTCTTATGAAAATAGCATTCCCCTGAAAAGCAGAAATGCTTCTTGCTTATTATCTTTAAAATACTTATTTGCACCTGTTACAGAAATTGTAATGATGTAATGCTCTAGTAGAGATATAAAATCTTTGGCATAATTATCAGTTTGGGGAAAGTAAAGGCTAGGCATCAGCATCTAAAAATATTATAAGCATTTTGTTGATCTTCTTAAATAATCATTCTCAACCTCTTCTATTTTTCCTATTCAGACCTCCAGTAATTCAAATGGCAAAATATGCATTCTTTGAATTGACCATGTTGCTTGTTTTTCCCTAAGTTATTTTATGTTTAAAATTGGGAAAATACTTTTCATAAAATCATATAAAGTTAGTGAAAGTAAAAATAATAAGCTTAAAGAAAGGTTGTATTCAATAGAGCTAAAACCAAAGTGAGCTCTACTTTTATGTTTACCTAATAATATGGTTGGTCTCAGTAGGCATGTATTTTCTAGAAATAGTACTCGTTCGTTATGAGTTTCAGCATAGAGGAAAAGTTGTGTTTTCTACCTTCAATATTATATATTAATATATATATTATATATAAAAATGAAATAGATTTTTGCTTTTATTGGATGTCTTTTAAGTCTTGTTAAGAGCACTTCTGAGTTCTAGATTTATAATATTGTTAAGTTGCTTCAAGCTACATATTCTTTGCTGAAATGCTTAATATTTCACATATCATATGCAAGAAAGATTGGTTTTTAATTCACTAAAGTAAAATTAAATAATCGTAATTTAAATTTGAGTTAATGTAGTGATCTGTAGGAATTAGATAGGTTTTAACTGAGATCTAATGGAAAACTTGCTTGTTTTTAGTTTTAGTGTTTTGCGTTTTTTTAAGATAAAATAATGTGCTTACTTCTTTTTGGTCCAGTAGATGTGTATAAAGGTAACATTGTTTGTACATTCATTCATTCATTCATTCAACAGGTATACAGAAAACACCTACAATATGGCAGACACTTCAGTTTGATTAATTTGCTTCAGTATAATAAGTTGTGATTTTGGCTTTGTCAATGGCAAATATATTACTCTGGCCAGCATAACTGCAGGCTCGGTAGTGTCTGGTGGGCTGATAATTTTAATGGAAGTAATTTGCTACTGCAAGAGCATTACATAAATACTACATAAGAGTAATTATTAACTGTACCAAGGAGCCAATATCAGCTCTTTATACAAATATGTATCCCATATAACTGTGATTGAAGATGATGCATGGGTGTTTGTAAGATCTCATCTAGACATACCATTTCTTTAAAAATCTGTCAGATTTATTGAGTATACACTGAAAAACATACAGTAATAAAACAGATAAATATTATTTATATATATAAATGTATGTAAGTGTATATATATATGTATATGTATATATAAACAATATGTGTATAAATATATGACATTGTTTTATATATGTGAAAACAATGCAGTCAAATCCTAAGTTCACACAGAACACACATGTAACTTTAAATCTTGCCATTGGCTACACTAAATCTATGGGAAATTGGTGGCTAGGGAACTATGAGTAAAATTCATCACTTCTGACTTTTAAACACCTTTATTTTTTTAATATTTATTTATTTATCTATTTATTTATTTATTTGGCTGCGTTGGGTCTTTCATTGCAGTGCGCAGGCTTCTCTCTAGTTGTGGCGCACAGGCTCCAGAGCGCACGGGCTCAGTAGTTGCGGTGTGCGGGCTCAGTTGTCCTGCGGCATGTGGGATCTTAGTTCCCCGACCAGGGATCAAACCTGGGTCCCCTGCATTGGAAGGTGGATCCTTAACCAGTGGACCACCAGAGAAGTCCCTTAAACACCTTTATAATCAAACGGGTCACACATATGTGGGGTGGGGATGAGGATGGAGGGAGGGAAAAAATGACAGAAATTGATAGAACACCAAAATCAAATCACCTAGTTTGCAGTTTTGCCAAGAATCTTGTGATAGACAGTATGTCATTAATATCATCTTGGGGCTGTGGGCTGCCTTTGGCTCACCACTTCAGTTTTAAACAAATTGTCATGAAAAACATGGACCGCTTAGATATGAATGAGAGTAACTTGAATTCGCGTAAGAGGGCATCTAACTAAGTAAATGCTTAGAGAGACAGAACCAACCAGATTCAGATGGTCTTGATTAGAAAAGCTAATTTTTAAATTATTGTTAGTAAAGCTGATAACAATAATTGGCATTTATTGAGTCATTACCATGTGCCAGGCACTCTGCCAACTGCTTCGTACCTCTTGTCTCATTTAAACTTCACAAAGGTGAATGTGTTATCATTATCCTCATATAGGTGAAGAAAGGGAGACTCAGTGGTAAAATAAAATTTGCCCATGGTACTATAGTGAATAAGCGAAAAAGGTAGAATTCAAACCCAGATGTGTCTTGACTAAAAAAACTCATGTTTTTAACCGTTATAACAGTGTTTCTCAAAGTATGTTTTGTAGACAACAGGTATCAAAATTATATATAATTTTAATATTATGTATAATTTATATACAATATATAAAGATTATACTGGCTAACTATATAAAAAGATTTCTAGGTCCCGTACTAGACCTGCTGAATCAGATTTCTTGGATATGGGATCCAGGGCTCTGCATTTTTAACAAGCTTCCCAATGTGATTCTTATGAACACTAATGTGTGAGAACAACTGTACTATACTATATTGCTATGTAGTTTGGTTTTTTTTGTTTGTTTGTTTGTTTTGCGGTACGCGGCCCTCTCACTGTTGTGGCCTCTCCCGTTGCGGAGCACAGGCTCCGGGCGTGCAGGCTCAGTGGCCATGGCTCACGGGCCCAGCCGCTCCACGGCATGTGGGATCTTCCCGGACTGGGGCACGAACCTGTGTTCCCTGCATCGGCAGGCAGACTCTCAACCACTGCGCCACCAGGGAAGCCCTGCTATGTAGTTTGAGTACGCAAATAATAAGGACTGATGGGTAGGAGGATGAAGGATATTTCTGACATTATGAATGATACATATGAAGTAATGGAAGAGTGAATAACTTCCATATGGACTGGCAATATTTGTAATATTGGAAAACATAGGTTGTGATATAGAGGACTTGGAGGATGTTGAAGTCTAATTTAAAGATTAACACAGTGCTTTAGAAAAGAAGGAAATTCCCAGTAGATTGAACAGAGTTGGATGCCAACTTCTTCTGCTCCATTAACACCTTGCTCACTCACACCTGTATCGTAATGCTGAAACATTCTATTTCAGCTCTTTCCTTCATTAAACTGTTCTTGAGACTAGATATTATGTTTTATTTGCTGTTGTGTCCCCATCTCTTAGCCTAGTTCCTAGTACATACAGATCCCTAATAAATGTCAGATTGTCTCAGTTTTTTTTCTTTTAGAACTTTTGGAAGGCCCAAACTGGGACGGAGTCCTTTCTGGGTTAACTTTTAGAAATTTGAGAGCCTTTAGCGTCACCTCCCTATCTAAACCCACAGATCCAAGGAAGAGCTTCAAGCTGTGACTTGGCTTCCATGAATCAACAATTGAAGTTTAACCCAACCTTGAATCCTGAGCCTTTCCAGATGCCCCAAGAAGAAAATTTCCAGGAAGACACAGTAGTCTGTCTTCCTGCTCAGCAGAACTGATACAGGGCTTAGTAACTTGACCCTCAGCCATGGGACCAGCTACCTTTCCCCTCCACCAGAAGGATCACCCCAAGAGCAGGACAGACAGGAGACCATCCAACAGTAGAGGTAATAGGAAAAGACATTGATACTTCAATTCTGAAAAGACAATTTAGTTGGAGATCCTTCAGTCAGAGCATACATTATAAAAATAACTTTAGACTTGAATTTGAATGTTATCATTTCTGGAATCATCCTGGGAACCACAAAATGAGGAAAGCAGCCTCTCATTCTTCCTCCTTAGCTCAGAAATGCTCAGTAACTTGATCCTCAGCCCTTGTTCCATCCTTCCTCTGCACTAGAAGAATTCTTCCAACAGCAGGAGAGAGAAGAGACAATCCAAATAGAAAGGCAGTGGGAAAGGGACTTGACATGTTCAGAGAGGGGCTTCTAACACTGGTTTAATGAAGGCTTGTTTCCTCGCGGGTTGGATTTCAGATTACATACAGATAATGATTGTACATATTGCCTTGCACAGAAGCTTTCTAAGAACTTAAAACAATGAGGAATCATCAGTTGTAGGAACAGGATGCAGATTTGTGCCAAAGACTGGTATCAGAAAGTAGATTCGATCCAATTTCAGAGCCAATACCAAAATGTTCCACTAGTAATTTTAGGGTCTGTGTGGGGCAAGCTGGGAGGTTTCTGTAATGCAAGTTGTCTTTTTCTCTTTTCAGTTCTTTCTTCCCCTTCCTTGTTATTTGCAATTTATAGGTTACCTATCTATGTAGATTGAACGCCCTTCTGATTTCAGTTTGCTTTATTCCATTTTATTGATTAGTCATTCTTTGGCACCTGCAAGTGTATATTAGAATTCTACAGTCAATTATAAGATGTGATCCGCTGTTAAGAATTTGAAACAAAAAACTGTGAGGAAAGCAAAAATAGAAATTGTTTAGGTAAAACATGATTGTGATAAAGTATATGTTAGTAAATATTTCTTGGTCTGTAACAATGATCTTATTATTTCCTCTTAAAGGAATTTCTGCTGTGTTACTTCAGCGTTTTTCAGTGCAAATTAAACACATTTAAAGGAGAGAGAAAAGTCTTAGAGAAGCTCCAATAATGGAGTGAATCCTGATGGGAAAAAGAAACATAGATGTCAGGGTTAGAGTAGCTGATTTACTTTTCTCTGCTAAACATTTCATTTGCTTGTTGAAATCTCTGATTATTGTATGATCTCCTCTCTGCAGGTTTGTACTCTTTGCAATATAGAATGCTCCAAGATTTTAGTCATTATTATTCAAACAGTATTTGGCCATTGTCAGATTGTTTAGCCAAAATAGATACTATTTTCTTACCTCTTTCTACTTATTTCTTGACTTAGTTGTATGATTTTGTTATTTGGTACTCTGTTTATAATTCTATCTGTATAAAAACCTAATTGAAATGAAATGTAAATTCTTTAATATTGTGCTGTGTTTAATCAGTATAACTTTTTAATGTGCTGTTTTACAAGTCTAAGACAGGCATCTCAAGTAGCTTTTAAATTAGTTCCCCACACCTAAATGCAAGTGAGAATTGTACATTTTCCTGCTTGTCATCAACTGCTTCTTCTCCTCAGTCTTAACCATGTTTCACTAACCATGTCCATCTGTTATGTCTTATTAAGAATCTGTACACCCATCAGCTTCACTCTTTTAGAGGAGTATAGTATAAAAGCTTCACGGAGAATATGGCTTTATGTTTTATGTGAGGTGAAATTTCTTTTCCCAGGTAAGGATTGGTTTTATTTTTCACTGTAGATGCAGATCCTTTAGAACAGGGGTCCCCACCCCCTGGGCCGCGGGCCAGTAGTGGTCCTCAGCCTGTTAAGAACCAGGCCACACTGCAGGAGGTGAGCGGCGAGCAAGCAAAGCTTCATCTGCTTCTCCCCATCACTCCCCATCACTCACATTACCGCCAGAACCATCCCCCCTCCCCCACCCCAGCCGTGGAAAAATTGTCGTCCATGAAACCGGTCCCAGGTGCCAAAAAGGTTGGGGGCTGCTGCTTTAGAAGATAATTATGAGTATGAAATCTGATTTCAGAATACAAATTCCTGGGACTTCTCTGGTGGTCCAGTGGTTAAGACTCCACGCTCCCAATGCAGGGGGCCCAGGTTCGTTCCCTGCTCAGGGAACTAGATCCCGCATGCCGCAACTAAAGATCCCGCATGCCGCAGCTAAGACCTGGTGCAGCCAAATAAATAAATAAGTATTTTTTAAAAAAAGAATACAAATTCCTTTGAGAGAAAAGTTAATCAGAATATTTAAAACATTATTCTGCAGTGTAGCAAACAATTTATTAGATTTATCAGCAGATCCTTCATATATAAACATATATATTTATCATATATAATAAATACTATATGAGAGATGGAGGATTTTTTTGGGGGGGGGCGGGGATGGAGGATTTTTAAAGATTTTTTGAATTAAATTTAAATATTTAAATTAAATTTTTTTCTTGTTCCTTTGGTCACCTTATCTACCAGTAAAATCTGACATCCCAAACTTCTATATATAGGTCAATAGATATCAGTAATTTTTTTTCTGTTTTTTATATTAATTATTGCTTAAAATCTGTGTGGGGAATCTACTGCTTACTTTTTTGGCTGTGCATACAGAGACTTTTTTTTTTTTTTTGGCTGCATTGGGTCTTCGTTGCTGCGCACAGTCTCTCTCTAGTTGCGGAGAGCAGGGGCTACTATTTGTTGCAGTGCACTGGCTTCTCATTGCTGTAGCTTCTCGTTGTGGAGCTCGGGCTCTAGGCACATGGGCTTCAGTAGTTGCAGCACGCAGGCTCAGTAGTTGTGGCTTGCGGGCTCTAGAGCGCAGGCTCAGTAGTTATGGCACACAGGCTTAGTTGCTCTGTGGCATGTGGGATATTCCCGGACCAAGGCTCGAACCCATGTCCCCTGCATTGGCAGGCGGACTCTTAACTGCTGTGCCACCAGGGAAGTCCCTACAGGGACTTTTGATGATGATTATGACAGTGGTGATAGATGTTATTGAAAGAACAATGGCATGAAAAGCCTCTCCTGACTCCCTTATGCTAGGTAGGTTAGGCAGAGGTCCCTTCTCTGTGGTCCCATAATGGCCTATGCATAGCTCTCAGTGCTGTACTTGCCATTTTATAATTATATGCTTCTAGATCTGTCTCCCCTACTAAACCGAACTCCTTGGGGGCACAAATGTTTCTTATTTATGTTTGTATTTTCAGTACCTGGCAGAGTGCTTAGCCCACAGCATATTGTAAATATTATGTAAACGTTTATTGAGGAATTGAGAGTATTGACTCTCTAACGTTGACGGATTGCTGTTTTGAACTAAGATTGCACTTCGGTGGACCAAGATAGCCCAAAACATACTTATATTGCTTTTAACCATTTCTCTGTTATTAATAGTTAAGTTGTTTACTTAATAGAGAATGTGTTATTTTTCAATTTACCAAGAAAGTTTAACATCCTCAGTGTATTCTCATTACAGAACCAAATTTGTATTCCAAATTTGGGTCTGTATAATTTGATTCAGTATAGTCAAATGCTATACATAAGCCTTAACATAAGGATACTTTGTCCTGGTTATTATATGACTTCAAGCAAGTTTATTACCCATTCTCCTTATGTATAACTCACCAATTTCTACTTTACTACTCTATGAGGATAACTGACATACTAGTTATCGCCACTTTTATCTCTCTTTAGAGAAATCCATTAATGGAAAGAAACAGGGACATGTTATTCATAATGCAAAATAACCAATTCAGTTTGGTTCTGAAATGCATGTTAACATTTTTTAAGTGTCCGATCTGAAATTTTGTTTTGCGTTGTTTCTTACAAGTAATATATGATCTTTACTGTTAATCATTGGCATTCCAAGTAAAATAATTATGCTATGAAACTCTGACCTGAGTTGCTTAGTAAGCTAGTTGCCCAATTCAATTCCCATTCAGTTTTCTTACTTAACTTTTCTTAAAAACTTCTGTTCCTCCTTCATTATAATATCATCACACATGTTCATTGTTTTTATACTTTAAACAAGATGTTTAGCTAACTCAAATTCTCCTTGAGAGAGAAGTAGGAACCCTTTAAAGTCTTTCTTTTATTATATTAACCTGAAGATAGAAAAGAAAACCTCAATGTCCCTTTTGTTCTCCAACAGCCTAAGACTAAATTTATGCAAATATTTACTGGACATCTATGATAAGTCATTGTTCTTAGTGCTGTGGACTACAAATTGAATAAGATGTGTTTTCTGCTTTCTAGTCAATTGGAATAAATGAGACATATTCTTATAACAATGACAAAGCTTAAAGAGCAAGGCAGGCTTTTTTTAAATAAGATGGCATTTGAGTTGGAACTTGAAGGACTATTCAAAGGATCTAGTTTCTCTGATTGATACCTTTGGATAACTCTTAGATTGCTGCTGCCCTTGCTGGTAAACTCCCATTTTGGCTACAGTCTATCTTTCTATTTAAGTAAAGTATTACTGAATTGGTAATCCTTAAATTGATTTTGCATATATCTACTCTGATCCATTCATATGCTGATTTTATTAATTAGAATATGCTGCTATTCCTAAAAATCTGTTACTCCTTTATGCTGCCTTCAAGGGTGGAAGAGAATTTAGAGTGGGGGGAGGTAAGTTTCAGATGAAGGTAACAGCATGAACTAAGGTACAGAGTTTGAAAATTTTGAGGTTTATATAGAGAACAAAGCAGTTCAGGTTGACTGGAGCAAATGGGGGAGGAAAGGTGGATAGTAGGAGAATATAGTAATGGGAAGAGATAGTAAGGGTGTAAAAGATGGGTTAAAACTATATATATTATGGAGTTCTGTATATTTAGTAGACTAAGAAGTAATATGGGCTTAATTAATGCTATAAACATGGAAGAGCTGTTGAGAATTTTTAAATAGAAGGATGACATGATAGTTTTGCTTTAGAAAGATTACTTTGGATTGGAACTGGGAGATCCCAGAGCTATGGTGATCACCTTGACAAGTATTACAATAACCCAAGTGAAATGTAGTCAGGACTAATATGGGGTAATGTCAGCGGAACTCAGTTGGTGGGGGAGTGGAAGAAAGAAGCACCACATGGGAGAAAGGTGGCAGAGAGAAAATGTCAAGCCCTGGCATTCTTTTCCAAAAGCATAAGAATAAGTGAAAGGTAAAAATGTGTCAGGAAAGGGTTTGAAAATCTAATGCCGGACCTGGGATACCTTTTAGAACATCTTTGACACATGATCTGTTCTCTTTTGGTGGCCAATTTGTTTGATACTGATCATGTGATCATTTTGTTCACTTTTTATTTTCTTTTATAATCTCATTTGTTAAGTTTTTACTATCACTGCATCCATTTTTTTTGTCCTTCATCCATTATTTTTGGCCCCTTTTATTTAGCAGCTTTAGTCTAATTTGACTTTCCTCTCTCCATCAACCCTCATGTGTCCTAAGACAGGGCTTGTTAAGTAGCAGAGAACACACTCAACCTAACTGTCATGAAGGAGAATGCAGTGACAGGTTACAGAGATGTCTTATGGTAATTCACGACTATGGAAAGATTAGCTGGGCATCATAGGAGCTAGAAAGCTGAAAGAATGTCTTTTTCTCGAAGGAGTAGTCTCATTCTTCCTAATGGCTTCTCTGCTTCTTGCTACACAGCTCCGTATTCCTCTTCTCTCTCTCTCCTAGCTGACTTCCTCTGCCTTCTTATTCCTTTTATAATGGCTCAGTCGAGTTTGAGTTTTTATATACTCTTTCAGTTCAGTTTCTCACAACTAACGGGCAGCTTCCCTCTTTGTCTCTTAGTCCTAGTATTTCCCAAGAGAAGGAATCTGATTTACCCAACTCACTCAATCCAAGTCCTAATATCCTTTCTGATCCAGCAGTCATTCAGCTACAGGTAATAAAAACCTGACTCAGATTGGCTGGACAAAGAGGAAATGTATTATCTCCTATAACAGGAAGTTCAGAGGAAGGGCAGCCTTTAGAGTTGGTTGATTGGAGACTCAGCAGTGTTATCAGGAACGCTGAGTTCCCTGCATCCCCTCACTCTGCCATCCTTGGGATTGGCTTTACCCTTAGTAAAATAGCTACAGCCATTCCAGGCATCACATCCAGATACAACGACATTCAGAAAAAGAAGTGGCCATTTCTTCCTATGGTCTTTTCTTAGGAGTGAGGAAATTTTTCCTAAAATCTGCCCTGGAAGTGAGCAGATTTTCCGTCGTGTCTCATTGACGAAATTTGCAGTTAAAGATTTGTTTGGGTTAATAAACTCTGTTGGTAGAAAAGAGAAGCCACCAGAATATATAATTCCTGTCCTATCACTGGCAAGGGGAACGTGATTAAATCAGGCCCATCCCTGGAGTTGGAATGGAAGTCATTTCCCCCTGTGGTAAATGAAGCCTTATATTTGGAGAGTGAAAAGGAATGGTGGTCTATTGATGGGGACCCAAAAAAGTCCTTCTGTTCAAAGGTATATGTCCATGTACACTGGTATATAAGCTCTTCTTTAAAATGGAAATTATTGTGGGAATTTTACCTGAAGAAAATTGAAGTTCTATCAGGATGAAAGATAGTTTACTACAATTATCTTTGGGTGAGGTATGTGCCCCTTTCCCAGTTAGCTATGGCCTGGAGGGAGAGGTACAGTGTATAGAATATACATAATATAAAACAAAACCACTTTATACTATAAATGAGGGCTCTCCCAACAGGGCATGGCAGATAGGTACTATGAAATATATATGGTCTATACCTCTCTGGGATCCATTTTCTGAATTCTTATAGACACAATCCTTCCTCAGAGATTTTCAGTAATGAATACATTCATTTCAGTGAAACCGTGCTTCTTACTGTTGTCATGAAAAAACATTGAGTATTCAGTCACATAAAATTTTTGCAAAGTGTGGAATATAATTTAAAGAAGGTCACTTATTCACAATGAGGATTCCGTATAATAGTATAGTACCAGTAGAGATATTCTTGCCAAAACCTGAACCTAATAGATTTACTATCCAAGCTGTGTTATCTAATACGATTTTCAGAATTAATTTTTAGTAAGGAGTGTCACACTTTGCATGGCCTGCATCTTACTGAATTTGTGCATACTAATGAATCTAAAAATACTGAGTATCTACTATGAGAATCTCTTCTTGATACAGTATGCAAGCAAAAGATTCAAAATATAACATATGTTCATTGAAGAACAAGATTATTTATGGATCAAAAGGAAAACTAAAGTAGGTCAGAAGCCCAGAAAGCCTCTTCTTTTCAAATATATATGCCAATACACATATCTGCAGTTTGAGATGGGTTTTTCTTTTCTTTTATATTTATTTATTTATTTGTTTGTTTTGGCTGCTCCGGGTCTTAGTTCTGGCACATGGGATCTCCGTTGCAGCTTGCGGGATCTTTCAGGTGCGGAATCTTTCAGCTTCCAGAGGAGAAACATGATGGAACCTCGGGAGCGAGCCAAGTTCAAGCGCAAGTACAAAGTGAAGCTGGTGGAGAAGCGGGCGTTCCGCGAGATCCGTTGGTAGCTGCCACGGGATATTGGAACCCCCGCCCTTCAATAAAGCACCTTCTGACCACCACCACCACCAACAAAAAAAAACTCCTAAAAAGACTCCTAGAAAGCGTAGCAGATCTGGGCCCAGACGTGGCGGCTGTGGGGCGCTCCCTCTATCAGGTTTTGAGGTGGCTTGAGCGCCGGCATAGTGGGTGCTGAGGGGGTTGGACTGTCACCTTGCTGGGGGTTTTGGCTGTGTCCTGGGTGCTGGGCTGGGTGGGCGTGCGGCCGCCGGAGGTGAACAGAGCAATCAGGGCGTTCCAGGTGTTGATTCACACTGGCGGCTTCTTAGTTGCGGCATGCGGACTCATAGTTGCTGCGTACAGACTTCTTAGTTGCGGCGTGCATGCGGGATCTAGTTCCCCGACCAGGGATGGAACCCCCGCCCCCTGCATTGGGAGTGCCAACTCTTACCCACTGGACCACTAGGGAAGTTCCGAGCTGTTTTTTTTTCTTAATAAGCTTTGTTAGTAAGAAACCATAGAATGTAGAATAGGGATGGGGAAAGGAAGCAGGAAGGGCACCTAAGACAACTATATTTTTTACTTTTTTACCGAGAGCCCTGATGGTCACTTCTGAAAATGGTCTTAGGTACTTCCACAGGCCAGTATTTTTTACAGCATGTTTCGCAAAAGCTGATCCTTGACCTGCTCCTTGAAAAGGATTCATTCTGCAGTCACAAATAGTGGGAAATAACAAATTCTTCTCCAGGAGATTTATAATGCACATTAGTAAATTAAAGACTCTGAGAAGTAACACAAATTTCTCTAACCCTGTATTTTCCACACTTTCTTAATTACCAAGTCTCTCTTGTCATATAACATCTATTAACATCTTGCAGAGCATACTGAGAAACTGTTGAGGTCAGAGAGGAGTGTTCTTGAGCAGAGGAATAACATTATGAAAGCAGAGTTTTAGTAAGAACGACCTAATGATATGTAAGATGAATTGGAGACAGAAGAGATCGAAAGCCTAAAGTCCTGTTTGGAAGCTGTTGGAATAATTTGGTATGAAGAAGATGTCACAGATGGGATAATAATAGTGAATGTTTTCTATTCCTTAATTCAAATATTTATCAAGCCCAAACCGTATGCCAAATATTGTTCTCGATCCAGGGGATACAGAAAAAAAAATTCAAAATCTTTGTCCTTGTGAAGTTTATTTGTGTCCTAAGAGACGAAAAAACAATAAACAAACAAATACGTAAAATGTGAAGCGGTGAAGAGTGCTAAAAAGAGAAATAAAGCAGAGTAAAGGTAGAGTCCTTGGGCAGTGGTTAGAGGGAGACCTTTCTGATGAGTGAACACATAAGCAAAGACCTGAATTAGGTTAGAAAGAGAGCAATGTGGATACCTAGGCAGAGGGAACAGCAATGCAAAAACTTTGAGATAGGAGCCCAGTGTGGCTAGAGCAGACTGAAGTGGAGGATGGTAGGAGAAGGGGAAAAGGAGCATGGGAAGGGACAGGAAATGAGTAAGATCACGGAAGGCCTTAAACATCTAATAAACCATGGTAAGGACTTCGGATTTTATACTGAGTGAGGCCGGAAGCCATTGGAGAGTTTTGAGCAGAGGAGTGACATAGTGTGACTTAGTTTTTAGGTGATCACTCTTGACTTCTGCTTGGAGAACAGACTGGAGTAGAATTGCAGTGGAGACAAGGAGACTGGTTAGGACTATTGTCAAGGTCTAGACAAGAGATGACAGTGGCTTGGTCTCATGGGGTAGTGGTACAGGTGGTAGTAAGCAATTTGCTTAAAGATGAATTTTAAAGCTAAGAGTTGACAAGAATTTCTGTCAGTGATACCATGTGCCAGGTTTTATTTTAAGTGTTTAACACTAATTATTTAATCTTCATAAAAAACTTGTGAGGTAAGTACCGTTGTTATCTCTGTTTTACAATTGAGAGGACCACGGCACAGAAAAGTAGCTTGCCCAGGGTCATACAGCTAATAAGTGGTGGCACTGGATTTTGCACCCAGGCATCACAACTCCAGAACCTGTGCTCTATTATGTCATTCTGTCATCCTGGCCCCTACCCTCTCTAGGGAGGAATTACAGGAAAACCTTGGGCCAGTACCAAGCAAACACTATATAATGCCTTCTGCCTTCTTCCATCCATCCGATATATGCAAAATTCACAAGAAATAAAATCAAAGTTTTTCTTCTTTAATCTGCTTATAAAACATTTGAGCTACATTCCACATAACCTTGTCCTTTTCCTTGTTTTTCTTTTTTTTTTTTTTTTTTTTTTTGGTGGTACGCGGGCCTCTCACTGTTGTGGCCTCTCCCGTTGCGGAGCACAGGCTCCGGACGCGCAGGCTCAGTGGCCATGGCTCACGGGCCCAGCTGCTCTGCGGCATGTGGGATCTTCCCGGACTGGGGCACGAACCCGTGTCCCCTGCATCGGCAGGCGGACTCTCAACCACGGCGCCACCAGGGAAGCCCTGTTTTTCTATTTTTGAAAGACTTTGAAAGCGTCTCAGGGGAAATCATGTTTTCTGACTTTACCACAGGAAAACGTTGGGGCAGCATAAACTGGTGCTGGGCAGACTGGAGAGAGTGAGATAAGATTCCAGGTGTTCTTTTGGGGTTAATTCTGACAGTTCTTTGAAACATTCCCTCCCCACACACAACTTCTGTGAGAGAGATGGGATAGTAGTCAGGATGTTATAAATTGCCTTTTGTTTCCCAACTCCTGGTGGCCAAACTACTTTGAGTGATTCTGATGGTTGAAGCAGGAGAACGCTTACTGTTGCTCATTACCTTACTCTTATCTTCTCCTTTTTCTCCTTGGTTTGAGGGCTTCTGAGGAACTTCTGGGAGGGAGGAAGCAATCTTAGGAATTTACACATTTGAAATATTTTTTTCTGGTTTCTGATCTGGAATCTGAGGAGCTTGGAAGTCATCACTCCATCCTAACCACAAGTAAAAATCTGAACAAACTGAAAAATCAGCACAGAGCAAACCACTGCCCACCGCCCCAAATTAAAGCAGACAGGCAGATGCAGAGATCCACATCTTACCAGAGTAGAAGTCCACAGGAGAAACCTCTGAAGGAACCAGTACTGGGGTAAGAAAATCTGAATGATGAATTCTTGGAAGCTCAGTGTGGACAAGTCTGAGAGTTAAAAACTCCAGGGCGCAGGGTGGGTGGGTGTGGTCCACGCTTTTGTTTTAGAACTGTAGAATGCTTCCCTTTCCCCCACATCCCACCACCATACCACTGAAGCCTACTTACTGGAGTTCCTTTTACCCAGTCATCATGTCCAGCTTTCAACAAAAAAATTACAAGACATATTAAAAGGCAAAAACCACAGTTTGAAGAAATAGAGCAAACATCAGACCAGACTCAAATGAGACAGGGATGTTGGGATTATCAAACTGGGAATTTTTAACAACTATAATTAATATGCTAAGGACTCTAGTGGAAAAGTAGACAACATGCAAAAACAGATGAATAATATAAGCAGAGAGATGGAAATTCTGAGAAAGAATCAAAAATAAATGGTAGTGATCAAAAACACTGTAACAAAAATGAAGAATACCTTTGATGGACTTATTAGTAGACTAGACACAGTTGAGGAAAGACTCTCTGAGCTTAAGAATATATCAGTAGATGGGCTTCCCTGGTGGCGCCGTGGTTGAGAGTCCGCCTGCCGATGCAGGGGACATGGGTTCATGCCCCGGTCCGGGAAGATCCCACATGCCACGGAGTGGCTGGGCCTGTGGGCCATGGCCGCTGAGCCTGTGCGTCCGGAGCCTGTGCTCTGCAACAGGAGAGGCCACAACAGTGAGAGGCCTGCGTACTGCAAAAAAAAAAAAAAAAAAAGAATATATCAGTAGAAACTTCCAAAAGCAAAGAGAAAAAAATTATTTTTAAATGGAACAGAATATCCAAAATCTGTGGGAAAACTACAAAAGGTATAACATGAGTAATGGGAAAGGAGGAGGAGAAGAGAGAAAGGAGCAGAAGCAGTATTTGAAGCAATAATAACTGAGAATTTGCTCCAAATTAATGTCAGACACCAAACCACAGATCCAGGAAGCTCAGAGGACACCAAGCAGCATAAATGCCAGAAAAACTATACCTAGGCCTGTTGTAATTCAAACTGCAGAAAATCAAAGATAAAGAAATAAATCTTGAAAGGAGGCTGGGATGGACTTACCTATAAAGGAAAGAAGATGAGAACTACATCCAGCTTCTCCAAGCAAGCAAGAAGTGAGTAGAGTAAAACATTTAAAGTGTTGAAAGAAATACTTTTCTCCAGTTGCATTGGCTGTAATCTAACCAAACAAATGAATGTTAAGTTAAATCTGACCCTTCCTCCACAATCCATTGAACCCTGTTCCTAAAATACTGGACTTGAGAGAATGTATGAAACAAGGAAGAAGGGAGTAGATCCAGATGCTGTAGGAATTTCATAGGATTTGGTGATGTATCAAGGGTGCTGTGAGGCAGGTATCGACCAGGGATGGGATGAAATGATGAGGGTAAGGCCAAAGTAGTTGTGAGATATTAGAATCAAAATTTAGAAATGCAGAGGACCACTGAGCCTACAGTTTTGTTTTGCATGGACTTTCGTTTTCCAAGTGTTGCTCAGTAGGTTACTGACCACCATTGAGGGTCAGAACCTTGGAGAGTTCCAAACTGAGCAGGGCAGGAGAAATACGTTCTATTGCACTGGCATGTAGTAGACAGGATAAAGACTCTTACAACTGATGCTGAAGCAACACTCTTGTTTGCTTTCTCTTGGTATCTCCAAGATTTAAAAGGCTGGTACCTCTGCCTCCCTACAGCCTCATGGAGATCTTGGTGGAGCTAGAGATTTCAGTCTATCTTGTGGAACACGCACAAAGCCATCACAGTTACAATAGGATTTTCATTAAATGCTGATGTTACAAGAGGGACATGGGGCTTTCAGACACCTGTGCTTTCTCCTAAGGACTATCCTAAGGTATCATATTGCTTCTCTGTGTTATTTACTTCTATTTTGAAATTAATCAAAATCCTTTTTGGGGCTGGGAGGGTAGATTTGCCTAAAAGTTGCTTTCTGGTAAACACTTATGTTTGGAACTGAAAGATAAAAAAAGATATTCTGTGTATTAGAGTTGATTTATAAAAGCTGAAGTAATTCAGACTATTAGCAGCAACAACAGACTTTTGCAATATAAATTGCAGGCTGACTAGCCTCCTCTAATATCAGTAATCTGGTTTGTTTATTTGTTTTTAGGGTACTAACATTATCCAAACATTTCTATTTTCATTGTTGTTCTCTTTCTCCTCAGTTTTAGGGCATGTTCATGGTTTTCACATCAGATTGATACATTTCTAATGCTTCAATTAAAGCTTAAAAATTTTTTAAAAGATTAAAAATCTTTTTTTTAACCAGTCTACATTTATGATGCCATATTTAGCTAAAAATAGGAACTTGAATGTACATTTTAGGAAACAGCTAACTAGTAACTCCTGGTGCTAACAATAGTAAAGGGCAGAAAGTCTTATGAAAATAGAACTTACTGCAGAGAATAACTATGACATATTTATCCTCTGTTACAGTTCGAAGATGTATTCATTATCTTTTTATACTACCTGAGAGAACAGGAGAGTTAGAGCAAATTCCTGAGTAGCTAACCGATTTGCAGTGCCAGAAATAAGTACAGTCTCTAAAAGGTGTGTGATTAAAAGAGTCTCCAGGATTGCATGAGCATTCTGATCAGATTTTAGAGATTAAAAAAAGGTTAGATTTAGTTATGGATAACACTAATACATATTAGGGAGAAAGATACAAGATTATACCAGAGATCTGTGTCTCTTTCAAGAGGCATCTTTAAAAATACTTATTAATGGCTATTACTGGTTATTTTAATTAAAGAGTATTATTTTGTTATATGATGCAGAAGACCCAGTTTGTGGTTGTGAACTGAATTTGGACTGAGACTTAATGTGTGGTTCACATCATACACATCAAAACATCAAGAGGCTAACTGCAGGAAACTTTTCAGATGGGCTGAGTAGAGGAGGGGAATTGTGTCCTGAGTATGAATTTGCAGCTGTGAAATTACAAGTGAAAACTACAGACTATGACAGAATGAAGGAGGGCCAGATGTCAAAGATGACTATGAGGGAACTACTGGCGCCATTAGTAGGAATGAGGAAGTTACAAAGAAAACCAGTAGGCAATGAGTTCCATTTGGAATATGTTAAGTATGAAGGATTGGGATGATATATTTACTAGATAGTTGGAAATTTTATTCATTTAACAAATATTTATCGAGCCCTAGAAATATCTCTTTTTTTTAACATTTGATGAGATTGAGAGTAATACGGGTTTCTTTCCTACTCCTATAATCCCAATAATGTGGTCCCTAGGTAGATTGTCTTAAGGAAATATTTTAAGCCATTTATATAAGATATAATAATTACTTTTTTTCCCCCACCTCTGTGTTACACCTTATGATAATCACAAATTGATGGCTTCCAAATTCAGACTGTTTTTAGTGTTGTTAAAAAAAAAATCTCGCTGTAAATGTATTAGGAAACATTGAATTGTGTGATCTGAATGATTAAATTACATGATTGTGATAATTATATCTCAATAAAGCTGTTAAAAAAATTATTCCTCACTGCACACCTTTCTGAGTAGATGTGGTTTAAGATCACTAGGGAAAGACCATAGTTCCATATCAGTGGTAGAATTTGTGACATACAAATAAATTACATTGTATTTGAGAGAAAGAGAGAGTAGATACCACTTAGTTTTTAGAATGAAGTTTCAAGCTAGTTTTTAGAGTAGAAAATGTAGATATTTTTCCTTTAATCTCGTCAACAAACATTGAGCACCTGTCCTACACAGCCAGGGGAGTCAGGAAATGTTTCCTTAAGGAGGTGATACTCTGAGATGAGTCTTGAAGGATGCGTAAGAATTAGTACAGTGAGGAGGGTGGAGATATTCAGAGGCAGCAGCCTGTGCAAGGGCAAATAGATGTGGGGAACTGCACTCAGTTTGGAATTACTAAAGGGAGGGGTGTGTGTCAGAGAGAGGGAGAAAAATCCTTCCATGTAAACACATAAAGATTCATCACAGTTCTTAACAGCTTCTTAGTATTTCAGAGTATGATTATATGCCATAAATTATTTAACCATTCCTCTATCAGTGGATGTTTAAATTGTTGCTTGGTTTGGGCTATTTCAAATAATATTGCACTGAACATACTTGTACACGTGTCCTTGCAAACTTGTGGATGTAATTCTGTCAAAGGTTAGGCCTTGGTTTTGATAGCATTGACAGATTTGAGTCATGACCAATCACACTTCATTGTATTGTATAATTTTTGAGTCAGTTGTTTTGATTAAATCAAAGGTGTTTTCAATTTCAGGTCATTTAGGGCCTTTTTCGGCCATGGTAAGGACTTTGGCTTTTACTCTGAGTAAAAGCCATTTTATATGGGAAGCCATGGGTGGATTTTGGGCAGAGGACTGATGTGATATTTAAAAATGTCTCTAAAGATCACTCTAGCTATTGTGTCAAGAATAGAAGACAGAGAGGCAAGGACAGAAGTAGGAAAACCAGTTAAGAAGCTACTGTAATTGTTCAGGCGGGAGATAATGGTGACTTGGACTAGAGGAGAAATGATAAAGAAAAATGGTAGGATTCCAGACATATGTCGAAGTTAGAGTTGACATGATTTGCTAATGGATTGTATGTGAAGAGAAATATTAACTCTCAGATGAAAGTTCTAGGCCTTTTCCTGAGTTGAGAAGATAGGGAGCGGTACAGGCTTAGGAGAAATGATCAAGTGTTCTATTTGGGGTATGTTAAGTATGAAATGCATATTAGTTATCCACGTGGAGTTGGTGAGTAGGCAGTTAATAGGTGAGGCTAGAGATCAGCATGGCCAATATTTTGTTAATAAATGAATGAAGCATTGATAGGTAAATCAGGAAGGAAATGTATAAGCAAAGTTTGAAAGAGAACAAGAATTACAGTTAACTCCTTTATTATGACTCACATACATGGTCCTTTTCTCTCTGTTTCCAGATAGGTCTCATTTTGACTCGAATAGAATTAAACTGGTAAGAGTTTGGAGAGGTGGGAAGGGGAGAATGCATTTGTCTGTATATATTTATTTCTCTCAGAATCTACCTGTATCTAAGAATGACAGTCCTCAGAAAAATAGTTGCTGTTAATCATTTTGTACAGAGATATTCTATCTTTATGGAATTGCTGTTTCATCAAAATGATTATAAAGAAAACCTCTTTTCATTTGACTTGCATATTAAATTAGAAATGTTTTCCCACAAAAATCCCTAATAAGCTGAGTTGGAAAACCTCTTAGCAATTAAGATATTAATCACTTTGTGGTATACTGGTTATGGTAATTTACCCAGCCGTAATGACTTTATGGTCATTAGACCTCAACTTTGCTTTGCCTTTTGAATGCATCATTTCCTTAACTTCCTAGCATCCTCTTTGATCTTGGCTATCCCTTTCTTACTGACTATAGACTACATTTCCAAACCCTACTCCACATTCTCAGTTCCCAAAGTATCTTTTCTACCTTTTATCTGTATGTTATGAGGATACCCATATTTGATAAAGCCTCATTCTCTTCATGGCACAAACTGCAACCTAATTATAGTAATTCAGAAGGCTGCCAGTTAAGTCTGTCATTTATCCGCGTGATGAAATTTTCTTTAGTAAACTCACTGCATCTGAATGATAAATCCATGCTGGCACTGATAGCTTAATCCTGTAGATTTCAAAGGATCGAATCCAAGGTCGTTGACAGATCTCACTGTTTTTTTCCAATTTGGTTAATAGACATCTTTATTTATGCAAAACTTAATGGTTCACAAATATTTGAGTAGTACATAAGGTATTCTATTTGAACTGTTGGTAATACTAGCACATGATGGGCTTTAAAAATAGGGCAAGCTCAGAATTTCCCCAAGGCTTTAGCTTCAGCTCCTCCTAGAGTTACACAGCTCTAAAAGTCCATAGTATTATGAGACATGTTAAACTGCCGCAGAATATTCTTTGATTATGCCTAGAATGTTTAGTTAACCTTAGAGCAGCAATTTTTTAAGTGCACAATCAGAATTAATGAAGGAATCCATTTATTTTTTATTGTTAACATTCTCGTAATAATTGGCTAGTTGAATAGTGATTGGATTTAGCATGTCTTAACAAATTCCCGGAAAGTAAAATGGACTTACCATTAATCTTTTTTTCCTTTGTTCAAAGAGGAAGGAACAAGAGGATAGAAAAGATTGATTAGAAGGATAGGTCAGAGACTGTTGAGAAACTGCTAACTAAACAACAGCAACAAGGTAGTCAGAAAACTCTTGCTCTGAAATCTATATACAACACCACCTATGAGAGGATACGAGGACTTTTAATGCTTTTCCAGTCGTGGAGCCATGTTCTAACTTGGAAATGGAGCTTTGAGAAGGGTGCATTTTCTAAACTCTGTAGATCTGGACACTATTAGTTTTTGTTTTTGTTTTTTAACTCTACCTAACCTTACTGGTTTATTATAAAGGATACAAATGAACATCTGATGAAGAGGTACATAGGGTGAGATCTGGAAGAGTCCCAACCTACAGGAGCTTCTGTCCTCATAGACTTGGGTGTGCCACCCTCCCAGCACATGGATGTGTTTGCCAATTCTGAAGTTCATCAGATCTCCCTGTTTGTTTGGGTTTTTTTGAATTTTATTTTATTTATTTTTTTATACAGCAGGATCTTATTAGTCATACATTTTATACACATCAGTGTATACATGTCAATCCCAATCGCCCAATTCATCACACCACCACCACCACCACCCCTCCACTTTCCCCGCTTGGTGTCCATACGTTTGTTCTCTACATCTGTTTCTCAGTTTCTGCCCTGCAAACCAGTTCATCTGTACCATTTTTCTAGGCTCCACATATATGTGTTAATATACGATATTTGTTTTTCTCTTTCTGACTTACTTCACTCTGTATGACAGTCTCTAGATCCATCCACGTCTCAACAAATGACCCAATTTCGTTCCTTTATATGGCTGAATAATATTCCATTGTATATATGTACCACATCTTCTTTATCCATTCATCTCTCGTTGGGCTTTTAGGTTGCTTCCATGACCTGGCTATTGTAAATAGCACAGCAGTGAACATTGGGGTGCATGTGTCTTTTTGAATTATGGTTTTCTGTGGGTATATGCCCAGTAGTGGGGTTGCTGGGTCATATGGTAATTCTATTTTTAGTTTTTTAAGGAACCTCCATACTGTTCTCCATAGTGGCTGTATCAATTTACATTCCCACCAACAGTGCAAGAGGGTTCCCTTTTCTCCACACCCTCTCCAGCATTTGTTGTTTGTAGATTTTCTGATAATGCCTATTTTAACCGGTGTAAGGTGATACCTCATTGTAGTTTTGATTTTCATTTCTCTAATAAGTAATGATGTTGAGCAGCTTTTCATGTGCTTCTTGGCCATCTGTGTGTCCTCTTTGGAGAAATGTCTGTTTAGGTCTTCTGCCCATTTTTTGATTGGATTGTTTGTTTTTTTAATATTGAGCTGCATGAGCAGTTTATATATTTTGGAGATTAATCCTTTGTCTGTTGATTAATTTGGAAATATTTTTTCCATTCTGAGGGTTGTCTTTTCGTCTTGTTTGTAGTTTCCTTTGCTTTGCAAAAGCTTTGAAGTTTCATTAGGTCCCATTTGTTTATTTTTGTTTTTATTTCCATTACTTTAGGAGGTGGATCAAAAAAGATCTTGCTGTAATTTATGTCAAAGAGTGTTCTTCCTATGTTTTCCTCTAAGAATTTTATGGTGTCCGGGCTTACATTTAGGTCTCGAATCTATTTTGAGTTTATTTTTGTGTATGGTGTTACGGAGTGTTCTAATTTCATTCTTTTACATGTAGCTGTCCAGTTTTCCCAGCACCACTTATTGAAGAGACTGTCTTTTCTGCATTGTATATCCTTGCCTCCTCTGTCATAGATTAGTTGACCATAAGTGCATGGGTTTATCTCTGGGCTTTCTATCCTGTTCCATTGATCTGTATTTCTATTTTTGTGCCAGTACCATATTGTCTTGATTACTGTAGCTTTGTAGTATAGTCTGAGGTCAGGGAGTCTGATTCCTCCAGCTCCGTTTTTTTCCCTCAAGACTGCTTTGGCTATTCGGAGTCTTTTGTGTCTCCATACAAATTTTAAGATTTTTTATTCTAGTTCTGTAAAAAATGCCATTGATAATTTGATAGGGATTACATTGAATCTGTAGATTGCTTTGGGTAGTATAAACATTTTCACAATATTGATTCTTCCAATCCAAGAACATGGTATATCTCTCCATCTGTTGGTATCATCTTTGATTTCTTTCAACAGCATCTTATAGTTTTCTGCATACAGGTCTTTTGTCTCTGTAGGTAGGTTTATTCCTAGGTATTTTATTCTTTTTGTTGCAGTGGTAAATAGGAGTGTTTCCTTAATATCTCTCTCAGATTTTTCATCATTAGTATATAGGAATGCAAGAGATTTCTGTGCATTAATTTTGTATCCTGTAACTTTACCAAATTCATTGATTAGCTCTAGTGGTTTCCTGGTGGCATCTTTAGGATTTTCTATGTATAATATCATGTCATCTGCTAACAGTGACGTTTTACTTCTTCTTTTCCAATTTGTATTCCTTTTATTTCTTTTTCTTCTCTGATTGCCATGGCTAGGACTTCCAAAACTATGTTGAATAATAGTGGCTGGAGTGGACATTCTTGTCTTGTTCCTGATCTTAGAGGAGATGCTTTCAGTTTTTCACCATTGAGAATGATGTTTGCTGTGGGTTTGTCATATATGGCCTTTATTATTTTGAGGGAGGTTCCCTCTATGCCCACTTTGTGGAGAGTTTTTATCAGAAATGGGTGTTGAATTTTGTCAAAAGCTTTTTCTGCAGCTACTGAGATGATCATATGGCTTTTCCTCTTCAATTTGTTAATGTGGTGTATCACATTGATTGATTTGCATATATTGAAGAACCTTTGCATCCCTGGGATAAATCCCACTTGATCATGGTGTATGATCCTTTTAATGTGTTGTTGGATTCTGTTTGCTAGTATTTTGTTGAGGATGTTTGCATCTATATTCATCAGTGATATTACTCTGTAATTTTCTTTTTTTGTAATATCTTTTTCTGGTTTTGGTATCAGGGAGATGGTGGCCTCATAGAATGAATTTGGGAGTTTTCCTTCCTCTGCAGTTTTTTGGAAGACTTTGAGAAGGATGGGTGTTAGCTCTTCTCTAAATGTTTGATAGAATTCACCCGTGAAGCCATCTGGTCCTGGAGTTCTGTTTGTTGGAAGACTTTTAATCACAGTTTCAATTTCATTACTTGTGATTGGTCTGTTTGTATTTTCTATTTCTTCATGGTTCGGTCTTGGAATGTTATACCTTTCTAAGAATTTGTCCATTTCTTCCAGGTTGTCCATTTTATTGTCATATAGTTGTTTGTAGTAATCTCTCATAATCCTTTGTATTTCTGCAATGTCAGTTGTGATTTCTCCTTTTCCATTTCTAATTTTATTGATTTGAGTCTTCTCTCTCTTTTTCTTGATGAGTCTGGCTAATGGTTTATCAATTTTGTTTATCTTCTCAAAGAACCAGCTTTTAGTTTTATTCATCTTTGCTATTGTTTTCTTTGCTTCTATTTCATTTATTTCTATTTTCATTTATTTCTGCTCTGATCTTTATGATTTCTTTCCTTCTGATAACTTTGGGTTTTGTTTGTTCTTTCTCTAGTTCCTTTAAGTGTAACATTAGATTGTTTATTTGAGGTTTTTCTTGTTTCTTGAGGTAGGCTTGTATAGCTTTAAACTTCCCTCTTAGAACTGCTTTTGCTGCATCCCATAGGTTTTGGATCGTCGTGTTTTCATTGTCATTTGTCTCTAGGTATTTTTTGATTTCCTCTTTGATTTCTTCAGTGATCTCTTTGTTATTTAGTAACGTATTGTTTAGCCTCCATGTGTTTGTGCTTTTTACTTTTATTTCCCTGTAATTCATTTCTAATCTCATAGCATTGTGGTTAGAAAATATGCTTGATATGGTTTCAATTTTCCTAAATTTACTGAGGCTTGATTTGTGACCCAAGATGTGATCTATCCTGGAGAATATTCCGTGCGCACTTGAGAAGAAAGTGTAATCTGTGGTTTTTGGATGGAATGTCCTATAAATATCAAGTAAATCTATGTGGTCTATTGTGTCATTTAAAGCTTGTGTTTCCTTATTAATTTTCTGTTTGGATGATCTGTCCATTGCTGTAAGTGAGGTGTTAAAGTCCCCCATTATTATTGTGTTACTGTTGATTTCCTCTTTTAGAGCTGTTAGCAGTTGCTTTATGTATTGAGGTGCTCCTATGCTGGGTGCATATATATTTATAATTGTTATATCTTCTTCTTGGATTGATCCCTTGATCATTGTGTAGTGTCCTTCCTTGTCTCTTGTAACATTCTTTATTTTAAAATCTGTTTTATCTGATATGAGTATTGCTACTCCAGCTTTCTTTTGATTTCCATTTGCATGGAATATCTTTTTCCATCCCCTCACTTTCATTCTGAGTGTGTCCCTAGGTCTGAAGTGGGTCTCTTGTAGACCGCATATATATGGGTCTTGTTTTTGTATCCATTCAGCAAGCCTGTGTCTTTTGGTTGGAGCATTTAATCCATTCACGTTTAAGGTAATTATCGATATGTATGTTCCTATGACCATTTTCTTAATTGTTTTGGGTTTGTTTTTGTAGGTCCTTTTCTTCTCTTGTGTTTCCCACTTAGAGAAGTTCCTTTAGCATTTGTTGTAGAACTGGTTTGGTGGTGCTGAATTCTCTTAGCTTTTGCTTGTCTGAAAAGCTTTTGATTTCTCCATCGAATCTGAATGAGATCTTTGCAGGGTAGAGTAATCTTAGTTGTATGTTCTTCCCTTTCATCACTTTAAGTATATCATGCCACTCCCTTCTGGCTTGTAGAGTTTCTGCTGAGAAATCAGCTGTTAACCTTATGGCAGTTCCCTTATATGTTATTTGTCGTTTTTCCCTTGCTGCTTTCAGTAATTTTTCTTTGTCTTTAAGTTTTGCCAGTTTGATTGCTATGTGTCTCAGCATGTTTCTCCTTGGGTTTATCCTGTGTGGGACGCTCTACACTTCCTGGGCTTGGGTGGCTATTTCCTTTCCCTCGTTAGGGAAGTCTTCGACTATAGTCTCTTCAAATATTTTCTCTGGCCCTTTCTCTCTCTCTTCTCCTTCTGAGACCCCTATAATGCAAATGTTGTTGCATTTACTGTTGTCCCAGAAGTCTCTTAGGCTGTCTTCATTTCTTTTCATTGTTTTTTCTTTATTCTGTTCCACAGCAGTGAATTCCACCATTCTTCCAGGTCACTTATCCGTTCTTCTGCCTCAGTTATTCTGCTATTGATTCCTTCTAGTGTAGTTTTCATTTCAGTTTTTGTGTTGTTCACCTCTGTTTGTTCTTTAATTCTTCTAGGTCTTTGTTAAACATTTCTTGCATCTTCTCCATCTTTGCCTCCATTCTTCTTGCTGGATCATCTTCACTATCATTATTCTGAATTATTTTTCTGGAAGGTTGCCTATCTCCACTTCATTTAGTTGTTTTTCTGGGGTTTTATCTTGTTCCTTCATCTGGTACATAGCCCTCTGCCTTTTCATCTTGTCTCTCTTTCTGTGAATGTGGTTTTTTTCCCACAGGCTGCAGGATTGTAGTTCTTCTTCTGCTGTCTGCCCTCTGGTGGATGAGGCTATCTAAGAGGCTTGTGCAAGTTTCCTGATGGGAGGGACTGGTGGTGGGTAGAGCTGGCTGTTGCTTTGGTGGGCAGAGCTCAGTAAAACTTTAATCCACTTGTCTGCTGATGGGTGGGGCTGGGTTCCCTTCCTCTTGGTTGTTTGGCCTGAGGCAATCCAACATCGGAGCCAGCCCACCCGGGTTCTTTGGTGGGGCTAATGGCAGACTCTGGGAGGGCTCACTCCAAGGAGTACTTCCCAGAACTTCTGCTGCCAGTGTCCTTGTCCTCACAGTGACACACAGCCACCCCCTGCCTCTGCAGGAGACCCTCCAACACTAGCAGGTAGGTCTGGTTCAGTCTCTTATGGGGTCACTGCTCCTTCCCCTGCGTCCCGATGCACACACTACTTTGTGTATTCCCTCCAAGAGTGGAGTCTCTGTCTCCCCCAGTCCTGTCGAAGTCCTGCAATCAAATCCTGCTAGCCTTCAAAGTCTGATTCTCCAGGAATTCCTCCTCCTGTTTCCGGACCCCCAGATTGGGAAGCCTGACATGGGACTCAGAACCTTCCTTCCAGTGGGTGGACTTCTGTGGTATGTGTTCTCCCATTTGTGAGTCACCCACCTAGCAGTTATGGGATTTGATTTTACTGTGATTGTGCCCCTCCTACCGTCTCATTGTGGCTTCTCCTTTGTCTTTGGATGTGGGGTATCTTTTTTGGTGAGTTCCAGTGTCTTCCTGTTGATGATTGTTCAGCAGTTAGTTGTGATGGCCACTATTAGTTTAAACTCTGGCTTTAATAAAATTTTCAGGTTAGTGAGAAAGGTATCAACCTGTGTCTTAGAGTGCTTTATTTTAAACTTTTGAGTGTCAGGAGTATGTGGTAATAGCATTTGGTTTTCCTGATAGTAATGATTAGAAACCCATGCTAATCTCTTTTCTGGTTAACCACACCTGTAACACAAGGCTAGCCAGTTAAACCACCTGGAGACATCATTAAATGTAAGAGTTGAATCTGCAAACCCGACTCTATGAAGTCATGTCCTGTGTCGAATATTAATGTTTCAAGGACCACAGGAGAAAACTTTGCTCAAGACTATACCTGTTCCTCTGTTATTCAGGATCATCACCACTAAATTCTTAGAACCAGTAGGGGTCATAAGCATTTACAGCTTTTCTCATGTTAAAAAGAAACATTTATTAATTAGCTATGTGATACAATTCAGAGGCCTTAATTGTATTTCTGTCACTCTGAGAACTCTTGTTTTGGCACACTAATAGTAGCTTTATGAAATGTTAGCTCTTGTTATCTAAAACTATCAGAGGTAGGGATCCAGGCTTTCCTGCCTGTGTTAGACCCCTGAATACTGCCCAAACTAAAACCATTTACCTTTTATCTTTCCTGTGAGCTTCCTGGATTTGATCTGTTTTCTAGTAGTCATTTCCACCTAGGATTCTGTCCTTTCCGCGTCACTGCTGATTGAGTAGTAGCTTTAGAACTGCCACCCCAATACATCTAACTTCTCTCCAGCCCTAAACTAAGTGCCCTAGGGATTTTTGTACCATAAATTACAGAGAGAAGAGATGCGATAAAAATAAACCAGGGGGGAACTGTACAGTTAAAAATGGTTAAGATGACAAATTTTGTTATGTATATTTTACCACAATAAAAAAATTTTCATAAATAAACCAAGGGAAATTTGAAGTCACATTTTTACACAAAGCTGATATCCACTGAAGTATTAATATTGAATTAAAAAGCAGCCTTAGAAATTGTATTAAGTATATTTAGAAACTGAGACCTAGAAAGGTTAAGTGATTTGCGTAAGAGCTGATAATAGAGCGTTTTCAACATTAGCCCATGTTGTTTCGGAGCTATCTTCTTTACTTACTTCCTTGACTTAGGAGTAGCCATAACTAACCCCTCCGCCTATTTTATCTTTCTTTGGAATTGAATCATAGTTGGTTCTTCAGAACCATGTCTAATCAGCACTGAACCTGGAAATAGGAGGCAGTGGGTAAGTCTAGGTGCTAATAGTGGGCAAACTGGCTTGGAAAAAGTGATCAATTGACCTCCTTCTGCGAGGAAACCAGACTAATCCTTTTTGTATCATCGTATGTAACAGAGATAAAAATTAATGTAGTCTACATGAGCAGTTCCCAACCAGTTTGTTCTTCAAGGCCAATCAAATTGGTTTTGATATCTAAAAGTCATCCAGGTGTGTAAAAATAATACAAGTGTACGTATAATAGGGAACACAAAATATTACATAAATTGTGTGACAAAAATGGCCAAAAGATTTCTTGGTACAATTGTAGTTCATTATATAGCTGAGCAGTCCTCTCTTTTCTAATATTGAAAATTTTATCAGTCATATTTCTGCTGTGATAATGTTACATAACTTCACAATTCAGTGATTTACATCAACAAATTTTTTGTCTGTGGGTCAGCTGGGGTCGCTTTATTTCAGGCTATATGTTGGGTTCAGATGTGCTCCACATGTTTCTCATTCTGAAGCATGCTCTTCTCACAGCGCTTGGTAGAAACACAAGGGATCAAGTCAAACCACACATATGCCCCATGACCAAGACCAAAGGCAATAGGGCGGGGATATATACCATCTATTCTACTGGGAAGCATTGCAGAGTTACACAACAGAGAGTATAGATATGTATAATCCTTTTACAGGAACAGAGTAAAGAAATGGGAACAAAATTCTACCACAGACACATTTCAACCTTGTAATGTCAGTTTGTTACTGAATTAACTGTCGTCTTTGATTTCTAAATAATTGAGCGAGTAGCTAGGGACTTGTTTTTTCCAGCTAGTCCTTTCCTTTCACTGTTCTCCTTTCTCCTCTCTGACAAGTGACTTCACAATGTCATTATTACTTACCTGTGTAGGACCCCAGGAAAAATACATTATAGTCAAGCCACTGGATGATAAACTAAGGGGCTTGACTTTTCCTGAATTTGTTTGGCCAAGAAACGTGATTTGCTCTTTAACTAATTTTGTTGCAAGAGCTTCATTGAAAAATTGTACTTGCCCAGACCAGCTTAAGCTACAGTCTTGAGTTCTCTGTGCACATTTCTGAATGAAGCAATATAGCCTGGCTTCATTGTTTTCCACTCTCAATTCACCTGAAGAACTCAATGAAAAAATAAAAGAAATATATTTGTCCTTTGAGTTATGAGTGAATGACAACAATGTCTTAGATCTCAAGTATTTGCTAACACTGTATCTTTAGAGTATATATACAGAAGACAAAATATTAAAATTAACAAGTTTTCTTCCTCCTTCATCAGCATCTTATTCTGTAAGCTTGGCATTTGAATCCTAATTCCTAAAAATTGCATGGTTTGGTAAACCACAGCCTGTTCTTTAGACTGTACTTCTTTCATTCTTAAGAAATAATTGCATATCAAAATCAAAATTGCTATCTGGATGTATTTATCTGTGTAAAGAATGTGTTCGAAGTGTGACCAGATTGCGTTTATAAATATTATTATAACACTATCATAAGTTGAGTAAATAGCACACAACATCAGTAGTTCAGTTTAGAGTGAGTCATTTATCAGTCCAGTCATATTCATTACTCGGAAATAATTCACAACAGACTTTGAGGTCCTATAGAGATGATAAAAATAGGTGAGATGAAAATACCTATTTAAGGAATTGTCTGGAATGTTTAATGCCATTGAGATGACATCATCATCTGGTAGTATTAAATATGACTGGGTACTTTCCTAGGCTATTCAGTTGACTTCTTTTTTTTTAATTATTGCCTTAAAAGCAGTTCTGGTACAGTTAATGAAATGTTACTACATATATTGAAATCAGTAAGAGAACCCAGCTCTTGCTCTGGAATTATATTGAGAGAGTTTATGATGTTTCAGACAGTATCTCATCTTATGTCTGTAAGCCCGACATCTCTTCTATTGTCTTGAAGAGCTAAAGTTTTTATTATTTAGCCTTCTTTTCTCATATGTATTATAAATTTGTTTGCATTATTAGGGACTGAATTTTATTTCCTTCTGGCTCTCACATCAGCCATCAGGACTGTTCCCACAGGGGTGCTTAAATCTTCTGTTTAAATTCTTGCTTTATGGAACTGTATTGCTTATTAATATAGAGTTCACAGTTTCAGATTATTTTTAAGTAATTTTAAAATGTAAGTTAGATAAGGTCTCTCACCTACTTAAAACCATTAACTAATGTCCCAATATTTTAAAATACAGACTCCCTCCTCAGGCTTCTAAATTCTTGCTGAGTTTGACCTTGCTTCTTCAGTTTCATCATATGCCTTCCCCTTTTCCTTGATCTTTATGCTTTAGCCTCATTGGTTTCTTCTGGGTTTCATGAGTGTGCCACATCTGTTCCTTGAATGCTTTTCTCCCCAGTTGAAATAGTACCTTCTCATAAAGGCCTCTCATGATCACCCTATATAAAGTAGCTCCCCCAGGTACTTTCCAGAGGATCACCCTATTTCTCTGGCATTTATTATACTTTAAAATTACAATTTTGTATTTATCTACTTATTTATTTTTGTTTCCTCCAACCAAATACAAGTTTCATGAGGCCAAAGTGCTGAGCGTAGTGGCTGACACAAAGAGGTCACTAAAGTATTTGTTTTTGGTTTTTTTTTCTTTATTTTTTTTTAACATTTTTATTGGAGTATAATTGCCTTACAATGGTATGTTAGTTTCTGCTTTATAACAAAGTGAATCAGCTATACATATACATATATCCCCATATCTCCTCCCTCTTGCATCTCCCCCCCACCCTCCCTATCCCACCCCTCTAGGTATTTGTTGAATGAATGAATAAACAGATGACTCTTGTACTGTAAACTCACAATAGGGACTTCCCTGGTGGCACAGTGGTTAAGAATCCTCCTGCCAATGCAGGGGACACGGGTTCAAGCCCTGGTCCGGGAAGATCCCACATGCAGCGGAGCAACTAAGCCCGTGCACCACAACTACTGAGCCCACGTGCTGCAACTACTGAAGCCCATGTGCCTAGAGCCCATGATTCACAGGAAGAGAAGCCACTGCAATGAGAAACCCGTGCACCACAACAAAGAGTAGCCCCCACTCGCCACAACTAGAGAAAGCCCTCACACAGCAACGAAGACCCAACACAGCCAAAATGTAAATTAATTAATTTATAAAAAATAAACTCACAATAAAATTTGACTTTTGCCTTAATTTGATTCCATGAGAGAGAAAGCGTTGTGCTTCAAGATTGACCTGAAAAGAATCAGTACAATTGAGGGCCCAAGTCTTCATATGCTACTGTGCTCATTATTCTTTTGCAATTGAATTTATTCTGATTCATAACTGAGATGTGTCTGTGTGTTTTTTTTAAGATCTGTACACATATATAGAAACTGGGCCAAAAATCATGTTCTTTTACTTGTTTATCTTTACAAGTCTTGCTTGATTTGCTGTATTTGAAATTGGAAATATATTTTTTTCTAATGCATATTTTGTGTTATAACTACTAGACTCTTACTAGACACTGCAGACAGCATATTTTCATGCAACAGGATAAAGAAATTGCTGTGTATAGATGGAAGTCAATAGGATAGATATGAAAATAAAACACTCTAAAAATATTCTCTGCCATAAAGTTAGAATTCATGTGTGGAGCAGTTAAGGTAGGACCCTCCCACAAAGAACAAAATTTTGGGTTTTTTTACTGAAAAATCCAGGTAGTCAGGGGTCTAAATAACTTTTCCTAGGTCACTTAGCAGTGAGAAGTAGAAACAGCATGCATAATCAGGCTTGTCTGACTTCATAACTTTTTCTGCTATATTTTGATATCTTCCTAGGTACAAGGAAATCAGAGATTTATTTTACTTATTTGTTTTTTAAAGATACAACAATTTTTTGAAGTCATCAGTTTGTTTGCATCCATTACTATCATCAGATATTGCAGTCTGTTGGCTTCTATGTGTGGTTTATATGTAATGTTAGAAAAGTTTGACCATATTTGCTTTTAATTGTTGCTGAAAACTTAAAAGTAGAGTCACAGGAGTTGATTGTAAATAATCTTTAAAACTTTAAAGTCTGTAACTAAAAACTCATCTTCTCAGAAGATTGTGGTTTGTTTCAGTAGTTCCACATAGCTTGAAGAACTGATTCAGAGTCTAACAGATGCGAACAGTCTAATGTAGGGAAATTGCTGAAAGCACAATTAAATTGCCAGAGTATATACCACAAGCAACAATTTCCTTTAATTTTTGACAAACACCCAATTTGAAATGATTATATACTTACAAAAACAAACAGAAAAAAGCAAAATGTTTTAAAATCTATAGTTTCATATTCATAAATGTATCTCAAGGTTAAAAGTTTAATGTGATTTAATAGTATAAGTAATATTATAATCTAATATTTAAAATTAGGATAACCCATGTTATCCTAATTCAATATGGACCATACACCTAATCCATTTTCTATTAGTGTTTACAGTGTAAAGTGGTACATATATTAATGTGCTAAAGACTGTTTTTCAGGTTTTTATTTAATGGACCTTTACTTTCTTAATTATATTTTTTCCAAGAGTAGTTGGTTAGAACCAGCACAGGCTAAATTGACAAAGACTAGAGTCTTGATCTACAGTGAGATAGAGTTTTATTTTATAGTAATATTTTGTACTGATTAGAGGAAAGAAATGTTAGAGAAAAAGATGAATAGAGATTTGAATTTTGGGATGGAAAACTATGGATCTTCCAAGTATTTTGAAGAGAACAAATGAACCAATTTTGATTACCTTACTGGAGCTTCAGGATTCATAATGGTCACATTCCTGAAAACACGATCTCTCTTCAAATTTAGTAGTTAGAAATGTGAAGTCTTTGTAAATTTGTGGGTTAGGAACCTCTGACTGGGATTTAATTATCTGAGGTGGGGTGTTTTTTTCAGGCTATTTAAGCATAAAATATTAAATTGGCATCAGCCTTTTTACTTTACTCCCAGATTAGATTGATGAAATTACAAATTAAATCTTTTTAACATAACATTAAATATTTAATTGCATAAAGTATTAATCTTTTGGACTGTTACTCAGCTCCAGCTTGAAGGGATGCTAATAATTTCTGGCCGAAGAGCATTAAGCTTAAAGGTAGTCATTCAAAGATTCTGACATTCCTGAAATTTGAGAAGAGTCAGCTGGCTGGGTTTCTCCACTTTGATAAGAGGCTGGGAAAACTGCTCCTTATCCCTGGGGAAAGATAAGGGATGCCATGTGGTGGTGGTGGTGGTGGTGATAATGATGATGATGATGTTGATGTTGATGATATTGAGAGCAACTAAGATTTACTGAGCATTTATTATGTCACACACTGTGCTCTGAAATCTAGACTTACAATCTATAAAAGCAATATGAAAACACTGATTAATTATACCATTTAAATCTTGAAACCTACTTATTGGGGCTTCAGCTATACTTAATTCAGGGGTTGGTAGAAGATGACTCTTGAATTTTTGAGGTTGAGTGACTGTAAGATGATAGTTATAGTGACTTAGAAGGTGGTAATGAAGTTTATAAAAAGAAGGATGAGCTCAGTCTTGATAGCACTGCAGTAGCAGAAAGAAAAATCTGTTTAAATACACAATAGAGTAGCTGCTGAAAGGTCAGATGTGCTTGGCGGATCTGGAGGTTATTTTTATAAAATTTCTAATCAGGGAATGAAATCCTCCAAGGAAGAATTTCCTAACCTTGATTAAACTTAAGATTTTATAGACCCCCTTGAAATTGCAAATAAAATTTTATGTGTGTGTTTGTATGTAAGTATAATTTTCATTAGATTCTCAATAGAGTCTGTGACCAGAAAGTTCCAGGCCAGATGTTAAGACATATTTTGACTGGAGTGACTGAAGAGGTATCCCTGAGACAGGCAATGAATGAGAAGAGTATGAAAGAAAACTAAAATCATCCAGCTAAGAATAAAGCAGATCAAAGATTACCCACAGGAAGGTGAGAGTTAATTCTAAGAGGGAAGGAGTATAGGAAAAGAAAAGCAAAAAGCCAGAACTATACTATGATAGTTTTATGTTGTTAGAAGAGAAAGAAGAGCCAGTTAGTGAAAGAGATGGAGGAAAACCAGACAGACACGGAATCGAACAGGGAGAGATGTTTATTTTGGAAACCAGTTAAGTATAAAATATAATTGAAAGGTCATAAAAGATGAGAACTGAGGAAAGGTAATTGGCTTTAGCCTAGGGAAGTTGCCAGGAACTTTAGAGCAATGTTGGTGGAGTGTGAAACATATCATAAGGGGCTAATGGGTAGATAGTAGTTAGAAAAGGAAGGTAGCCTGAGTCAACCCCTGAAAATATAATAACAACAACAATAGTAATAATCATAGTTGAAATAATAGCAGCTAATGTTTTGAGCACTTGTGTGTGTCAAGGCACCATGAAAAGGTTTTTTTCTTTTTTAATTGCTTTTTTTTCATTTAATCTTTACGTGAGGTGGATTCTATTATTATTCCCCTTTTTGGATTACCAAATGAAGGTTTTGGGAGGTTAAGTAATTTGCTTAAGTTCACATAGTTAGCAAGTTCGTAAAGACAGAATTTGAACCCAGGCAGCCTGACTCCTGAGCCTTCAATCTTAACACCGTACTATTAAATACTAAAAGTATCTGCAATGCTGTAAAAGGAATGTGGAAGATTTCTATATAATGCTACGAAGTGGAGAAAAGAAGGGATAAACGTTTTTGTGTGAGATATATGTACATATTTTCACATATAAAATGAAACACAGAAAGGGTAAACCAAACACTAATAAAAACAGTTACCTATAGGCAGAGGAAGGAAACAGGGATGGAAGCAAGTCTTCTCAGACTATATCTTATTACATTGTTTGTTATTTATTTTTGGCTGTATTGGGTCTTGGTTGCTGCGCACGGGCTTTCTCTAGTTGCAGTGAGCGGGGGGCTACTCTTCCTTGCAGTGTGCGGGCTTCTCGTTGCAGTGGCTTCTCTTGTTGTGGAGCATGAGCTCTAGGTGCGCGGGCGTCACTAGTTGTTGCACACAGGCTCAGTAGTTGTGGCATGCAGGCTCAGTAGTTGTGGCTCACGGGCTTAGTTGCTCCGTGGCATGTGGGATCTTCCCCGGGCCAGGACTTGAACCCGTGTCCCCTGCATTGGCAGGCGGATTCTTAACCACTGTGCCATCAGGGAAGTCCCTTATTACATAGTTTTAACTTCAGCATCATATTAAACAACAGGTAAGTATTTTACATGATCAAAAAATAAGGTTAAATCAAACAGGAGAAAGAAAGATAACCCCTAATATTTGTAAACAAACACATAAATATACTATCTTTATATCATGTTAGCAACACAACACACAGAACTAGCTTTTAAGTAACTTTAAAAGGTAGTATTTAGATAAAACAGTATATTCTTAGGACAATATAATGTCAAGATAAAAAGAGCTGCAAAGAAATGTTAGCTTTTCAACTTCATCAGTAATTTTCTTGTTAGTAGTAGTATTAGTATAGCTATTTTGAAACTATTTCATGTATTGTAGGATAAAGCAAGTAATTTATGTTAATGTTAAGAACCAGGATCTTTTATGTAAGAGAAAAAGAAATACAAATATAAAAATCAAAGAAAACTAATTCCTATAATGCCAAATTTGAAAGGGAATGAATTCATTTATTTTTTTTTTCTCACTTATTTCCTAGTCTGTCCCTGAAAAGGCTTAGAAACAGTACCAACCCAGTAGTAGAAAGTGCCTTGAGCACCCAGATACCATTCCCCAGTAAAAACAACCAAGGCTTCTTGAAAAAAATTACTGATTCCTGGTTGGGGGCAGGAAGTATTCAAGATAAGCGTCAGACATTTTTATTATGCCAGAAGGCAACAAAGGCATTATTTCTGTGGTCATGTTTTAAAAAAAAAAAACAGTATAAAGGGGTTCCCACTGGTCAAAGATGGGAAAATTTGAGCATCAAAACGAGCGATGACTGTAGTTGATTGAAATAGTAGAACATGTAAAAATCCATGCAGTCATTATGATACTTTAGAGAATCATAAGAGAGAGAGAAAAAAAAGCAAGCTAAAAAATAAACACAAATCTTACTAGTTATCATTGGAAGTAGCTAGTGTGCCATCCTCTTACTCTGAAAATTGTTACTTAATGAGGAAGAATTAAGCATTCATACTTCTTGATCTGTTTTAGTTGTATTTCAGGATAACTAAATAGCCCTTACTGACAGCAGAAGAATTTCATCTAATAAATGTAGCAGGAATAAAACAAAATTAGAAACTCACAATTTCGTAACCCCAATGAAATAATTGATTAAGGTACCAATAAATATTAATATTAGTGCTGTGGTCTCAGTGTGGCCCCTGTTCCAATATCTTAAGCTTCCCCTGTGCACCTCTTAAAAATATATGAATTTCTGGGCCCTTTCCAACACCTACTTTATCAGGAACTCTGAAGGTAGGTCCCAGTAATTTGTTGTAACAAACCCACTAAGGGTTCTGATGTACACTGGAGCTTGAGGGCCATATTACAAGGAAAAGTGACGAGAATCTTTAATTGAAGGATCAAGGTATTACCACTCCCCCACCCCCGAACTCACTGATCAATCTTAGCATTCCTAAAAGCAGGAGAACCACATTATATTTATCCAAGTAGATGCGCCTATGACATATTCTCGCCACCCTCCAAAAAAAATTAAACCTGAATCTATTCTATACTTTATACTTGAATTCCAAATTATAGGAAATACGGAAGATAGAAGAATATGTTAAATAATATCATGAGGAAGCAAAGGACAAATCCAGAAATTCTATAGGACAGCTGACCCAGTTTCTTTAAGAAGTCAGTAGCATGGGGAAAAAAAAAGGAAGGTGGGGGTGTCAGTGGGGGGCTGTTCCAGAATAAAAGGATTGCAAAGACAAAATAAGCAAATACAAAATATACATCTTATTTGGATCCTGACTCAAATAAACCAGCTGGGGAGATTTGAATTCAAACTGCATATTAGATGGTATTAAAAGAGTTGTTCATTTTGTTAGGTGTGATAATGGTACTGTGGTTGTGTAAGAAAATGCCATTTATTTTAGAGATACGTAAAAAGTATTTAGGGTGAAACAAAATGATTTGCCTTAGGTTACTACAACAAAAAAGAAGAAGGAAGGAAAGGAGAGAGGGAAGAAGGAAGAAAAGGAAGGAAAAAAGGATAAATGAAGCAAGCATGGCAAAATGTTGATAACTTTTAAATCTGGAGGATTCATTATATTATTGGGTTGGCCAAAAGGTTCATTTGGTTTTTTCCGTAAGATGGCTCTGGAAGCACTTAGTTGTCCTTAACTTCATTCAAAACAATTTTGTTAGATTGTATGTGACAGTTGTCACATCAGCGTGCATTTTAAAAAGACTTATCAAAATTGGCGAATTTTTGTGTAGCCATTTTAATATTAAAGATGGAAGAAAAAAAGCAACATTTTCAGCATATGCTTTATTATTTCAAGAAAGGTAAAAACGCAGCCGAAATGCAAAAAAAGATTTGTGCAGTGTACAGAGGAGGTGCTGTGACTGATCGAACGTGTCAAAAGTGGTTTGCGAAGTCTCGTGCTAGAGATTTCTCACTGGACGATGCTCCACAGTCAGGTAGACCAGTTGAAGTTGATAGTGAACAAATTGAGACATTAATTGGGAACAATCAATATTGTACCACGCGGGAGATAGCTGACGTACTCAAAAGATCCAAATCAAGCTCTAAAAATCATTTTCACCAGCTTGGTTATGTTAATCACTTTGATATTTGGGTTCCACATAAGTTAAGCAAAAAAACCTTCTGGACCGTATATCCACATGCAATTCTCTACTTAAACGTAATGAAAACGTTCCTTTTTTAAAACAAATTGTGACGGGCTATGAAAAGTGGACACTACAATAATGTGAAATGGGGGGCTTCCCTGGTGGCACAGTGGTTGAGAGTCTGCCTGCCGATGCAGGGGACACGGGTTCGTGCCCCGGTCCGGGAAGATCCCACGTGCAGCGGAGCGGCTGGGCCCGTGAGCCATGGCCGCAGAGCCTGCGCGTCCGGAGCCTGTGCTCCGCAACGGGAGAGGCCACAGCAGTGAGAGGCCCGCGTACCACAAAAAAAAATAATAATTAAAAAATAATAATAATGTGAAATGGAAGAGATCATGGGGCAAACGAAATGAACCACCACCAACCATACCAAAGGCCAGTCTTCGTCCAAAGAAGGTGATGTGTATATGGTGGGATTGGAAGGGAGTCCTCTATTATGAGCTCCTTCCGGAAAACCAAATGATTAATTCCAACAAGTACTGCTCCCAATTAGACCAACCGAAGGCAGCACTCAACGAAAAGCGTCCGGAATTAGTCAACAGAAAATGCATAATCTTCCATCAGGATAATGCAAGACCACGTGTTTCTTTGGCAAAAACTTACAGCTTGGCTGGGAAGTTCTGATTCATCCGCCATATTCACCAGATGTTGCACCTTGGATTTCCATTTATTTAGGTCTTTACAAAATTCTCTTAATGGAAAAAATTTCAATTCCCTGGAAGACTGTAAAAGGCACCTGGAACAGTTCTTTGCTCAAAGAGATAAAAAGTTTTGGGAAGATAGAATTATGAACTTGTCTGAAAAACGGCAGAAGGTAGTAGAACAGAAGGGTGAATACATTGTTCAATAAACTTCTTGGTAAAAATGAAAAATGTCTCTTTTATTTTTACTTAAAAACCGAAGACACTTTTTGGCCGACCCAATATTTTCTCTACTTTCATTTATGTTTGAAACTTCTATAATAAAAAATTTTAAATTTAAAATGCAGAAATACTTATTAGGATATATTTATTCCTGTGCTAGCCTTTATCACAGTTTATTATAATTGCCTGTTTACTTGTCTATCCCAGTATTTCTCAAATTATCAGTATTTCTCAAATTATCAGTATTGAAACACCAATTTTTTTGATTGGCCTGTCTGTCACAGACCATGGTTTTTGTAAAAATACAATAAAAATCAGTTACCGTAAGAGCAAAATTGGGGGGTGGGGGAGGACATACAAAATATAGCCTTAAAGAGTTTTCTTATTAAAACCAACAAACATAAAATTAAATTTCACTTAACAATCAGAACAAATGTAAACATAGGAAAGAAGAATTTTTTAAACTGTATCCAGTCATCAAAAATACACACATAGGCAATTATTATAGAGAATTGCTATTACACTCATAAGGTTTTTTTTTTTAACATCTTTATTGGAGTATAATTGCTTTACAATGGTGTTAGTTTCTTCTGTATAACAAAGTGAATTAGCTATACATATACATTTATCCCCATTTCTCCTCCCTCTTGCATCTCCCTCCCACCCTCCCTATACCACCCCTCTAGGTGGACATAAAGCACCGAGCTGATCTCCCTGTGCCACGCAGCTGCTTCCCACTAGCTATCTGTTTTACATTTGGTAGTGTATATATGTCCATTGCCACTCTCTCACTTCGTCCCAGCTTACGCTTCCACCGCCCCATGTCCTCAAGTCCATTCTCTACATCTGTGTCTTTATTCCTGTCCTGCCCCGAGATTCTTCAGAACTTTTTTTTTCTTTAGATTCCATATATATGTGTTAGCGTACAGTATTGGTTTTTCTCTTTCTGACTTACTTCACTCTGTATGACAGTCTCTAGGTCCATCCACCTCACTGCAAATAACTCAATTTCATTTCTTTTTATGGCTGAGTAATATTCCATTGTATATATGTGCCACATCTTCTTTATCCAGTCGTCCAGTCAATGGGCATTTGGGTTGCTTCCATGACCTGGCTATTGTAAATAGTGCTGCAGTGAACATTGTGGTACATGACTCTTTTTGAATTATGGTTTTCTCGGGGTGTATGCCCAGTAGTGGGATTGCTGGGTCATATGGTAGTTCTATTTTTAGTTTTTTAAGGAACCTCCATACTGTTCTCCACAGTGGCTATATCAATTTACATTCTCACCAACAGTACAAGAGGGTTCCCTTTTCTCCACACCCTCTCCAGCATTTATTGTTTGTAGATTTTTTGATGATGGCCCTTCTGACCGATGTGAGGTGATATCTTGTAGTTTTGATTTGCATTTCTCTAATGACTAGTGATGTTGAACATCCTTTATGTGTTTGTTGGCAATCTGTATATCTTCTTTGGAGAAATGTCTGTTTAGGTCTTCTGCGCATTTTTGGATTGGGTTGTTTGTTTTGCTGATATTGAGCTGCATGAGCTGCTTGTAAATTTTGGAGATTAATCCTTTGTCAGTTGCTTCATTTGCAAATATTTTCTCCCATTCTGAGGGTTGTCTTTTCATCTTGTTTATGGTTTCCTTTGCTGTGCAAAAGCTTTTAAGTTTCATTAGGTCCCATTTGTTTATTTTTATTTCCATTTCTCTAGGAGGAGGTGGGTCAAAAAGGATCTTGCTGTGATTTATGTCATAGAGTGTTCTGCCTATGTTTTCCTCTAAGAGTTTTTATAGTGTCTGGCCTTACATTTAGGTCTTTAATCCATTTTGAGTTTATTTTTGTGTATGGTGTTAGGAAGTGTTCTAATTTCATTCTTTTACATGTAGCTGTCCAGTTTTCCCAGCACCACTTATTGAAGAGGCTGTCTTTTCTCCACTGTATATTCTTGCCTCCTTTATCAAAGATAAGGTGACCATATGTGTGTGGGTTTATCTCTGGGCATTCTATCCTGTTCCATTGATCGGTATTTCTGTTTTTGTGCCAGTACCATATTGTCTTGATTACTGTAGCTTTGTAATATCATCAGAAGTCTGGGAGCCTGATTCCTCCAGCTCCGTTTTTCTTTCTCAAGATCCTTTGGCTGTTCAGGGTCTTTTGTGTTTCCATACAAATTGTGAAATTTTTTGTTCTAGTTCTGTGAAAAATGCCATTGGTAGTTTGATAGGGATTGCATTGAATCTGTAGATTGGTTTGGGTAGTATAGTCATTTTCACAATGTTTATTCTTCCAATTCAAGAACATGGTATATCTCTCCATCTGTTTGTATCAACTTTAATTTCTTTCATCAATGTCTTATAGTTTTCTGCATACAGGTCTTTTGTCTCCTTAGGTAGGTTTATTCCTAGGTATTTTATTCTTTTTGTTGTAATGGTAAATGAAAGTGTTTCCTTAATTTCTCTTTCAGATTTTTCATCATTAGTGTATAGGAATGCAAGAGATTTCTGTGCATGAATTTTGTATCCTGCAACTTTACCAAATTCATTGATTAGCTCTAGTAGTTTTCTGGTAACATCTTTCAGATTCTCTATGTATAGTATATAAGTTTTTTCTGTTACCATAATTAAGTAGTTTTTTAATGTGAAATGTGTGCTTTTTGCATGTTCTCTTTAGACCTTGTGCATTAATTTGAGCTTGGATTGATAACAGTGCCCCTCAATGGGGATGATATACTAAACCTAAACTGATGTAATTTGCAGCCACAGGTTTTTGCCTCAGTTACTTTCTCATCTCTCAGCAAATAGTATAGTTTTGGAGGATGTTTACACTGCAGAAATCAAAGAGTGGGGAAGATCATAGATATGCTTAAATACTTGCTGAGATTTTCACTTAAGAAGTGAAAATACCATCTCTTTAAATAGTTGGTCTCTTAATCTCTGGAACATGGATGTTGTCATTTTTCTCACTGTGTGTTACAGGCTTATTGACATGTGATGACTGTAGCTTCAAACGGTAATTTTAGGTTCAGATATACCACACCTTTGTTTTTCAGACAGTCCCCTTCCTGCCAGGCTTCAAAGCTTTTTCACCCCCTTGGCTGTAGCGGTTCCAGTTTGGACTGATCGCTTCAAAAAACAATTACTGTAGATTCTACTGTGCTTCCCAAGACTCATTTTGTAGGCAATAGTTCAGGTTATTTTTCCACATGTATTAACTTGTACTTGTTCACATTGGATCTGTTAGGTTTCTCTGTGTTGTCGAAATCTCAAAAATCTTTCCCATTGACCCATTGATGCAGAATTTTCAACAGGAAGAAATTTTGTCTATTTGGAGAAGTCAATCATTTGTGAAAAAATTGTCTCATTTAATGATAGATACAGTTTAAGTAGCATTTGTGTGGAATATTAGGAAAGATATTACTAGCTAGCCAAAATATAATCCCTTACAGAAAACGTATTGCATTCCCCTTGGGAATTTCTGTTTGCCCAAGGATCCAATCCTTTATTAGATTTCCCAGCTCATCCAGTATAGAAATGAGGCTCTGGTTTACTCTTTTGAATAGAAAGCACACTGTTTACTTGCCAGTTTACTTAGACATAGTCGCTCTGATAACAGTTTGGACATTTTGGCTGAAAAGTCTACATATTAGTTCTTAAGTGATCCTTTTTTCCCCTTCACAAGTATGAATGGCTACTGTGTGTGCTCTGTAAAGGCAATGGGGAGTTGTGACGAGCTGATCATCTTGGTTTGTGATACTAGCAGATATAGAAAAATATACAAAATGTTCAGTTACATTTAAAGCCTATAACATGTAGAGTATAGCACTCCTACTCCACACTTTTATAATACTGTTTTTGGAGCGTTTCATGATACCATCCATATTAAGACACTAGTCAGACAAGTATTTAGTAAGTACTTCACTTGTGCTGTTTTGTGCATAGTGCTAAGCAGTGTGGGGAGTGCAGAAGAGAATGACATGGCCCCTATCCTCAGGAAGCTTAAATGATGGTATCTTTTATTTTCTTATACACAGAGTGTTAGAATTAGGGCTGTTTGTGTCTGCATGTGCACCCAGATGTGCACGCACATTGAGATATTATGATACATATACAGATAATTAAAGTGTGAGGCAGTGTGGTATAAGTGATAAGGAGTTCAGAGGAAAGAGATTACTACCTGAGTGATGAGGGACTGTTTTAGGGCAAAGTGGCATTTGAGCAGGGTTTTGGAAGGATAGTTAGGATTTCAGTAGGAGTCTAGTAAAGAAGCTTGTTACAGTTTTAAAACAGTTTTTTTCAAAGTTTCTAGTTCCAGATCAGCCATTCACTTACCAGTTGTCTGAATTCAGCCAGATTACTTAATGACTCTGATCTTCAGTTTCCTCATCTACAAAATGGGAATTAGAGTAGTAGTTATCATAGAGGGCTTTTAGGAAGATTAAGTGAGATACTGTGACATGAACATGCTTTATAAACTGTAAAGTACTTTACAAATGTTAGTAAATTTTATAATAAATATTGAGGATGGCATGAGCCAAGGCATGGAATTTAAAAACTAGTAAAACCAAAGCCTGGAGCAGAAAATATGTGAAGGTGACTATAAATATTCATTCATTCATACAGTTCCTAACTTCATAAAATAATCTTAAATAGGAAAGCGTTTCAAGGTTTATGTTGACCCCCTTTCCCTCAAAAGACCATTTCAGAGGGCTTTTAGATCTTCAGGTAAAACTTGAATAAATTGTTTTTAGTTTTATTGAATTCATACAGAATTAATTCATACAGAATTAATTTTCAAATAAACTGCTTTAATAGATATTATAACATAGCACAAAAATAGCTAATGTATCTTGCACAGTATATTTCTTTAAAGAACATGGTTTTGAGAACAAGTCTGCATGTTTTGGGGTATATCAGAATTGCTCCACTGATTAGGAGAACAGGGTGAGAATTATTTAAGTTACTTTCAGGGACCATCGTATCTCCTTTTACAGGTGGTTTGTACAATAACTTCATGAATGGTTGTTTAAAGGAAAGATATCCCTCTTCTGATGAGATGTCAGAATTTATTCATGTTCTTTGTTTTAAATAAATTTTATTTTTAAAATGTGGTTAGGAAAAATATTCAATAAATTTTTCAACAAAGAACAGAGAGAGTGTTTGGGCTTTAAAAGACATTTTTTTAATTGAAGTATAGTTGATTTATAATATGATTATTGCAGGTTTACAACATATTGATTCAGTATTTTTACAGATTTACCCCATTTAAAGTTATTACAAAATATTGACTATATTTCCCTGTGCTGTACAATATATCCTGGTTGCTTGTTTATTTTATACATGATAGTTTGTATCTCTTAACCTAAAAAAGCATTTTGAATTGTACTGTGGATATTATGCCAGTTGCTATTGTCTGGTCTTGGGCTCTCTCCACGTATCTGGGCTCCAGTGAAAATATGATTAGAATTACTTTTCTCAGGGCAAGGAACTTGGAAAACAGCGTTTTACTTGAACACTAACTCTCATTATTAAAAGAACTCTTTTTGTTGTTTGTTTACTGTATGATATCACTTATATGTGGAATCTAAAAAATACAAGAAACTAGTGAATATAACAAAAAAGAAGCAGACTCAGATATAGGGAACAAAGTAGTGATTACCAGTGGGGAGAGGGAAGGAGGGAGGGGCAATATAGGGGTAACAGGATTAAGAGATACAGACTATTAGGTATAAAACAATCTACCAGGATATATTGTACAACACGGGGAATATAGCCTATATTTTATAGGCTAACTATAAATGGAGTATAACCTTTAGAAATTGTGGATTACTATATTGTACACCTGTAACTTACATGATATTGTACATCTACTATACATCAATTAAAAAAAAAAGGACCAACCCTCTCATTTTATGATTGAGGAAGTTGAGGCACAGAGAGGAAAAGGCACTTAGCCAAGACCTTGAACTTGAGTCTCTGTGTGCTGTATTTCCTTTCATTCATTCTTTTATTGTTATTGTTATTAACTAATTTTGAGATGCTAAAAAGCACTTTTTGAGAGGAAAAAAAAGAATCCTGAATACTAATAGTGGGGTTTTTTGGTGTGTGTGAATAATTCTCAATTCTTTCTTCTTTTACAGACTACCTTGCTAACCACGGCCGGTTAAATGAGTCTGAGGCGAGGCGCAAATTCTGGCAAATCCTGTCTGCTGTTGATTACTGTCATGGTCGGAAGATTGTGCACCGTGACCTCAAGGCTGAAAATCTTCTGCTGGATAACAACATGAATATCAAAATAGCAGGTAACTGGGACACAGCTGGCTCTAACGTGATCAGATATGAGCCGTGGCACTCAGGGTGCAGAAACAGACCTTCAGGCAGAGATTCAGGAGCCTCCACCCATGACATCAAGCTCTCTCAGAATGTATTTTATTCATTTCCTTAGTCCTATGTGTAATAATGAAAAGTAAGGGAAATAAGTTCCTTATCAACGCACACTGTGGCAGGACTACGACTGGGGTCTGATTTGTATCCTCAGTCTGATTTGTGTTCAGGCCCCTTTGTGGCACTCCACTGAGTGTGTGATGATTGGAGGGGCTGATAGGGCTGGAGGAGTAGCATAGGTTGCTGGTGCTCTACCCTGCTCTCTTAATTATGACTGGTGGCTGCAAAGAGATTGTAGACAGAAGAATGACAAAGGAGGTAACGGCAGTAGAATGAGAAGCACCTTGCCTTCTTCTGATACAATAGGGTTTTGATTTATAACATGGTGACTAAGGATTATTTTGCTAGTTTTCCTCCTACCCTTTTCACAATTCGCAAAATCTTTTATAAATATTTTATATTCCAAGTTTCCTTTTTCACATGGTCAAAACTCTCATTCAGTCAATAAATATTTATGTGTCAGGTACTGTGCTATGCTAGGTACTAAGGATACAAATCAAAAAGTCATTTCCTGTGATCTTAAAAGTCTGGTGCGGAAATAAGAATAATGAAAATACAATATAATAGTTGCCAAAAAATATATGTACAGAGTGCAATAGGAATATAGATGTAGGAACATCAGTCTATCTGAGAAGTCAGGAAGCTGCACAAAGAAGGAACTCTTTGAACTAGGCTTGAGAGATGAGTTAGAAGCTTGCCAGGGAGGTAAACAGAAGTAGGACAGGTGAACTATGTAAATAACCACAGGTACAAGAGAGAGAAAGAGATTGAAATTGTAATGGTGGGGAACCATTGCTCAATATTAGTTAAATGTAAGATCTGTAGTTATGGGGGATTGATACAGGAAGAGCAGGTAGGCGAAGATCAGAATATGAAGGTCTTGAAGGCCATGAAAAAGATTTTAGAGTTTAGTCTGTAGGTAATAGGGAGCATAGCCTATTGGAAATTTTAAGGCGGGGATGGAGATGAAGTGGGACTGGGACAAGATGATTAGATTTGCATGTTAGAAAGATGTCTCTCTGTCCACAGAGTGAAGATAGGTGGGAGATGGGGGTGAGACTGAAGACAGGAAGACTAATCAGGAACCTAATGCAGTATTCCAATTAAGAAAATGTGGGTGTGTGCTAGAGTACAGCAGTAGAGGTTGTAGGTGTGGGAAGGAGAGAGAGAGATTTATTCTGGTTAGGGTTTGGAAGAAAATAAGGGGCACAGAGCAAAAGCTTAGCAAAGTTGTAAGCGGTGGTGTTTTGTCTTAGGGTATTAAAGAGGGACAGAGGCATCCACATGAGAGAAGCTGACCAAGAAGTGGTTGACTAGCTAGGTTGGATACTCACTGGACTCACTAAGTTTAGGGAGAAAACAACTGCCTTAGTTTGCTGCACTGTGGTATAAAATATAAGTGAAAAGCCTCTGATTTGTACATTTAACTGGTTTATTTCTATGCCATTTATCATTCATTTTCAACTTGGGCATTTTAGAGAAGGCAAATAATTTTTACTTACTTTAACTTTTACTTACTTTAATTTTAATAATTAATTTTAAACGCCAATGTCACATTTGTTTCAGGGAAGTAATGGATTTTTCATTCTGTAGTCTGTGATTTTTTTTTTTTTCCTAATGGAATTGCCTGAATAAGACTGTTTTTTAAGTTAATTTGCTACATTCCCATTATATATGAAGATTTATACTGATTTATCTTTTTTGTTTTAAAAATACAGTATTAGTGTTTCTGTAATTTATAATGTGTGTTCATTTCTCCCAGTTTTCCTTCTTCTTTTGGCCCTTCCATTGGTCTCATTCATTTCACTCCTTTTTGCAAACTTTCTGTAGTGCACTTCACTGTAATTTTTTGTTTACTTCTCCTTGAAAGCATCAGCTGCCCTAAAATTGTCCTTCTCAGAGAGGACTCTTGTTTTTTTGAAGTTCTTTACTCTGTAGAAAGAAGGGGAAACCCCTGCTTCACCTTTACATTCCTTTATTGCCAAAACAAAACTTGCACCAAAAACAATACCTTAAAGGAGTTCTGGGAGTCATTTCAGGCAGAGAAAGAAAGGTTAGAGGTGGGAGTCATATGCTATAGGAATTACAGTGTCAAAATAGAACATCAAAAAACCTTGCAAACAAAATATGCAGAACATTCCATTAAGGTTATAACCAAGTTTTGCCTGGCTGTAATAATGTCTTCTATAATTCTAGCCTATAGTATAGGTAGATAAACCCAGTATTTCTGTCATTATGTGAAATCTAATTATTTGTTTGTTTTTGCTATTTTTATTTTTGAATATCTGAAATTCAAGGCCTTCTAATTTTTATCTAGAAGACAGATAAAATCTCAGAGACCTAAAGTTGTTCTCTCTGGTTAAGCTAGTATCACAGCTAACATTTATTGAGCCTTCATTATTTGCAGGTACTCTGTTTTCAGATGAAAAAACTGAAACACAAAGAGATTAAATAACTTCCTAAGGCAGTTCAGATAACAAGTAGCAGACCTGGAATTCAAGCCTAGATCTCTCTGACCACAGTATCTGGCTTCTTCCACTGCACCATGTTGTATTTTCTAAACATTGTTTTTCAGTTATTCCTCAAGGAGTACTCACTAACTGAATTTTGGGTTCCATCATTCTATATTTATACATTTAGTGTCCTTAATTCCATATCTCACAAGTAGATACACACACACACACACATACATGTACACGCAGTATAGCTAAGTGTTCAAATTTCTTATTGCCCACATTTTTTTCACTGTCATCCTCACCACCATTTACCCCAAATTTTAGCAAATGTTTATTAAGTATCTACTATGCTCCTGGGCTAAATCCTGGAGATTCAAATATTTCAAGACAAAAACAACAGCAATACAAAAACACTCAACTCTGCTCTTACCTTAAGGAGTTAATCCAGAACCAGACCTTTAAGTAAATATAACATAAAAAGATAACTGTCATACAGGCTATGAGGCTGGGAGGACGACTAACTTGCCTGGAAGAATCAGGGAAATTATTAGCTAAGACTTGATTAAGAAGGAGGCATTTGTGGTGGGATTGGGGGAGAGAAGGAGAAAGGAGGAGAGTTTGTTGAGGGGGTGAGGTAGGGATGGCAGCTCTAGGCAAATGGATCAGCACATGCAAAGGCAGGCAGCCCAGAGAACTCAAAGTGTGTAGGGAAACTACAGACCAGGGCTAGTGGAGCATAAGTGCCAGTGAGGAATGATAGGAAAAGAGCCTGGACAGGTAGGCAGAGCCAGATCATGGAGGATTCCACATGTCATCAGAAGTTTAGATGTGTTCCAATGCTGTAAAAGAACTTCTCCAGGGTATTTGTTTTAATCCATAGATTTTTATAACTTTTTTATGGCCCTGCTTCCCTTTAAAAATATCATCTTCTGATCTCTGAGGATTCTTCTTGAATTTAAAGAAATCTAATACATGTAGGAAAGATGGGGCTCCATGGAAAAATTACAAAACCTCAGAATAAAATACAGAATTATTCTCTCAAATTATACTATCTCTGTTTATTCTGCTTATGAAGATCTCTTTAATTGCTAAATGGGCTGAATAAATGAACTGTTTTAACCATCTTGTATGTTGAAGTTGAAGAGAAGTGCAAACCAAAACTAGATTTAAATTAAAACATTTGTCTCTTTATAAGACAGAAAATGGAATAGAAGTATCAGACGTGGTTCATTTTAATAAATACAGAAACTTGGTTTTGCAATCAGCTTCTCGTTTATGCTCCTCCAGCGGGTAAAAACGTCAGACACTGGTGGGCCATGAATTCATCCACACCTGTGTGTGCTCATCGCCTCAATTATGAGACCTACAGCCATCGCAAAATACGAGTGTTAGGATATTCAGAGTAAGAGGCAGAATGCAAAGAAATTTTGGCTTTCATTAGTTTTTTTTTTATATATAAATGTATTTATTTATTTTTGGCTGCATTGGGTCTTCGTTGCTGTGTGCAGGCTTTCTCTAGTTGCAGTGAAGCGGGAGCTGCTGTTCATTGCGGTGCACGGGCTTCTCACTGTGGTAGCTTCTCTTGTTGCGGAGCACGGGCTCTAGGCGCGCGGGCTTCAGTAGTTGTGGCACACAGGCTTAGTTACTCTGTGGCATGTGGGATCTTCCCGGACCAAGGCTCGAACCCATGTCCCCTGCATTGGCAGGCAGATTCTTAACCACTGCACCACCAGGGAAGTCCCTTTCATTGATTTTGATAATTGCAGTACTGTTTCCTCCACGCTATTTTGACTATGACTATTTAGGCATTAACTTGAGAGTAAATAGATGAAGGACATTTAGTTTTATTCTTCAACTTTCCTAATCTGAAATGTTTATAATGAATACTTAGATAAGAATTAATATGTATGAATTACTCGGAGGAGGTTTTCAGAAAATATCACAATTCAAACAAGGCTTCTCATAAAGAATGTGGAGTTTGATATCAGACAGTACTGGTACAAATTCTGGCTGTGCCATTAGTAGCTGTGTGACCTTGGGCTGATTAATTAACCTCACTGAGCCTAGGTTTCCAAATCTGTTAAACAGAGATTAATCCATTTCTCAGGAACATTGTAGGGATTAGTGATAATGTTAGACACAGAGAGGTCATAGGTAAGATTATGGGCTCTAGAGCCAGGCTACCTGGATTTGAACCCTGGCACTGCACTTACTAGCTGCATGACCTTGGACACATTACCTAACCTCTCTGTCCTCAGTTTCCTTATCAGTTAAGAGGGAATGACAGAAGTTCATATCTCATAGTGGTTATTAGTTAATATTTGCAAAGTTCTTAGAACAGTGCCTGGTACATAGTTAGTGCTAGCTAAGATTTTGTTAAATAAATTGGGGGCTTTTGTTTTGCTTTTTAATATATTTATTTATTTACTTATCTATTTTGGCTGTGCTGGGTCTTAGTTTCGGCATGCAGACTTCTCAGTTGCAGCATGTGGACTTCTCAGTTGCGGGATGCAGACTCTTAGTTGCGACATGAGGGCTCCTTAGTTGTGGCATGTGAACTCTTAGTTGTGGCATACATGCGGGATCTAGTTCCCCGACCAGGGATTGAACCCAGGCCCCCTGCATTGGGAACATGGAGTCTTACCCACCAGGGACCACCAGGGAAGTCCCAAATAAATTGTTAATTAAGGTTCCTGGCACCATGTAAACACTCATAAAAGGTAGCTATTATTTGTATTCAGTGTATAATTGATTCCATGTGAAAACAAATTCTGAAAAGTTTGATAGCCATATAACCCCCCCACCGTGTCTTTTTTTTTTAATTACCAAGGTTTAAAGCCTTATTAATACAAATCTCAGAGGTACAAGGAAAGTTTATCATTTATATTCTAAATTGTCTCTGCTTGATGTAAATTAATTTTTTTTCCCCTTGGAGGAACCTTCAGTGTAATTAGTAATGTGATATAAGCCTGATTAATCTGACCTGTGCATCACAAGTCACTTGTCTTTAGCCCAAGAGGAATGCTTCCTTTCTGAATTGACCTATGATCTCTGAGTAGCCCATCATCTCTCATGACTGCTTCTAACAACCTTCCTGCTTATTAGAAGACCTTGAGACAGGGTTTCTGTATATATAATTCTAGTTTTGTGCCCTGGAACCGAAAAAGGGTGGGAGAGGCTGAAGCAGGTTTTGTTAGTGAAATATTTATTAAAAGTCTTCCATTTGTTATCCTCCTGCCACTAGTATTATGTAAAATGTGCAAAGAGCTTTTGCATCAGCAAACACAATGAGACCTTGTCTTTATCCTTCAAGCCTACTTAGCACTAGCCGCACATTAAGCCTGGAATATGGAAGACAGCTCAAAGGGTTTTGTTTCCTTTTGTTTTGTGTTTCCCCTCTTCACCTCCCTCCGCCTCCCCCACTCCATTTTGGGCTGAGGAAGAGCGTTTACTTGCTTCTTAGCTCACTGAACTCTCTCATTGAACAAATAGATGTCTCACAGTGGTCAGCAGAATCACATTTCATCTCAACTGTGATGATTGTTCTTGTGTCCTCTTGTCAGGTAGGGAGGGAGTGACTGGTGTTTGGAAGTAAACTGTGCAGCTGGCCTCTTGCTGGTGGGCAACAAGGTATGCAGTGACGTCAGCGTTGGCTGATCGGTATTCAGTTTGTGCAGTGGGTCAGCTCCGTCTCCACACTCTACTACCTTTCATTTGTCCGCTTTCATTTCCTCATAATTGTCTTCTTCGTTCCTATTATAATAACTACAAAAGATGTGTAACTCTTCAGCAAGACTGGATATCTGAATTCTGCTGGTAATTTTAGAAACAAGGATAAATTTAACCCTAAAACCATCTGCTTCTCTGTAGGAGGATTTTTAAAATTATAAATTAGACATTATAACACACTGCTGGAGATTAAAAATTGCCTTGGTTGTGTTGATTCCTAGAAATCATTTACTTTCTCTTAGCTTGAAGACTGGTTTTCAATGTTTTGGTTGCTTTTTTCCTTTTTAAAATAATGATTTAAATTGTTTACCTAACGACTTCTATTTAGTCTTTGTTATTTAAATATTAAATCTTGAAAGTATTTAGTAATTATAATTATTTTGCAACAATAAACAGCGACAAACTGTTTAACACCTGTATCTTTTTCAAAACCTCCGTTTCATTCTTTATTTCCCGGCTACTGGAAGAGTGGTCTGGGGACCAGCATGAGCATCACTTGGGATGTCTGTTAGAAGTGCAGACTCTCAAGCCCACCCCTCGGCCTACTGAATCAGAATCTGCATTTTAGCAGGTTCCCCAGATGATTTGTATGCATGCTAATGTTTGATCTATTTCACTCCGACAGTATTCACTAATGTGCTTTGTTCCCATCAGACAGTAATCAGCTTATTTACTCTGTGTAAGGAAGGCCCTGTTATTCCTAAAACGTTAGCCCTTTGCTAATGACGATTGGGCACTGATAATTTATGTGATTTAGTGACGACAGTAATAATAATTGATTTTTGTTATCATGAAGATTCAGGTCAGTCACTTTCAAAATATAAAGCAGAAAACAATAATAGTAGTTCTAATACTGTTTTCAAATATATCCATGGTCTGTTACTAGTTAGATAAGAGGTAATTAGAAGACTCAGCTTTTAAGGCCAAGTTGATTTCCATGAGTCAGTCAACACTAATTAATGTGGTTAGAGACTCTACCCCAAACACTCTCTTCTATCAACATTTTAGGCCACACAGAAACCAGGTGAGAAAATATGGATATATCAGGAAATCTCAAAACTAACGTTAAAGTAAAAACTTGGAGTACATGCCTTAGCGTTGTAGGGATAGGAACATAAATCATCTTCACATGAAAAGGACAAGATGTGTCTATTTTAACACATTCTTAAAATCAATATAGATTTCTAAAATGAATGTAAGTGTATATTTGACATTTACTTTGCAAACATCTTAATTATTCCCATTCATTTATTAAGGATGCTTTTAACATAGCATTCAATATTGTAGAGATGAGAAAGCCCTCACTTGTCGACTTCTGCTAGCAGAGGGATAAATTAGAAAATCTCTCATCTCTATATAATGTAAAGAATTTTTCCTGGGTTTATAACAGCCTTATCTCCAATTTTAAGTTGGATTAAACTTCTCTGACTATGAGGCCTTACAACAAAAAAAATAAAAACAACTTCTCTGACTAGTGACGTTCTTAGAACATCTGTGGTATAGTAAAAAAAAAAGAACACCTGGCTTGGAGTTCAAAGGCCCTGTATTTGAATACTGGCTAAGCTACTTGCAGCTGTAGATATTTGGGCAATTCGGTTAACTACTTTCAGTTTCCCCCTTTGTAAGGTAAGGACATTCATACCTCACAGGGCTGTCATCATGATTAAATGAGATAATATATACAAAAATACCAAGTGTGTAATGCCTAGTCCAAAGTTGGCAAGACATAAATGGTTTTTGGATTTGATTATAATTCATACACCATGTTGAAGGACTAGTTGTCATTTTGTTTCAAAAACTTCTTATGATTTCGTATCTTAAAATTGTGAAGCTAAGAGGTTCTTTGAGAAAGATTTGTCTTTTCCCTACTGTGCTCAAGAAATGTTGAAAATCTTGATTGATCTGACAAATTCAAGGTATGTTATGAGTGAGAGTTCAAGCAATTACTCCCACCAATTACTCCCATACAAATGACAAATTACCGCAGAGGAAAAAAACTTCTTTATACCTTCAAAATTTTGTCAGAGTTGTTTAGTCAATCATGTATGAATAAAAATAGTATCAAAATAATGCTAGTCTGAACCCTGAATTGGAGTGAGAAGTATCAGTATGAATTCATGGGTTATTGTTTTTTCTTAATACATATACATATAGACAGGCACAAAAACAAATGTAGGAGTGTGTGTGTGTGTGTGTGTGTGTGTGTGTGTGTGTACACTGATAAGCATTCATATGTATATTTCCTCTGTTTGATGACAGGGCCTAGACTCAGTGACAGCCCAGTTGCAGTGAGTACATCTAGGTCTTAGTCTTGGTTTCTAAATACCATTCCTCTGTAAAAGGAATCAGGGCGGGCTTCCCTGGTGGTGCAGTGGTTGGGAGTCCGCCTGCCGATGTAGGGGACGCAGGTTCGTGCCCCGGTCCGGGAGGATCCCACGTGCCGCGGAGCGGCTGGGCCCGTGAGCCATGGCCGCTGAGCCTGCGCGTCCGGAGCCTGTGCTCCGCAACGGGAGAGGCCACAACAGTGAGAGGCCCGTGTACCGCAAAAACAAAAAAAAAAAAAAAGGAATCAGGGCTCCTTGGAAAAGCAGTTGATTCATGGGATGGGGCAGGAAAGTACAAGATGAGCCTGGAACATCTGGTACCAAGAGATAAGGAAATACTTAAAATGAAATTTTATAAGGATGGGGGCATGTTGAAAGGATACAGGAGCCAACCTGAATTAGCTCCTAGTGGCCAAAGCTGGAACTATTTAAGCATCAAAATAAATAACAATAGTATTGAATTATAACCCAAAGAATAAAATAAATACTTATGATGAATATAATATGACAGTATTGTAAAAAATAAACAAATAGTTTAATGAGTAAATAAATAAGAGAGGAAGAAGGGACAACTCTTGAAGAGTTGTAATTAATAACTGTAGAAGGAATGAGGGAAATGAAAGCTCACCGTTAGAACATCACAGTAATCGTTGCTGCAATCAAGATCTGCCTACGAATGCTAAATTAATGGGTGAAAGTTTAAGGAGAAACAGGGTATATATAGACTCAATATATCTTTAAAATATTTATTTATTAATCTCAAGGGGAAAAATAGTAACTTTATAATGGGGTAACCCAAAAGACACCACCTTAATCCACAGATCAAGGTTAACTCCACCAGTAATTAAGCCATAATACCTGCACCCCATCATATGATGCCCTGAGAAGAGCACTTCACCTGTGTGATGTTCTTCCCAAAAAGCAATCATTTTAATCTAATCATGAGAAAACATCCAGCAAACCCAAACTGAGAGACAGTCTACAAAATACCTGACCAGCACTGGTCATGGTCAAGAAAGACAAGGAGAGACTGAGGAACTATTAGAAATTAGAGAAGACTAAGGAGTCATGACAACTAAGTGCATTGTGGAACCCTGCAGTGAGAGAGGACGTTAGAGAGAACACTGGAGAACTCTTAATGAAGTCCATGGTTTAATTAATAGTACTGAATCAGTGTTACTTTTTTTTTAATTAATTAATTTTTTTTTTTTTTTTTGACTGTGTTGGGTCTTCGTTGCTGCGCGCAGGCTTTCTCTAGTTGCGGCGAGCGGGGGCTACTCTTCGTTGCGGTGCACGGGCTTCTCATTGCGGTGGCTTATCTTGTTGCAGAGCAAGGGCTGTAGGTGCGTGCGGGCTTCAGTAGTTGTGGTGCGCAGGCTCAGTAGCTTGGCTTATGGGCTCTAGAGCACGGGCTCAGTAGTTGTGGTGCACAGGCTTAGTTGCTCCGAGGCATGTGGGATCTTCCCGGACCAGGGCTTGAACCCATGTCCCCTGCACTGTCAGGCGGATTCTTAACCACTGCGCCACCAAGGAAGCCCAGTGTTACTTTCTTAGTTTTGATAATTTTACTAATAGAGTTATGTAAAATGTTAACATTAGGGGAGGAAGCTGGATAAAGGGCATAGGGAATTCTCACTTTATTGTTGCAACTCTTCTGTAAAACTATTTGGAAATTAAAACTATCAAAGTGAATCCAACATAGCATGGCATACATTCTATGACAGAGAAACAGGAAGCAAAAAAGTGTCTGAGGGACATAGCAGCCATCATTTGAGGTATTAACTTGTAGATCAGAACATTTGAGAAGACATTAAACTAGACATTAAACTTTCCTTTCCAGCAAAGCCAGGCTGGGTCTGGGTCTAGCATAGAGAGGAATGCCCATGTGACTGTTTTCATAATGCTTTTCAAAAGTCAGGTGATAATGTGGGGTCTTTGATTATTCTCTGTTGTTATGAGACTATCTTCTGTGTTTGCACAGTGGTTGACACATGTATGCACTCAAATGTTTAATGAAGGAAGCAATGAATTTGGTTGGTGTGATGAAACATTAAATAACCATTCCACATGAATAAATAGCGATAAGAAAGAAATCCTGGGACTTCCCTGGTAGTCCAGTGGCTAAGACTCCACACTCCCAATGCAGGGAGCCCGGGTTTGATCCCTGGTCAGGGAACTAGATCCCACATGCTGCAACTAAGAGTTCGCATACCACAACTAAAGATCCCACACGTGGCAACAAAGACCTGGAGCAGCCAAATAAATAATAAATAAATTTTTAAAGAAACATTAAAGAAAAAAATCCTGCATAGCTCTGCCGTTCTCGTATTTCATCCCTCTTGCTCGCCCCTCATTTCACTATATGCTTTTAGGCAGAAAGCTGCAGACTGTGAATGAAGCAAATTGTCCAGATTCCTGTGAAGAAATGAAAAGGCTTTTATTTTTAAGTGTTTTCCCATTGCCACTTCTTAAACCTGACAATTATTAACCTGCTCAAAAATAGCTACATATCACTGTACCAGAGAAAGACATAAAGGTGGTTAACAGTGAGAGCTCTGTAGCCAGACTTGGTAAGTCTGCAATTTAGTGTAACCTCTAGCAAGGTACTTAACTTTCTACCCTCACTCTTTCCTAAAATAAGGATACCTCATGGGGTTACTAAGAAGAAATTATCTTAGGAGAGCTTAGGTCAGCTTCTGACACTTTTAAAAGACACGATGACAGCATATTCATTCAGCAAACCTTTGTTGAACAGCTGCTGTGTGCTGACAGCGTACTAAGTCCTAGGGGAACAGACATATATCATTTCCCCCTTCTCTACTCTCAAGGAGTTTAGTCTGATAGAGAAGACAGATAAGTAAAACAAGAAGAAGAATTGCTATTCTTCTCTTCTGTTGAGTAGCTTACTCAGTGGCTACTGTTTATTGAGCACCTGCTTTGTTTCAATAGTATGCCTAAAGCATTATTATGTTATCTACTTATGATGTAAGTGTACTTATCTACATATACTCACTTATTGTGAGTATATGTTACTCATAATAACTTTGTGAAGTGTAGACATTGTCCGCATTTTGCAAATGAGGAAACCAAGGCTCTGAGAAATTAGTAATTTGCCCGAGATCACACAGCTAAGAGGAAAACCCAAGATTTGCCTGACTCCAAAGCTTTCCTTAACCCATACATCAGATGATTACAAATAAAATATTTAAGTGCTTTGACAGGGTTATAGAAGACATCTACATAAATGCTATTATAATAATTTTAATGAACCTGATCTTCTTTCGGTGCTTCTCTTAATGTTCCTACAGACTCAAGTTCCTGTTTTCTTCAGTTACCTACAGGAAATAGAAGTAACATCTGTTTAGTACCTTTTTTCTTCTAAGGTAACAGGACGCTTTCTTTGTCCCAGATGTGTACAGCCAAGGTTGAGACTAGGCTACTACAGGCACCATGGTGCTTTCCTAGTTTTTGCTCTCTTCCTGCCTATGAAGTGTCCAGTGAGAGAGCCTAGGGGAGTAAAGAGTCCAGGCCACCTTCCTGACAGACCTCTGTCCCAGTCACTCTTTGAGTTCGTTCTACAAGAGTCGGGGGAGGTTCAGAATGAAGGAGTTCTGGAATGGCTCTGTGAGACGTTAAAACGTTCCAGTGCTATTTAGAGAGTATTCTCAACTTACATGTGCTAAAACTCATCCTGTGATTACGGTTTAAAGTACAGCAATTATTGGACCTATTTCATGATCTCCAAACACACTTCCCAGAGCTTCTTGGGCTTTTCTGTGAGTGAAAGTAACATTTTCCTCTTTAAATGTTATTTGAACATCTAGTCCTTGGATCGTTTGAGAGTATAGTTTTTCTAGAAAATTAGAAACACCTATCAATATGGACACATGGGTTGTGATGTGATGTGAGTGGTTAGTCCTACAGGTGGAATTGAGAAGATAAGACCTCTCTGACAGTCGTTTTGGAAAGCCGAGCATAGGACTGAACTGCAGTTACGTTGTGGAGGGAGGTGCCTCGTACTCCTGGATGCCAAGGGCAGGCCACAGCTGTGTTCCACCAGGTTTAGATGCACCATCTCTTTCCCCACATGCACCATCTTTTCTCTCATGAACGCTTAAGCTTCTCCACACTGTCTTTACCCTTCCTGTGTATTTTCTCAGGACCCTTTTCTCTGAAAGGCAGTAATTGGTAATGATGGCTTTGGTAGCTGACACTTCACATCTGCTGTGCTCCAGGCATTCTACATTCTTAGTCTCATTTAATCCTCACAGCATCCTATCTGGGTAGGTGGATTATCCCCTCACTTATAGATACAGAAAATAAGGTTCAGGAAAATTAAATAATTTACGTAGGGGCCTTGAGGCTAGAAAGTGGCAAAACTGGAAATCAGCTGTAGGTCTCCCTAACTTCATAGGTCGTACTCTGCCATGAGGCTGTGGTGTTGGGGATCATGACTGTGTCTGTTACTACTGCTTATGTCAGGGAGCTTAGAGAATGCCTCCCCTAAGGTACAGAAGCGCACCATAGTCTCAGGGTGTGAGTGGAGTGTGAGTTTCTGTTAACTCATTGGATCCCCATAACAACCTGCTGACTACGATGTTTCAGTGTTACAGCTGGGGAGACTGAGGCTCACAAAGACTGAACACATGTCACGCAGCCAGTCAGTCTGGCGCCGGAGACTTGTTCCAGTCCCCTTGGGGCACCACCGAAAGCTCACTCTCCATGCACTGCGTATACCAGCCAGAGTAGAGCCAGTTCCCATCACTGAGGTGTATCCTTCAGCCAGGAGTCTGTTGCAGCATGAGACATTTTGGCTCTAACTTACAAAACAACAGGAATTTGTTCCTTCACTAAGACCATGTGACTATGTGAAGGCTTAGCAAAAGAGCACAAGCTTGCATTTATACCAAATCTCACTGCATTTGTCTTCTGCTGTAACTTTCATGCATATTGAAGGCATCTGAGTACAGTGTTTCCAGAGGGCATGCTGTTTATCAAAGCTGCAGATTCAGTGTGACTAATATCGTAAGGAGAAGGCCATTAACGATTTTGAAGTATAATGCCACCGCGTTCCATAAATGAGTAAACAAGTGATATTGGTGATAGGTGGCCTGTGGCTGGGTCACATGGCCATTGCATGTTAATGAGCTATTCAGATAAGTATCTGCCTAATTCAGGATGTGCGGGCCAACACTTAGAGAGCTGTTACTTAGGAAACACTGTCCTCAGTTGCCTTAAAATGTTATATTTATCTTGCTAGCCTGGGGCTGTGAGAGCAGCCGGTCCCTTGGTTGTGTTTAGGTAAATATCTTAGAGTTTTACTCATTTGTTTCTTTTTTTATAAACCATACAAGCTCAAGAGCTCTTAATCATGGAGTAATTGAAATTCTAAGATTATCAAATTCAAGTTGATTGTCCATATCAGTGGATTTTTCTTTCAGCCTTAAAAATACAAGAGATAAAGTCTTTTTCCAGCCTCTCGCTCATTCTCTTTGAGAAGAAAACTTAATTCATTAACACATTCATTCAACAAATATTTACTGAGTACTTAATATTTGCTATTCATTGTGCTAAGTGCTAAGGAAACATCATAAGATACATGCCATCGCATTCTCACAGAGTGAATAGTGGTGATATTGTTAATGTAGCATATTATAAAATTATTATGAGAAATTCAGTATAGTTTTAGAGCACAGATGAAAGTAACATTTATTTCCATCCCAATAGATTTCGGTTTTGGAAATTTCTTTAAAAGTGGTGAACTGCTGGCAACATGGTGTGGCAGCCCCCCTTATGCAGCCCCAGAAGTCTTTGAAGGGCAGCAGTATGAAGGACCACAGCTGGATATTTGGGTATTTCTTTGCTTTGCTGTGTTAAATGCATCTATAATGATAATACTTGGTACTCTGGCCCATCTCGGAATCTCTCGGTACCTAACACGTAGTCAATAGTTCATACTTTCCCTGTCCACTGGACTAAAATTAGAGCATCTTGAATTAGATTCTAGGAAAGAATTTCTAGGGAAAGATGTTATCATACTAATATCAGCAATGATTTAAAGTTTAGTAATCAAAATGATTTAATTTAATTCTTTTGGTATTTATTATAGGATGCTTTATTGCACTGGTCAGCATTTCAGATTTTTTTTTTTAATTCTGAGAAAATAGTAAATTCAAACAGGAATTTTTCAGTCCATATGATTTTAAGAGCCCTGAGGATATTTAGGAAAACAAAGAGTGTTTGAAGTTCTCAGTAGAAAAGAGACTGCATTGTTTTCTTCCCTAGAGCATGGGAGTTGTTCTTTACGTCCTTGTCTGTGGAGCTCTACCTTTTGATGGACCGACTCTTCCAATTTTGAGGCAGAGAGTGTTAGAAGGAAGATTCCGGATTCCGTATTTCATGTCAGAAGGTAACAACCTGTTTATCTTAAAATTATGTTTTACAAAATTTGTTCTGAAAATGAGTGCCTAAACAAAGGCTTCTCTTTTTCTAAGTTTGGGTGCCTAATAAAGTGACCGAGTCACTTTAAAAGCCGTAGAAATAAGCAACCCCTTCCATGTAGGTGAGAGAAATTCTAACCTTCCTACTCATAACTGGAAACAGAAAATTTCCCAGATTAAGAACAGCAAGTCTTCCCATTTACCCTTGTCTATAAATGTCCCAGGTTTATTTATATTTTTATATATATTTATTGGAGTATAAATGCTTTACAATGTTGTGTTAGTTTCTTCTGTACGACAAAGTGACTCAGTTATACATATACATATGTTCCCATATCTCTTTCCTCTTGCGTTTCCCTCCCTCCCACCCTCCCTATCCCACCCCTCTAGGTCATCACAAAGCACCCAGCTGATCTCCCTGTGCTATGCAGCTGCTTCCCACTAGCTAGCTGTTTTACATTTGGTAGTGTATATATGTCAGTGCTACTCTTTCACTTCGTCCCAGCTTCCCCTTCCCCCCTGGTGTCCTCAATTCCATTCTCTAGTAGGTCTGCATCTTCATTCCTGCCCTGCCACTAGGTTCATCAGTACCGTTTTTTTAGATTCCATATATGTGTATTAGCATACGGTATTTGTTTTTCTCTTTCTGACTTACTTCACTCTGTATGACAGACTCTAGGTCCATCCACCTCATTACAAATGACTCAATTTCATTCCCTTTTATGGCTGAGTAATATTCCATTGTATATATGTACCACATCTTCTTTATCCATTCATCTGTCAACGGACATTTAGGTTGCTTCCATGTCCTGGCTATGTAAATAGTGCTGCAGTGAACATTTGTGGTATATGTATCTTTTTGAATTACGGTTTTCTCAGCGTATATGCCTAGTAGTGGAATTGCTGGGTGATATGGTAGTTCTATTTTCAGTTTTTTAAGGAACCTCCATACTGTTCTGCATAGTGGCTGTATCAATTTACATTCCCACCAGCGGTGCAGGAGAGTTCCCTTTTCTCCACACACTCTCTAGCATTTATTGTTTGTAGATTTTTTGATGATGGCCATTCTGACCGGTGTGAGGTGATACCTCATCTTTTCCAACCACAACGCTAGGAGACTAGATATCAATTACAGGGAAAAAAACTGTAAAAAATACAAACACATGGAGGCTAAACAATACACTACTAAACAACCAGGTTTATTTTAGACTTAGGGAAGCATTTTGTAGATACAGATTCACAACCATTTCACTCTAAGTATGAAATGGATTTTCCCACATCTTTTGGTGGGAAGTTACAAAATTAAATTTTTTAATTAAATTTAAAACCAACTAGCAAAACTGTTGAATTCAGATGAAGTGCCATAGTCCCTTCCAGTCTTGTATTGGTTTTTGCTGCATGGGCAGCAGTTAAATTTACTCAGTTTAGATTTTGGTTTTTATCCTTAATTTGCTTGTTCCTGGTAACAGAAGTAATGTTCTAGTAGTTAAGAGGATAGATTTTGGAGCCAGACCACCTGGTTTTCATCCTGAGTCCACCACTTACTGACAGTCTGGCCTTGGCAAGTTATATCTCTGTGCTTCAGTTTCCTCAGTCTATAAATGGAAATAACAATAGTTTCTAAAAGGGGTATTGTGGGGATTAATTAAATTAAGCTCTGTAAAGCTCTTAGCATGGTGCCTAGAACATAACAAGTGATAAAAGGCTAGTTTATGTGGGGGTAGTAAAGAATATGATGTCAGCTCAGAGAATAAGCTAGTGCCCAGGGTTGCAGCAGTGCAGTTTACTTAGTGTCATCAGAAGTGACTAGTGTTTCATGTACATTTTTCTCAGTTGCACTGATACGGAGAATAGCAACAGTCCCTTGGAGAGCTCCAGCCTCACTTAATAGCCTTAGTGTATCAGCCTCAGAAGTGACTGTAAGGAACCGTTTATTATTTGCTTTTTCTAGGAAGAAGGCTTGTTTTTTTCTTTAGTGGAAATCTAAGTCTGTGTCTAGATATTGTAAGTTGAGAAATTCAGTAAAAAGGTTCATTAAGTACAGAATTGGATAGATCTACACCCTCCTGTTTTTTCTTAAGTATTCATTCACAGTGATGGTTAATTTTGTGCGCCAGCATTCATCATGTGAACTTGACAAATACAAGTAGCCTTCAGGTATTCGTTTATTCATTTGACCTTCTGCTTTCCAGTGGGCACTGTGGAGGGTACAAAGATTAACACCATTGTACAAAGTCACATGAGTCAAGTCAATACCCCAAAGTGCAAGGTGATTTACGTGACTTTTGTAACATTGTGTTTTCTGTAGATTGTGAGCACCTTATTCGAAGGATGTTGGTCCTAGACCCGTCCAAACGGCTAACCATAGCTCAAATCAAGGAGCATAAGTGGATGCTCGTAGAAGTTCCTGTACAGAGACCTGTTCTCTATCCACAAGGGCAAGAAAATGAGCCATCCATTGGGGAGTTTAATGAACAGGTTCTGCGATTGATGCACGGCCTTGGAATAGATCAACAGAAAACCATTGAGGTAAAGTGGTCAGAGATTCGACTAAAGAAATTTTAGGACTCTGTTGTACTTAGTAACTTGAAATTTCATGCTCATACCTGTCATCCTGGTCTTTTAGCCATCCCAGTACCTAGGCCTACTGTTCAGTGTTCCCTGAAGATTTCATCACACTATATTTATGTTTGCTTTCAATCAATATAAAAATTCCTCCCTTTGCCCCAACTGCCAAAAATATTTAAAAGGAAGTGTTTATATAGGATTGAGAAAAGACAAAGATGGAAGCTTAGCAAATACAAAGTAGAAAGCTTCTTCTAAGATGAAACATGAAGTTCTATACAGGTAATAAGCTAGTTTATATGAAACATAAATGTGCAGATATGGAACAAGGCTGAGGGCTGAGCAGGAAACAAGAAGGGTAGGCATCGGGTTTAGGTTGTGAACTGAAGAAACTCAGAAGGCAAAAACAGGTGGATTCCTGATTTGGAAGTTTTATGGGTCATAGAACTGAGAAGGTCATGAACCTAGGAAATTCCTTGGCAGCTTTGTTTCTGTCCTTTAACAGCTGGCATGTGCATAGGATATGCATATGTTTAATACCCCCGCAACAGGCAAAGAACAAACAGTGCTTTTCAGGATGAAGCATGACAAGAAAGACTATAAAACGCCCCCCTGTGAAGATAAAGTGCTCCAAACTGTGCTGCCTTTTCCTTCATTGCAGCCATAAATGAAACCAGACTGCTTTCCTGCTTTGCTCATCACGTGCTTAGAGAGGTTTTTTTGTACTTGCCCTTGAAGGCAGCTGTGAGTGCAGTTCCCCGGCCTGTGATGTTTGCTGCCAGTGCTCTGCATCTGAGCTGCACTGCACAGCACTCATGCAGCCTGTCATGTGGAATTAGATGCCAAAGGAGCCGTTGTTTTGCTGTTCCGTTAGTATCCTGGGAGAGCTGGCCAGCTAGGGATGTGAAAAATTACGAAGCGACTTTATTTTCAAGGTTTCAAGAGGGTTGGACCGCAAAAACAAGAGGAAAAAATTACCTAAGAATGGAGACCCAGCGTCTCTCAACCCCGCATCCAGATGTCATTCTCCAGCCCAAAATAATCACCAGAAATTTCCCCAGAGACTTTAATCATTGACTTCAGGGTTTGCAATGGTTTGGACTTGTGTCGAGGCTGTGGAATTAGAGCCTCTGGGCTCAGGTTACTAAACAACCTTACAGCCTAGTTGCAGCTATGAGATGGCACCATATACCGGCATTGGGGAATGTCTGCATGAGACAATGGTGGCATTTTCTCTGAATGCAGAAAAATAAATGGATCCTATTAATGTAAAAGAGCCAGTCAAGTCATTCAGAGGTATCATCCTTTATACAATTAATGAAGTTATCTGTCTTCTATTCTAAATTCTGGAATAGCTTTCGTTTTGAGGCATACTTCGTTTGTTACTTTGCTTGTTTTTAAGAACACATGGTATCTTCCCTCCTTTTTAAATTTATTTTTCAGATTTTATTGAAGTATAGTTGATTTACAATGTTGTGTTTTTCCCTCATTTTTTAGAAAGGTTTAAATCATTGAATTGGTTTTTATGGTTCTCTGCCTTTGGCACTTGTTTTCTCTTCCAGGCTTTGCAGAACAAGAGCTATAACCACTTTGCTGCCATCTATTACTTGTTGGTGGAGCGCCTGAAATCACATAGGAGCAGTTTTCCTGTGGAGCAGAGACTTGATGCCCGCCAGCGTCGGCCTAGCACCATCGCCGAACAAACAGTTGCCAAGGTAACACCCCATTAGCAAATAGTCTTATCTGTGCATGTGCCTGTTCACATGTTTGACACATTTTTCATCATGTAGTACAAAGGGTTAGGATTTCATCCTCTACACCTTGTTTTTCTGTAAAGTTTTTTTCTGTCATCGTTCACTAGATCCTCAAATGTTTTATCATCTTCCTATTTTTAAGGATTAAGTTTATTTCAAACAGTTTTTTCTTTAAGGGATTTCTCATTTTTTTTATCATTCACTTATGTTAAGAATTATTGTAACTAGCCTGTACATTCAGTTTCATTTAACAAATTTTTATTGCAGGTTTACTATGTAAACTTCTTTTATTAGACACTACAGGGAAGAGGATGTATAAAAGAGTCATTGCCCTCAGAGTCATTACATTATAGAAGCAAAATAAGACAACATCATGAATAACCATCATTCAAAATAGAGAAAGGGCAAAATTTAGAAGATACTGTGGATATCATTCTGATAGAGAAAACCTTTTTTTAAAAAAGGGCAAAGGGGAGAGAGATGCATCTGATTGGGAAGGCTTTGTGGGAGAGGCGGCGTTCAAGGTAGAGCTTCACAGCTGTGTAGGACTTTGTTAGGGAGAGGCAGTGGTTAAAGGCATTATACGTAGGCAGAAGCAGTGTGAGCAGAAGTACTAAAGTGAGCAAGCATAGGACTTGTTCAAATTAATTCACTTGAATTAAAGAATAGGGAAATGAAAGAGTTAGAGTGCTAAGTTGAAGCCATGTTGTGAAGGGCTTTGAATGCCAAGGTAAAGAGTTTACTAATAATTCAGGAAGAAATGAAGAACTACTGAAGCCTGTTAAGCAAAAAAGCGGTAAAATTATATCCATACTTCAAGCTAGCAATCTGGTAACATTGGGAAGGATAGATTGGCTGCGGAAGAGAAGAAAATTGGAGAGAGCTGTTTAGGAGATGATTGTAGTAGTTGAGATGAGAAACACTGAAGACTTGAGCTAATACTGTGCCAGTGGAAGGAAACAGGAAGGGAGAAGTGTAAGGAACATTTCAGAGGTAGACTCTGGATGAACTTAGCACTGCTCTGGAGAGGCAGCTCAATGTGATGGTTTAAAGTAGGGACTCAAGCACATCCCAGATTCTGCCGTTTCCTGCTGTGGACCTTAAAAAAGTTACTTAAGGTCTTTCTCTGCCTCGGTTTCCCAAGCTTTAAAGTGGGAGTAATTATAGGATGTTAAGACGTTTAAGTTAGGTAATAATTGTTCAGCACTTAAAACAGTGCTATATAAGTGTTTGTTATATAAAGTAATAAATCAATGTTGGGGAGGAAGGGATGACAAATTACAGATGACTCCATTGTTGAGCCCAAGGCTGAGGGAGTTGTGGTGGCAGAGACTCAGCTGCTTATGAGGAACAATGGATCTGAGTCCCTGGAGAGAGGCTAGGGCTTAGGAGAATTGGGAGATCACCTGCATAGAGGTAGAGAAGAGGAGTGGTTCGTTCACATGATCTATTAGGATTTCCATCTACTTACGTGAGTACTTACTTTATTTAAAGTGCAAGTAAGAATCATAGTAGGGGACTTTAACACCCCACTTTCACCAATGGACCGATCATCCAAAATGAAAATACATAAGGAAACACAAGCTTTAAATGATACATTAAACAGGAAGGACTTAATTGACATTTATAGGACATTCCATCTAAAAACAACAGAATACATTTTCTTCTCAAGTGCTTATGGAACATTCTCCAGGATAGATCATATCTTGGGTCACAAATCAAGGCTTGGTAAATTTAAGAAAATTGAAATCGGATCAAGTATCTTTTCCAACCACAATGCTATGAGACTAGATATCAATTACAGGAAAAAACCTGGAAAAAATGCAAATACATGGAGGGTAAACAATACACTACTTAATAACCAAGAGATCACTGAATAAATCAAACAGGAAATCAAAAAATACCTAGAAGCAAATGACAATGAAAACATGATGATGCAAAACCTATGGGATGCAGCAAAAGCAGTTCTAACAGGGAAGTTTATAGCAATACAATCCTACCTCAAGAAACAAGAAATATCTCAAATAAAAAACCTAACCTTACACCTAAAGCAATTAGGGAAAGAAGAACAAAAAAACCCCAAAATTAGCAGAAGGAAAGAAATCATAAAGATCAGATCAGAAATAAATGAAAAAGAAATGAAGGAAATGATAGCAAAGATCAATAAAACTAAAAGCTGGTTCTTCGAGAAGATAAACAAAATTGATAAACCATTAGCTAGACTCATCAAGAAAAAAACAGACAGGACTCAAATTAATAGAATTAGAAATGAAAAAGGAGAAGTAACAACTGACACTGCAGAAATACAAAGGATCATGAGAGATTACTGCAAGCAACTATATGCCAATAAAATGGACAACCTGGAAGAAATGGACAAATTCTTAGAAATGAACAGCCTCCCGAGACTGAACCAGGAAGAAATAGAAAATATGAACAGACCAATCACAAGCACTGAAATTGAAACTGTGATTAAAAATCTTCCAGCAGGGGGCTTCCCTGGTGGCGCAGTGGTTGAGAAGCCGCCTGCCAATGCAGGGGACGTGGGTTCGTGCCCTGGTCTGGGAAGATCCCACATGCCACAGAGCGGCTGGGCCCGTGAACCATGGCCACTGAGCCTGCACATCCGGAGCCTGGGCTCCACAACGGGAGAGGCCACAATGGTGAGAGGCCCGAGTACAGGAAAAAAAAAAAAATTTTTCCAACAAACAAAAGCCCAGGACCAGATGGCTTCACAGGTGAATTCTATCAGACATTTAGAGAAGAGCTAACACCTATCCTTCTCAAACTCTTCCAAAATGTAGCAGAGGGAGGAACACTCCCAAACTCATTCTATGAGGCCACCATCACCCTGATACCAAAACCAGACAAAGATGTCACAAAGAAAGAAAGCTACAGGCCAATATCAGTGATGAACATAGATGCAAAAATCCTCAACAAAATACTAGCAAATAGAATCCAACAGCACATTAAAAGGATCATACACCATGATCAAGTGGGGTTTATCCCAGGAATGCAAGGCTTCTTCAGTATATGCAAATCAATCAATGTGATACACCATATTAACACATTGAAGGGTAAAAACCATATGATCATCTCAATAGATGCAGAAAAAGATTTTGACAAAATTCAACACCCATTTATTATAAAAAACCCTCCAGAAAGTAGGCATAGAGAGAACTTACCTCAACATAATAAAGGCCATATATGACAAACCCACAGCCAACATCGTTCTCAATGGTGACAAATTGAAACCATTTCCACTAATATCAGGGACAAGACAAGGTTGGCCACACTCACCACCATTCTTCAACATAGTTTTGGAAGTTTTAGCCACAGGAATCAGAGAAGAAAAAGAAATAAAAGGAATCCAAATCGGAAAAGAAAAGTAAAACTGTCACTGTTTGCAGATGACATGAGAGAATCCTAAAGATGCTACCCGAAAACTACTAGAGCTAATAAATGAATTTGGTAAAGTTGCAGGATACAAAGTTAATGCACAGAAATCTCTTGCATTCCTATACACCAATGATGAAAAATCTGAAAGAGAAATTAAGGAAACACTCCCATTTACCATTACAACAAAAAGAATAAAATACCTAGGAATAAACCTACCTAAGGAGACAAAAGACCTGTATGCAGAAAACTATAAGACACTGATGAAAGAAATTAAAGATGATACAAACAAATGGAGAGATTTACCATGTTCTTGGATTGGAAGAATCAACATTGTGAAAATGACTATACTACCCAAACCAATCTACAGATTCAGTGCAATCCCTATCAAACTACCAATGGCATGTATCACAGAACTAGAACAAAAAATTTCACAATTTGTATGGAAACACAAAAGACCCTGAACAGCCAAAGGATCTTGAGAAAGAAAAACGGAGCTGGAGGAATCAGACTCCCGGACTTCGGACTATACTACAAAGCTACAGTAATCAAGACAGTATGGTACTGGCACAAAAACAGAAATATAGACCAATGGAAAAGGATAGAAAGCCCAGAGGTAAACCACACACATTATGGTCACCTTATTTTTGATAAAGGATTCAAGAATATACAATGGAGAAAAGACAGCCTCTTCAATAAGTGCTGGGAAAACTGGACAGCTACATGTAAAAGAATGAAATTAGAACACTCCCTAACACCATACACAAAAATAAACTCAAAATGGATTAAAGACCTAAATATAAGGCCAGACACTATCAAACTCTTAGAGGAAAACATAGGCAGAACACTATGACATAAATCACAGCAAGATCCTTTTTGACCCACCTCCTAGAGAAATGGAAATAAAAACAAAAATAAATAAATGGGACCTAATGCAACTTAAAAGCTTTTGCACAGCAAAGGAAACCATAAACAAGACGAAAAGACAACCCTCAGAATGGGAGAAAATATTTGCAAACGAAGCAACTGACAGAGGATTAATCTCCAAAATTTACAAGCAGCTCATGCAGCTCAATATCAGCAAAACAAACAACCCAATCCAAAAATGGGCATAAGACCTAAATAGACATTTCTCCAAAGAAGATATACAGGTCACCAACAAACATGTGAAAGGATGCTCAACATTACTAATCATTAGAGAAATGCAAATCAAAACTACAATGAGGTGTCACCTCACACCGTTCAGAATGGCCATCATCAAAAAACCTACAAACAATAAATGCTGGAGAGGGTGTGGAGAAAAGGGAACCCTCTTGCACTGTTGGTGGGAATGTAAATTGATACAGCCACTATGGAGAACAGTATGGAGTTTCCTTAAAAAACAAAAACTAGGACTGCCATACGACTCAGCAGTCCCACTACTGGGCATATACCCTGAGAAAACCATAATTCAAAAAGAGTCCTGTACCACAATGTTCATTGCAGCTCTATTTACAATAGCCAGGATATGGAAGCAACCTAAGTGTCCATCGACAGATGAATGGATAAAGAAGATGTGGCACATATATACAATGGAATATTACTCTGCCTTAAAAACAAAACGAAATTGAGTTATTTGTAGTGAGGTGGATGGACCTAGAGTCTGTCATACAGAGTGAAGTAAGTTAGAAAGAGAAAAGCGAATACCATATGCTAACACATATATATAGAATCTAAAAGAAAAAGAATGGTTCTGAAGAACCTAGGGGCAAGACCGGAATACAGACACAGACGTAGAGAATGGACTTGAGCACATGGAGAGTGGGAAGGGTAAGCTGGGAGGAATTGAGAGAGTGACATGGACATATATACACTACCAAATGTAAAATCGAAAGCTAGTGGGAAGCAGCCGCGTGGCACAGGGAGATCAGATTGGTGCTTTGTGTCCACCTAGAGGGGTGAGATAGGGAGGATGGGAGGGAGACGCAAGAGGGAGGAGATATGGGGATATATGTATATGTATAGCTGATTCACTTTGTTATAAAGCAGAAACTAACACACCATTGTAGAGCAATTGTACTCCAATAAAAATGTTAAATAAATAAATAAATAAAATTAGATAAATAAAAATAAAATAAAGTGCAAGTAAGAGCAAAAGAGTTTTCACTTTGTATTTTTTGTTTGGCAATTTTACAAAATTTATAGAATTATAGTAGAATTTTGCATTGGCTTCTACAGAATATGTGAAAAAGAAACCCCAGGAAATTAAAATCGTCTTGATTTTAATAGGTAAATGGTGTACCTTGTTATACATATTTTAATATCTAAAATAATGTGAGTATTGATACTAATGTGAGTAAAATAATATATCAGTAAAATTCCAGATATTTGGGTTGAAGTATCTCTGAGCACTTGGAATCCTTCAAAGTCTAGTGGTATGGCTTTCAAGATAGAGAGGAGGGAGATAAAATGAGAATTCCTAAGTTGGAGTAGTAATAGTGAGATGGAGGGTGCCCCTTCCCTCTGGAAAATGCTGCCAGGCAGAAGGATAGGAAGCAGGAAAGCCCCCATGCTGAGTAGCTTCCCTCCCGAGTCTCTTTATTCTTCTGAAACATTACACAAGTGAGGGTTACATAAACGATTGCTCCTGAGCACACGCATATGTTATTGTACATGATTTCCTTTCATATCTAAACTTGAAGCAGATTCCTTAGATCTCAAGTTATATTTCATTTGGCTTGGGGCTTCTTATGTTTGATCATTTTTTTTATTACCAAGCACCCCGTGAGTTCTTCTCATTTTATGCATTGATCCAAGTTATCATAGAAAGCTATTTATTGTGACTTAAAATGTATCTAATTCAAATAGCAATCTTCAGTGCTCATTCAGAAACGTGTCTTGAGTGCCATCTGGATGCTAAGAAACAGGCACTGGGGTTGAAGAAGATCTCCCTTCCCTACGAGACTTCACATTCTAATGTTTAGTATTGAACTTGTTAAAAAATAGATTTCTCTGTTTTTATGACTATAAATGTGCTTAAAGCTTTAGTAGAGCCTTCTCCCTTTGAATTCTTTGGTGTTCTACTATCTGTTTAAAGAAGTGGCAAATCGCTTGTTGCTTGATAGAGTGATAAGGAACTGGGGAAATCACAAGATCCTTTGCAGAGATCACATGACTTGTGCAATACTGAGTTCCCAATACTTGGGTTCCATACTGAGCTGAGTGACTTCAACAAATCAGCATCTCTGAGCTCCAGGGTCCTTAACTATAAAATGGAAATAGCAATACCTACTTCATAAGTTTGCTACAAAGATAAAATTGATTAATTGATACCAGCAGTTCCGTTCAGATAGAGCACTTATGTGCCAGGCACAGTCCCAGCCATCATGGTTTCATAGGTACCCAGGAAACAGTCCCTGCCCTTAAGGAATTTATGGTATAGTGATGAACAACCCATGATTACTACTTAGAAAACATTGAGATTCCCACTTTAGATGGATTTAGAGTACTTATATTTGCCACATAATATACAGGAAATGTTACATCTAATTGGCTGCAGGTGACTGTTTTTTTAAAATATGCCTTTTTCTTGTGAATTCTATCTGCTAGTTTTTAATAGTCCTTCACTCCAACTTTCCATCAACTGTAAGTAGACTAGAATGAAACACTCATCCCAGTTCTTCTTTAATTACTGATTAGAGGCTGCCCTCCACAACTGTAAGAAAAAGTCAACTAGGGCTGCTGTTAACAAAGCACCACAGACTGGGCAGCTTCAACAACAAAGTTTATGTTCTTGCAGTTTTAGAGGCTGGAAGTCCAAGATCAAGGGGCCATCAGGGTTCTGAGGACTCTTCCTGGCGTGTAGATGGCCACCTTCTCACTATGTCCTTGCACATCCTCTTCTCTGCACATACAGGAAGAGAGATCTCTGGTATCTCATCCTCTTCTTAGAGGGACACCAGTCCTTTTGCATTAGGTCCCCACCCTTATGACCTCATTTAACCTTGATTACCTCCTTAAAGGTCCTGTCTACAGATATAGTCACATTGGGTGTTAGGGCTTCAACATATAGATGGGGGCAGGGGCAGGGGGCACAATTCTGTCCATAATAAGCATACTCCTATAGGACCAGTAAAGATTTTTCATGTAGGAGAAAATGTTATTTTCATTTTAATGGTGCTGGAAAGCATAAAATCAGAAGAAGAGATTCAAGACAATAAACATATGATCTAAAAAGTCATTACAGTTAGTGGACATGGTCATTGTTTATGGCCACTCTTTTTTTTTATTTTTTTATTGAAGTATAGTTGATTTACAATGTTGTGTTAATTTCTGCTGTACAGAAAAGTGACTCAGTTATACACATATATACACTCTTTTTTATATTCTTTTTCATTATGATTTATCCCAGGATACTGAATATAGTTCCCTTGCTCTTTATCCATTCTATACGTAATAGTTCGCATCTACTATCCCCAGACTCCCAGTCCATCCCTCCCCTACCTCCCCTCCACTTTGGTAACCACAAGTCTGTGCTCTATGCCTGTGAGTCCCTTTCTGTTTTGTAGATAGGTTCATTTGTGCCATATTTTAGATTCTACATATAAGTGATATCATATGGTATTTGTCTTTCTCTTTCTTACTTTCTTCATTTGGTATGATAATCTCTAGTTGCATCCATGTTGCTGCAAATGGCATTATTTCGTTCTTTTTTATGGCTGAGTAGTATTCCATTGTACCACATCTTTTTTTTTTTTTTTACATCTTTATTGGAGTATCATTGCTTTACAATGGTGTGTTAGTTTCTGCTTTATAACAAAGTGAATCAGTTATACATATACATATGTTCCCATATCTCTTCCCTCTTGCGTCTCCCTCCCTCCCACCCTCCCTATCCCACCTCTCTAGGTGGTCACAAAGCACCAAGCTGATCTCCCTGTGCTATGCAGCTGCTTCCCACTAACTAGCTATTTTATGTTTGGTAGTGTATATATGTCCATGCCACTCTCTCACTTTGTCACAGCTTACCCTTCCCCCTCCCCATATCCTCAAGTCCATTCTCTAGTAAGTCTGTGTCTTTATTCCTGTTTTACCCCTAGGTTCTTCATGACATTTTTTTTTTCTTAAATTCCATATATATGTGTTAGCATACGGTATTTGTCTTTCTCTTTCTGACTTACTTCACTCTGTATGACAGACTCTAGGTCCACCCACCTCATTACAAATAGCTCAATTTCGTTTCTTTTTATGGCTGAGTAATATTCCATTGTATATATGTGCCACATCTTCTTTATCCATTCATCCGATGCTGAACACTTAGGTTGTTTCCATCTCTGGGCTATTATAAATAGAGCTGCAGTGAACATTTGGAGTACCACATCTTCTTTATCCATTCCTCTGTCAATTTACATTTAGGTTGTTTCTGTGTCTGGCGATTGTAAATAGTGCTGCTATGAACATAGGGGTGCATGTATCTTTTTGAATTATAGTTTTGTCTGGATATATACCCAGAAGTGGAATTGCTGGATCATATGGTAATTCTATTTTTAGCTTTCTGAGGAACCTCCATACTGTTTTCCATAGTGGCTGCACCAACTTACATTCCAACCAGTGTAAGAGGGTTCCCTTTTCTCCACATGCTCTCCGGAATTTGTTATTTGTAGACTTTTTAATGATGGCCATTCTGACCGGTGTGTGGTGATATCTCAGTTTAGTTTTGATTTGTATTTCTCTAATAATTAGCAATGTTGAGCATCTTTCCATGTGCCTATTGTGTTTATGGCCACTCTTGGAGAAACTGGTAATATCTGCTTGCTTGGGATATTAATCAACCATCTATTTATTATAATAACATATTCTTTAATCAGATCTTTAGTGCTGGGCATGCTATTTGAATATTTATACTCTAACTTGTGCCAAAAAGACTTCCTTAATCCCGTCAGTGATTGCAAGAATCCTAAAAAGCAGGCCCCTGAATCTGTCATTGTATTTCCTGTGAAGCGGCTGTCATAATAAAATGTGTTATTTCTCTGTCCTTACCAAGTTCACAGTAAGTTGTTGTAGTCCAGGTTGGATGTGAAAGGAAAATGTGTTATGCTTGGTCTGGCCCAGCACAATCCTGCCATTTAAAAAGTCATAGCTAACAAGAGGCAGGGAGTGAGAAGAACATATCATAGTTATCATGTTGGTATCTCATTTCCAGGGCAGTGTCTACAGGTAGTGCTTTGCCCTGATAAGGAGCAGTCTAATAAATTTGGGAAACAGAAATCAAAGTTCAGCTTTATCCTTTGATTGAAAAACCAATGATAAGGGTAAGAGGAATGTATCAAATATGCTTTATTTGGAAGTTTAAATTTTACATTGTGGCTAAAAAAATTAATTTAAATGACTAATGCTTGAAAGGAAAAAAAAAATGTTTCATCTCAAAAGTGACGAGGATATAGGCCTGAGGAATGATGATATAAGAAAAGCTATTTCTTTATCATGCTCAGAATAATATACAGTGTATTTTCTGTCTCTTTTTACCATCCATATAATACCAACACTTTGCTATTGCTGTTTTGTTCTTTATCTCATGCAGTATATCTAATGATGTTAATGTTGGAATATAAAGTATATTCTAAATATAGTCATAGTCAAGTATAAAGTGTATTTATAACATATTCCCCCATTATTGAAAACCATCAACCTGAAATTTTAACTGGGAACCATTAGCTAGTATCTGAGAACAAAACTGTGTATTCATTTTACTAATTCCTGTATTAAATTATTGTCATCATTTTAAGACTTTAGAAAGGAGGAATTAACATTACTGAGCGAAGGACTTTACATGTTGCCTTTTATAGTCCTAACTTCACTGTGAAGTAGATATTATGACATTTTTCAGAGGCAAAGAAAATAAGATGCAAAGAGTTTAGGTAACTGATTAAGTTCACACAATTAGTAAGTGATGGAGCCCAGAATCAAAACCAGGTCTTGGGAAGGGAAAAGCTAGAATCATACCATTTTGTTCCTTTTCACTTGTTTGAATTTAAAGCTCACCATCCTATATCCCTTAAAGTGACAATGGCAGAAAAAATACAGGCCATTCCTCTGCCTTTTAGAAACTGGTATGATGTTTGTTCCCTCAGATATTTTGCAATGTCTGTTATGTTCAAAAGGCATCTAATAAATTATTCTGCTAGTTTTGAAGAAATGGGGAGGAAAGGAGTATCCAGCGGTTTCATCTTCAAAATCAATTCTTGCCAATTGTCATAAAGGAAAATTCTCTTTTAAATGAAGACTTTGTAATACTTGTTTACTTAGAATTTTTAACAGAGCAGACATGGAGAATGGACTTTCTAGAGTAGGTTGACTTCAGGAACATAACTTGCTCAGCAATAAGCATCTCTGTTTCCACTGGGCAAGCAGGCTGTGTGTGTTCAGTCTGTGCGTCTCTTTCAACATTCCTGTCCCCTCCGAGTAGCTGCTGCTTCTCTCTTCTTCCTCTACACTCACTCCCTTGCCAAGAAATATATACCATCTCACTTCGTACCCCACCAAAAAAAAAAAAAAAGAGATGCAGGTAGATAGCCCTTATTGCAGTGTACTTTGTATTACAGTTAGTTGTGTGTGTATCTTATCTCTGGTTCAGTTTTGATCTCCTACTCTTAGAGACTGGGACTTCTCTATTCTTCTTTGTATCTTTCCAAGGTAATATATTTAAGGATATAGCCAATATATGTTCATTGAATTGAAAAAAAGTGTCTTAGATTCCTTACAAAGGCTAGCTTTCCTGTCATCTGTGAAAGTTATGCACCTCATCATGGAACAGGAACGAAATTCTGTACAACCTATCTCAGAATAATTGATTGCTAGACTGCTTCAGATCGATACCTGTACCATGTACGTACTTCATCACATCTTTTCTGGAGTTTCCAACAAATCACTATTTACCCTTTAATTACATCAGGAAGAATTGTTTTATTTCAAGAATTTTGTATATTTATATAGAAAGTATTAATGTTCCCAAACTTTCTGTTCTTGCCATATTTACAGACACAAACTGTGGGACTCCCAGTGACGGTGCATTCACCAAACGTGCGAGTGATGCGATCTGCCCTCCTCCGACAGGCATCCAATGTGGACACCTTCACGTTTCCAGCATCCGGCTGTCAGGCGGAAGCAGCATTCATGGAGGAAGAGTGTGTCGACACTCCAAAGGTACAGATGTGTTTGAGAGACTCCAAGCTTGTTGGTTGGCTGGAGATTTCAACTCTGTCCACACAAATGTTGTACTTCGGCTTAGCTGAACTTTGTCATTTCCTCAAGTCACTTGGGAGGAGTTGTTTTTGTGCAGAAGACCTGAGAAAAGTATCCAGGCCTAACCTCGCTCTCTCTCCATCTTGTCATTACGACGGTTATGTAACATGTCAGATCTCGTGTACTTTTCAGAATCCTTCTTCATTCTCTTTCCTTAACCAATTCCTTCTCTCAAGTTCTAGATCCCTCATAGGTTTTGGATTTTTTTTAAACCAATTGTAATTCTGAAAACAAAAGTATAACTATTGTGCTAAATTGAGCTTTGCCTATGTTATTATGGCCTCTCTTCTGCTGCCTGTGCTGCAGCTACAAAATGATGAGCCATCTTTTTTGGTCAGTTAAACATCTTTTTGTGTCCGGTTTGAACATACTTAAAGGAGATAAGTTTATTCTGGTGTGCTGCATAAAGTTGGCTTTTAGTATATGGAACATGACAGCTTCCCTCATTTAATGAATATTTATTTAACTTCTAATTTGTGTTTTATATACTTAGCATCCAGTGATATACAGAGGATCATATTAATGAGCAGGTCTTAGAGTATGTTTAAAATAGACTCTGTTCTTCACTAGCTGTGTGAACTTGGATAAAGTGGCTAACTTCTTTGAACCTCCATTTCTCTTGTGTAAAACAAGGATACCAACTTTATGAGACTGTTGTGAGGATTAATTGAAAGAATGTGTGTGAGGTTTTGGGCAAATTGTAGATACTCAGCAAATATTGGTTTCCTGTCTTTTTAGGCTCGTTAGGTAATAAAAAGATGACTCAGACATTAGTTCTGCCTCAAAGTTTGTAGTCTAGCAGAAGAGACATGAAGCTTAACTAAAGGTAATGTGCCAGGTACTGAATAAATTGATAAAACATAATTGGTCCCTTAAAGAGATAAAAAAATCAAAGTGCTGCAAAACTAGAAGGAGACGGGGGAGTTGCTTTTAGTTCATTTGATCAGGAATGTCTTTGGTTTAACTGTCAGAGCTGGGAATTGAGAGGAGGGCAGAATCAGGGTGGATAGAAACTAGGGTGTGATATCTCGGTGGAGGGAAAGGCCTGAGCAACAAGCAAACGTCAGGAAAGCCTGGGTCCCTCTAAGTCAGAGCAGGAGCTCAGTGTGGCTGAGGGAGAGGGCGTGTGAAGGGAAGTTGTACAAAATAAAGACAAATAGCCTTGCTTTGAATGGCAAGCCAAGGGATAGACTCTTTCTCTAGGTTGGGGCTCTCAACAGGGGAACATGTTTCAGTATTATCAAGAGAGTTTTTTCTGGGACTTCCCTGGTGGTCCAGCGGTTAAGACTCCGTGCTCTCAATGGAGGGGGCTCAGGTTCGATCCCTGGTCACAGAACTAGATCCCACATGCCACAACTAAGACCTGGTGCAGCCAAATAAATAAATAAATATTTTTTTTAATAAAGAGAGAGTTTTTGGGACTGCCCTGGTGGCACAGTGGTTGGGACTCCCTGCCTCCAATGCAGGGGGCCTGGGTTCAATCCCTGGTCAGGAAACTAGATCCCACATGCATGCCGCAACTAAGAGTTCACATGCCGCAACTAAGGAGCTGGCGAGCCACAACTAAGGAGCCCTCGGGCCACGACTAAGGAATCCACGTGCCACAACCAAGGAGCTGATGAGCTGCAACTAAGGAGCCCACCTGCCACAACTAAGACCCGGCGCGACCAAATAAATAAAATTAAATTGTAAAAAAAAAGAGTTTTTTCCAAATGGACCTTCTCCAAGGTAGTAGGAAACAATCGGAGATTTTTTGATAAGGAAACACCATGATCCATATTGTGCTTCAGAAATGAACCTGGAAGGGTCCGTAGCCTGCATTGGATAGGAGAGAGACTGGTGACAAGCACAGTAGAAGGTTAGAGTGTGTGTCAGGGGAGGTGACAAGGGCTTGAGCTAGGATGGTGCCCGTGAAACTGGAGAGGAGGGGATGGTATAAATGAGATTGCACAGATAAAACTGATAGACTGTTAGGGTCCAGAGAAAAGAAGTCCAGACCGATAACAGTATTTTGAGCCTTGATGATCAGGAAGGTGAATAGCATTTTCAGAAATAGGGAGCTCTGGAGGTAGAGCTGATTCAGAAGTTAAGTAATGAGTAATGACTAGAGCGTAGTCAAGGCACCTTGATGCTGGGCTGCCATAAGCAGGTGTTAAGCCGGGTTCCTGACCCTGAGGAGTTAGTGTCCCTGTCCCTGAGGACGAGGCCACTTCCTGTGGACAGTCTGTTCCTCTGCCTGTGGTTGCCTAGCATGTTCAAATCCTCATAAACTGCTATTACATTCTCACCCAGAAATTTAGACATAAATTGAGGCAACATCACTCATTTATTTTTAAAATCTAATCCCCTTGAAAAAATTAAAATGCAGTCTGCTTAAAGCTTGGCTATGAGGGCCTCAGGCCCAAAACACAGATTGGGCACTGTCTGCCGTATTATATAGGGCAAGCTATTTTTAAAGCTTGTGATTGTTACCGTAACTAGGAAACAGACAGGAAATGAATGATTCTGTGAAAGATATAGACAGAAGCTAGATGGCATATTTGCATTTGTAGGAAGAGCAATGCCATGCTGGAACTGGCCACCCACACTGGCAGGGCCACCTTGGCACTCAGCCAGGCTGTAGACATCCGCTGGTCTTATTTGCGTACCATTTCATTTATGTCAGCAGTACTCTTTGTGCCTCTTCCCTCCCTAGCACCTCTTTCTCTGGGGCCCATAAATAAACGCACACACACAAAACCGTCAGACAGAGATACTAGCCCTTTGTTGTTGGTCTTGCTTCATATGCATTTCCTCTAACACCTATTTGTTGTCGTCTAAAGGATGCCGCGTAACTGCATGTGTTGCTCAGTCATTTCTGCTCGCGATTGGTGGCAGATGTTGTGCGCCTTGGAGGTTTCGCTTCTCCTTCTCTCCCAGAAGTCTTCAACTTAAACTTATCAGTAAAATCCCTCAGGAAGTCTGCACTGAAACATGGGTTTGGGGTTGCTCCCAAAATAGCACCTTTCTGAGACAGTCACCTAACTCTGAGCAGTAACCGAGCCCCCAGGTGGTACAGAGCCCATACAGGAGCAGATGCAAGCCCTGTAGGGTCAGTCTCTCACTTTTGAGAGTTTCTTTGGAATAATGGACTTTATACATACACACACATACGGACACTTCAGTCAGTTTTAACATTTTATTAAAGTTCTATGAGAAAAGGATTTTCCAAGTTACCGTCTCCATGTCCGGATAGTGGAAGGGAACTGTGAAACTAAACTATGAAAGTGCAAGTGTAGTAGAGCTGTTCATGTCTATTGACGTTTTTAATACCTTTTTTAAATTATAAAGGTAGTACACATGACAAAAGATCTAAGAAGGATATTCATCAAAAACTCTTAATCGTGTTAACCTCTAAGACTTTGTAAAGGGGAGAAATTACACTTTTACTTCTGACTTTGGATTTTTAAATTTCTAATTAAAAGACATCAAACCAGTCAGAATCACACATGGAAAATTCAAAGAGGGATAAAGGAAAAAAATTAATTTATCCATAGTCCCCCTACCCAAAGGTAAGCCCATTTTGACACGTTTCCTTAGAGTAGGTTATAGATGGATGGATAGATGGATGGGTGGGTGGATGAGTATAGGGTGACTCAGTACGTAGGTAGACTTGTTAAAACAAAATTTTATTCTATTATATGTAATTTTGTACCTTGCTTTTATGTAATATAACATCATGAGCATTTTTCCCATACCATGAAATCTTCTTTGAAAGCATGAGTTATATTTAACAACTGCCTAATATATTGTATTAGATGCACCCTTATTTAACTACTCTTCTATTTTTGGACATCAGGTACTTGAATATTTTTTGCTTCCTTACATATGCTTCAGGTGAATATCCCTGTGTCTAAATTTTTGACTATACCTTTTATTATTTCCCTAGGATAAATTTCTGGAACTGGGTTATCTAGTGCTTTTCTTCCTCACCTGGTTGTTTGTTTAATTTGCCTCAAGATGGTAAAAATGCTTTAAAAGAAAATGTTGTTGTTTTATTCTCATGCTTTAAAAATTTTTTGTTATAAAATAGCATTCTCTTTGGTCCAGAAATAATGTTAATATACACAGTGTTTTAGTTAATCCTCCCAAACAACTTTACTCCCATTTTACAAGTGAAGGAAAAAAAAAAGAGCTTTATAGAAGTTAACAACTTGCCTTAATAAGTGACGGAGCTGAGGTTTGAGCCTCTTCAATATATGCCAAACTTGCCAGGCACTTAGGATACAAATTAAATAAGGCACATTCCCAGCCTCCAAGCTCACTGGCTAGTACTATACGTTGGTCTACCGTGTTAGTCAGCTCTTTAGAGGCTCCATCTCCAATATAGCCACACTGATGTTAGGGCTTCAATATATGAATCTAAGGGGAGATACAAACATTCAGTCCATAACAGTCTAGCAATCTCCTGTGCTAGAATCTTGTGTATGTGGTAAGCTCAGGGGTATTATCAATTAGTGGTGGGGTTTCTGAGAGGCTGACTCCTACATGTATGCTATCTACTGCATCTGAGATCTCTTATCAGAAGGGAAGTGATCTACTGAACTTTAAGGAAAGGCAAAAACACTGTGTTGGAAAATGTACGTTTTACCCATCCATATTGTATTTTGCAGTCTTAGAGTTTACAGTTAGCCTGGATTGTTTCCTAGAGCAAAAGATCTCATTTCTAGCAGCTTAGGTCACTGAGATAGATCAGCCCATGTTACAGTCATAAAATCCTAGAGTTTAATTTGTTATATCAAGTCCCTGGGTAAACTGGCAGGCAAAGGTGGCATGATTATCACCTGTTTCAGGAACTGATCTTAGAGATGGAAGTGTTCACACCTGTAAACTGAATGAGCTCTAGGGCAGCTTTCTGTTCATACCTCTTAACTGTGAAAGAGTCACCACAGCATTTTCTGCTTCAGTCATCACCAAGCATCATCTGAAAAACCAATCATTGTCATCTACCTGTCCCAGGGTGAAACTGAATTCAGCAAACATTGTTAAATGAATGATAAAAATCCTTCTTGTAGTCTAGATGAGGAAATAAATTTATAAGCAGACAATTTAAGAAAAATCGTAAATTTGGGGGGACTGCAAGGTTTTTTGAGTACTCAGAAAAAAGTGGCCTTTCTCTACTAAGGAAAGAAAGGCATGGTTGTAAGGCGGTACTTGCAAAATATTTCTTGCAAGAAACATCTGACAAAATTTTGACATATGCTATAAAATGTAAAGATGCTCAGTAGATATTTACTTGATAACAGTCTTTTCTCTGTTGTTTTTTATTCATTTCCAAATCATCCTTGGCTAGTCTTAGAAAATTATGCTAGTAGACAGTCAAGGAACGTAGCGTAGAGTTATGAATGTTAAGTCCCCAAGCCACCATTCTTTCCTACAAGAAAACTTTCAAGTTTAGTTAAAAAGGGAACACTTATCTGGGGATGGTTGAAGGGGAGCATAATTGTTCCTGGCCAGATTTCAGAGTTTTTGTTTTCTGGTGCCATGGAGAAGATTGGTCTTAGTCTAGGAAGAAAGCATTTTCTACCCTTCCTTTTAAGTGGCCACTTGTCACTTTAAAACCCTGTAGTGCATTAGCTGCCTTATCCAAGTAATGGCTACAGCCCCAGAACAGATTTTATGGAATAACCATCCCCTCCCCCAAGCAAACAACGATCTGAGTCACCCAAGTCTCCCTCTCCAAATAAAGGGCCTCACAGCGCCTTCAGATTGGTTGCCATAAGAGGAAAGTTTCCTGTGTCTGGCATAGCGATGTCCCACGTCACCTCTCACATACATGAGCCTCTCCTGCTTCCAAAAGAAACAATAGCGCTACCCGGTGTATTCCAGGTGAAAGTACTGCTGGGAGCTCAGTCTTTTGCCTGGCTGTTCCTGAGCAGCTATTCATAGGAGAAAACTGGATTGATTTCCATGGGGGGATAGATAAGGTAATGAGGTAAATAATTGCCTCCTCGTTGGGGCTTTTACCAGCCAGAAGAACTCGCAACCACAGCTCCCCTTTGTGGGCTGTGTCTGCCCCCCCAAGGTGGTTTGCTTGGCAACTGCAGAGGAAGGCGACGCTCTCACTCAGGAGCTGTGCTGAGCTCATCCCGTGGGATAGGAAGCGCAGATACTGTGTGTGTTGCTGGAGCGGAGAGAATTCAGAGCGCTGCCGCTCGTTAACCTCTGCTGGAATTTGGGGCCTGTGAGTCATTTGTTATTCTATAATGGAAGGCTTTGGCTGTTTGCCATTTGAATTTTGTTTTCACTCCTTTTTGTGGTATGTCCGTCTTTAAAGAATTCTTTCTTCCATTCCTTAGGCACATAGAACCAACTAAAGACTAAATCCAATGTGCAGGTACTTAAATTATGCATATAGAAGTATGTGTAGAGCCTTCCAGTATGTTTCGTGGTTGAACGTTAGAAGAATGCTGGTGACTACTCTTTTCTTATCTATCAGCAGTGCAGTTGGTTTTGTTTTCTTTTTACTAAATCTCATCTTCCCCCTCTTCATTTCCCTTATTTAAAAAAAATAATAATAATTGGTAGGCCTCAAGCTAATAGACCCTATTCATCTGGAAACCACTAAAAAAAAGTGTTCATTGTAATCATGATGACTCAGAGAAACCTGGGAGGCAGTGCCAGTTTGGGTCATAATGGGCTTCTGTCTTAAGTGCTGCTGTTGGTTGACTTGCCTTAACTTCTAATCTACATGGTTGTCATTAGTAACCAATATGTACATTTTTAATATTTTACTTAATTTGTAATTGGCCAGAGGTCCTGACATTTTTGCCTTTGTGGATTCTTCAAGTGTCTCAGCAGAGCAGCGCCTGATAGCTCCTCTCACATCCCTGTCACACTGACATTTAGGTAAATGGCTGTCTCCTGGACCCTGTGCCTCCTGTCCTGGCGAGGAAGGGGTGCCAGTCACTGCCCAGCGACGTGATGGAGACCTCCATTGATGAAGGGCTGGAGACAGAAGGAGAGGCCGAGGAAGACCCCGGGCGGGCCCTGGGCGCCTTCCAGTCCACACGCGGCGGGCAGAGGCGGCACACTCTGTCGGAAGTGACCAATCAGCTGGCCGTGATGCCTGGTTCAGGTACGCTTTCCAGTAAGTGCCGGCCTGGGTCTTCCCGGCATCTTGAGTCTTCTCCAAGAAACAGGAATGATACCAACCAGCCGCTGGAATGTTGTCTATGTCTTGTTTCTTTGTGGACCACATGCAGCAGGAGTTAAGATTAGGCCTGCTCAGCAGCTCTCAAGAGATTAAAATGAAACGTCTCTGAGTGGCCTCCCCTGACGCCCAGGATTCATCCGAGTGCGATGTGACTCATCGAGGCCTCTGGCTCTTTTGGAGTGGCCAAGATCTTGTGGGTACAGGTTCTGGAGTGTCTTCACCACAGAATTCGAAGCTGATTAAATTGACATGTAAAAAAGTTCTGAAAAGATGTTTTGGTTAGAAATTAAGGACACTGTTGCTGTGGAAACTCAAGCTAGTTATGCTTTGTATCCCATGTTCCAAGAAGTTGCAATTGATTGGTGGTCATATTGGTGTTGTGTTTTGTTTTTGTCTTTTCTCTTGAAGGGAAAATTTTCTCCATGAGTGACAACCCCTCCCTTGACAGTGTGGACTCTGAGTATGATATGGGGTCTGTTCAGAGGGACCTGCACTTTCTTGAGGACAACCCTTCCCTTAAGGACATCATGTTAGCCAATCAGCCCTCACCCCGCATGACGTCTCCCTTCGTGAGCCTGAGACCTGCCAACCCCACCATGCAGGCTCTGAGCTCCCAGAAACGAGAGGCCCACAACAGGTCTCCAGTGAGCTTCAGAGAGGGCCGCCGGGCGTCAGACACTTCCCTCACCCAAGGTGACTGCCTGCCTTCTCTGCTGGCTCCTACAGCTCTTGTGTTGTAGGACTGGGTGGGGTTTGTTGCCATGTTGGTTTCATACCTCTGGTCACTGAAAGGCCTTGTGTTTTATTTAAACTGTTTGGTCGTTGTTCTTTCTTTCAGGAATTGTAGCATTTAGACAGCATCTTCAGAATCTGGCTAGAACCAAAGGAATCCTAGAGTTGAACAAAGTGCAGTTGCTCTACGAGCAGCTAGGATCAGAGGCAGACCCTAACCTGGCATCGCCTGCTCCTCAGCTCCAAGACCTGGGCAGCAGTTGCCCTCAGGTGCGTGCTCTGGGCCCTGCCCACAGTGGCTAGGTGAGAATAAGGCATCAGTTCGTCCTGATGGTGTGTCATTTCATTTAGAGGATTTACTCCAGTCCTGGAGCAAACAGGGTTCTTTTGGAAAGACCACAGCCTGAAGGCCTTCCTTGTTGCTGCCATCTGCCTGACAGGTTGGGTTAGACCCTTCCACGCTGGCCCAGGTGATCAGTACCACATGGAGGCTTGGATGCTGCCAAGCGATGCTCGGTTCATAGGGCAGATTTTATATGAATTATACCCCTTAAGAGTCTCCCTTGAACGCCCCTCCCTTCATGCGCACACACACAGAAAACAAATAACAGTACAAATGAGAAGCTTGTTGCCACTATTTTTGATGTGATATCACTTCACTAAATATTATAAGTGAATTATTTATGCTAAAAATACAAAAACTATTGCTGTTTATTTAATACATTTTATTTGAGCCCATTTTCAGTACATCAGGGATATTATAGCATTTGATGCTTCTGTTGACATCAGGGGCCTTTGCTCCAGTACTGACTAGGTAATCGTTTACTACAGGTAATGCATGTATACACTTTCTGCAAAGTGATTAACCCTCAGCCTACTAGTTACTGTAAAAGCACTGAGGGTCATGTCTTAACAGAGTTGGAGTTCCCCTTGGACATTTGCCAAGGTGCTTAAACTGAGATTTGAAACTTTCTCCCACGTGGGAAATTGAAAGTGTTTCCACCCCTTGCTCCTCAGGGGGAAGCTCCTCCTCAGCAGAAGAGCGTGTCTGCGCTCCCCGGCAGCGCGCACCCTCAGCTCTCCCAGCGGCACAGCCTAGAAGCCCAGTACCTGCAGCACAGACTCCAGGTGGGATCCTCCCCCTTGTTGCTCCAGCTCACTTTGTTCGTCCTGAATCTGCCTTTCTGCAAATCAGGAACCTGTTTTGCTTGGTATTTTTTTAGGGCAGCTGCTTAATTCCTTTATAGGCAGGTGGGTCTGACTCTGCACTTGCAGTTTCTAGAAACATGTTCAGACTTAGCCTTATGCTCTGTCTTGGCAGCAGAAAAGGTCTGTCCTCAGACTCCAGGAAAGGGTACTGCCACTGAGCAGCAGGAAAGGGAACCCTGGTTTCTTTACTTCTATATTATGCCTCTTAGTGAATAATAAATAAAATGGAAATCTCGAGTCAGCAAAAAATGTACTATCAGCTCTCTATTGGTGCCCAAAAATCTTTAAAAATGATACAACATAGATCCCATAAAGAATGAATCATTTGTTCATTCAGCAGGTGCCGTGGCCTTTGCTATAGATCTAACTCCACTTTTCTCATTGTTTTTAGTCTCCATGAACCTCCCGGTCCTAGAGAACTTTTAGAGACAGAAAAGTGAAGCAGGTTAGAGCTGAGACAGCCCAGGCCTGCTGACCCAATGCTGCTGGGCCACAGGTTCTCCCAGGGTCTCAACGAGCAAGTGTCAGTCCCTGCATCCTGCGCAGATTCTGGAGGACTCACTTGGCTTCGTCCTCCAGGCAGAAGTACAGTCTAATGACTGCGTCCTAGATGACAACATGTCACGCTTGTATTTTTCTGCTCTTCCAGAAGCCCAGCCTTCTGTCAAAAGCCCAGAACACCTGTCAGCTTTATTGTAAAGAACCACCACGGAGCCTTGAACAGCAGCTGCAAGAACACAGGTGAGAGATGGTGGTCGGCCAAAGAAATCACTTTCTTTGTGGCAGACAAGCTGGGTATGTTGTCCTTTCCCCTAGTATTTGCCTCTACCAGGAAAACAGGTTTCAGTACGCTAACATGGATATTCCACTGTCCATGGACTATAAGCCTGTCAGGGAGTAGCAGCCTTAAGCATGCTTTGTTTTCTTTTTCTCCTAGTGTTTCCCCTTTGGGCTATGAATAGACCTAAGCTTTCAGGATCCGTGAGCTACTGCAGTTTAAGTGGGTTATACTGGAGAGAAGGCCTCCATCCTCCCTTGTAGTAATCCCGTGCCCCCAGGCCTCACTAGTAGAAACACCTTGGCCAAGGTAGAACTACCCTAATCCATCAACCTACAGACACCCACAGAGACCAAGGTGTCAACCCCGCTTCAAAACACTCCAGATGGGAAATCAGCCTCTTGTTTCATAGGGAGGATAAAAGAGTCTTAGAGAAAAGGAATTCGTGTTCACTTGAGCACTGAGGGATCAGCCAGAATTGGGGGACAAAAAATAAGATTGGGTTTAAGAAACCAAACATGACTGGTTCCTACCCCCACTTTTTTTTTTTTTTTCTCCTGCCGTGGGAAAGAGAGAAGTGGGAGGACGGACACTAATGACTGATACTGGATTTACATTAAAATTGCCGTCACTGAAGAAGATTTAAAATTCTTTCTTTTGGTATTGCCAACTTAGACTCCAACAGAAGCGGCTCTTCCTCCAGAAACAGTCTCAGCTGCAGGCATATTTTAATCAGATGCAGATAGCAGAGAGCTCGTACCCACAGCCCCTTCCCCACCAGGAGACACCGCCGCCATCCCAGCAGCCGCCGCCCTTCAGCCTGACCCAGCCCCTGAGCCCCGTCCTGGAGCCTGCCTCGGAGCAAATGCAGTACAGCCCTTTCCTCAGCCAGTACCGGGAGATGGGGCTGCAGCCGCTGTCCGCCTCGCCAGGTCCCCGGGCTGCTCCCCCGCCACCGCCCCCGCAGCACTCAGGGGCCGCCCGGGCACCCTTACAGTTCTCCTATCAGACTTGCGAGCTGCCAGGCGCGGCCTCCCCCGAGCCAGACCGCCCCGGTCCCTGTCAGTACTCCCTGGATGGAGCCCAGCAGAGCGGCCTGGCGGCGCCGGGCTGTCCCAGGAGCTCAGGACTGCAGGAGGCCCCCTCCAGCTATGACCCTCTAGCGCTCTCGGAGTTCCCTGGACTCTTTGATTGTGAAATGCTGGAAGCCGTGGACCCACAGCACAGTGGCTACGTCCTGGTAAATTAACCTCAGCGTGGGAAGTGAGGCGGGTCAGGTGAAGAGAGTGTGTATTTCTATTTTTATTCCAGCCTTTTCAATTTAAAACTTATTTTCCCCCCCTCTCCCTGATGGGGAAAAAGTCAAGTCACCCAACTGGAATCAGAGGGCCTGGCCGGGTGGATGTTGCCTCCTCATGGCTCCGTCCCACCATGGGTTTCTGTGGCAAGTGCTGGAACATAGTTGTAGGCTGCAGCTCATGCCCTTAGGTCAAGTGGAGCAAGCTCTCATCAGAGCCACCAACAAAAGTCTTATAAGAAGAAGACATCCAGACCTAGGTTTTACACAGAACTACATCAGTTCATTATCGAGGGAAACCTTGGTGAAAGCAGGAAAAAATGTGTGCCGTTACGTATAGGCAAAAAAAAAAGGCAAGAAACCAAGCAACAGCATGTTCCTTAAAGGCAAATCAAGAATACACGATGAAATTTGATGCACAGGAAATAAAAGAAAGTTGTACTTTGTCAGTGAATCATAAGTTCTAAGCTGCTGATGCAAGTTGTCCCCGAGATCACTGCCAAGCGGTAAGAGCGTGAGCTTTGTTTCAGGGCCCACTGAGTAACAGGGGGAACTGACCCCTGAGACTGGCAGTCACCTCCATCTGAGAATAGGTGACACACCTCTTCAGAAGGTGCCCTGGGTCACAGTGTCCTCAGAGCTCCAAAGATGTCGCCTGTGGAACCAAGAGATGCACCGCAGTGGAGACCAGGGGCAGGAAACTCAAGAAACCGTCAAGAACAGCAGCCCTGGGCCGGGGAAGACGGGCGCTTCCTGCACAGTCTTCTGTGGAGACTTCTGGTTTGGGGCAGTTGGTCTTTAGAGGAATTAGCGTCTCTTTTAAAATGTAATAACTACTTTGACTTTACACTAGATGTTGCTAGTCATTTATTGAGCTTTGTATATTTGGACAGTTTCATATAGGGCTTAGAAATTTTAAGGATGAGAAAAATGAACTTTTATCTCCCATGTGAAGTGGTAGTGCTGTGCCTTTTTCCCCCCAGATCATGCTTTAATGATTTCTTTTCTGTAGAAACCAACAGTTTTCCATTTATGTCGATGCTAAATCCAAAGTCACTTCAGAGTTTGTTTTCCACCATGTGGGAATCACATCCTTAATTTCCTTAGAGTTTTGACTTGCAATGAAATGTTCAAGTATTACAGCAATATTCAAAAGACCACAGAGGTGTTAACCATTGAAGCAGATCATCTGCCAACCACAGTGTATACTATTAACCCTTACGATCCAGTCATCAGAATAAGTAACAAAGATGCTACGGCTAGTTGACTGTGTACTTAGAAGTAAGGAGTAATCTGTCATTTGGACAGTAACATCCAAGTGTTACAAATTCAGTGTTATTTACAAAGACTATGTTTCTGTCCTTTAGAATGGCTTGTCCTATCAGCAGATGAATGCGTTAAGCACAAAGCATCTTCCTTAAAGCACAAAGAAGAGAGATACTACACTGATGCTGCATCTAGAAAACACCTTTAAGTTGCCTTTCCTCTTTGTAGTACGTGTCCACGCAGGTGGGGAGAAACATGGAAGGTCTGGGAGTTCTGTCCTGGCTCCTCTTGGTGCCAGGACGCTCCACAGAGGCCCTCTGCTTGGGGTTGGCCTCTGGGTGTGAGCAAGGGAGGGTGGTGTGGAGGACGCATTTTTGTGATCTGACAACACGCAGTGAAAACCCAGGAAGAAGGAATTAGGTTCCTTCTACGGATTGTTTGTTCCTCCTCATGCTTAAGATTGATGATTTCGTGAAATAGACACCATCATTTCATTTAAGAGATCCTTTCATTAAGATCTCTAACCTGTTTTAAGTCTTTGCAAAATAAGGCAGTTATAAAACAGGGCTTGATTTGTTTAGACAGAAGGATGTTTTCCCAAAATGTTCTACAGAAGCGCTATAATATTTATGAAATTAAAATGCCTTCCAGATTGAAAACGGGGGCCGCTCATTTCAGAGTCCCCGGAATGGCAGAGTCACAGATCGGCATAGATGCCTGCCCCCCACAGGGCCATGAGCCACTGAGCCCAGGAAAGCCGGGAGCTACGGCAGGACGACTGGGCTGACAGATGAGGCGGGAGAGGCCCCAGAGGTAGACACTGGGGAGCACCCAGCCGTGGCGGGTCTGTTCAGACCGACGACAGCAGGGTGAATAGCGTGACCCATCCTGCTGGACTATGTTGTAAGCTCCTGTTTGCTTTTCTCATTTATTTCAAGCAGAAATCAATAAATTCCATAACAATCTGTATTTGCTGAAACGTAAGCTGGCGAGAGGAGACTGGTGCCATCCGTCAGTCAGGTGTTTTCCCAGCCCCGTCTGACCATCGCCGTTGCTCTGTCCCCCGACTAGTGAGCGACCTCTGTGAGCCTCCAAGCAGTTTTCTCTTCACAGATACTAAAGTAACACTACGAAGGCTTAGTACTAGAGGTACTTTGAAATCATGACTTTCTTTCCAGTCTGTTTCACATTAGCAGTGTGTACACTACTGTATAATAACCATTAGCTTTATTAGCTTGTAAACCAGGCTCCTCTGAAGAGACTTTGGTGAGATGAACGTGAGGTAAAAATTTCATTCAGCAAAAAGTGCAATATGTGTGGTACTCTATTTTTTGTTTATGCCTTTTTTTTTTTTTTTTTAAATCCAGGGGTATTAGTCTCTGCTTTGGGGAAAATGCACTAGCTCTGCAATTTCCAGTTGGGCGAGTGTGTCTCTAGTATTTACATGCCGCTGATATGCTGGTCCCTGTAAGGCAAACAGCACGTCAGCGCAGCAGAGAGGGTGGATGTTCCACTTGAAACTGGTGAGCTGCGCTGACTGTCCCCTGCCGCCTCTGCCCCGCCCAGGCCTGCCCCGCCCTCTTGCTGCCCTGGGAACACAGAGGAGGACCCTCCAATCTGCACGTAAGGGGAAGCATCTGGGGCCCATCAAGGAGGACTGGGAGATGGCACTCTAGGACTCCTGCCTTTCTGCATCCAACTTTGCCTCCGAGGAAAGAGAAAGTCAGAGTCGCTTTTTCCTCAGAGCGTTGAAGCGGTGTCCCGAGTCAGTCAGGCAGGACTGCAGGAGCCCGCGATCGGGACCAAAGGCAGCCCTCACCTCAGAGTAGTGGGGGGCCTGTGCCCTTATGGGGAGGGAGGGGACCGCCTGGTGTGAGTGTCGCCCCCAGCCGACGACAGGCCTCTGCAGAAGGGACTCGCGGTGGCACTGGCCTCTTCCTCTCTGCCCGAAAGGGGGCTTCTCAGAGAAATGAGTTCTACCTAATTGTTAGAGTTGCGAAGAAGGGTGTGTTCACAGCCCAAGAGTGACTGGCTGGCCAACCAGAAATTAAAGGTGAGAAGCGGCAGCCTCCCCTCTGACTGGTCGGGGGTCCAGGTACACGGTGGTCAGCACAGCCCCTGCTCAGGTGCGGGCGGTTCACACACGTGGACCTGAGGAAATGAATGGTTTCCTTTGCAGGGTCCTCCCAGCTTGGTCAGGCCCCAGGTAAATACTGGCTTCTGTGTTGGGCTCAGGATTTCTAGCCCTGGATTACATTTAAAAGCCTGTGTCAGCAGTTACACTTAAGCTCCCTGTTGGCTTAAGGAAAATCTCACTCTAGATAATTTTTCACGTTCGTCCTCCTTTGAGACAATTCGTGGGGTCCTTGGACGACACTGGTCCCAGTGAACAGTTGCAGAACCCCTGTGCCGGGGCTCACCTTGGCTGCATGTGTACCCCTAAACTGGACTGCCTCAACTGCCTCCTTGGAAGCCACCGAGCCGCTCAGTCTCTTTGTGCCTAGACATCAAAGGTAAAAACTGGAGAACAGGTAGTAAGTTGGAGTCATCGTATAGGCAGGGAGCTTTGATCGTTTTGTTGCTTCTGGAAATTTTTCCAGAACTTATCTTCAGAGTGGTGTGTGGAAGACAAGAGCAGTATCATCTGCCTCTCTTTCTAAGCTGGACAAAACAAATGATAACAAATTTATGTATCCCTTCTGACAGGTTCGCTGGTTTGGTCCTCCCTGGCGTGTGGTCCCAGGGAAGAGACTAATTACAGAGCTCTTTGTGTCTGTCAGCCTGCAGCCCCCGGAAGGCACGAGATGACCTCAGGCTGGCCTTCCACAGCCCCTCTTGGACCCCGAGTCCCTGGTCTCACAGTGCCCCTCACATCTTTGTTTCACCATTTTTCCCCGTGAAGGTAGCCTGGCTGATTACAGAAGACTCGCAGCCGCCCTAGCTATACCACCATCTTGTCCACATCTGGGCAGATTTCAACACATTTGGCAGAATGGGGCACCTACTGTTGTAGAGATTGAGAAATAGGCAGCAGCACAACCCGCAGCCAGTGATAGGTTTGATGGTTCCTGCCCAAGCGCTCAGCTTGTCTGTCCAAAAGGAGCAGTAGCTTCTGTCTGTACATCAATTTACCAGGCACTTTCACGAGTAATCTTTTCTAATGCTCACAACAGTACTATGAAGTTAGTTGAGCAAATAGGCCTCATTTTTTACGGCTGGGTAAACCAAAGCTCTGGGAAGGCTATGTGACTTGTCCAAGCCACAGAGCTCGTGAGCGGAGGAGGCGGGACGGGCTTTTGGGTGCTCTGGCTTCTCAATCCACGCTCTTCCCTCCTGGGTAGCAGCTGACTCTTCTCATGAGCAAACAGCTGTATAAACAAAGCCCCCACCTTGGTTAAGCACTGGGTGAATGTGACATTGTCCCCGAAACCTTACTCCCACTTGACAGCCGCCTGGCTTTGGGGGAAGTGTTGCCCTCCAGGTAACAACTGTAGTTGTCCAGGTGGCCCTGCATGAACAAGGCCAAGGGAGACACAGGCCCCGCAGATCGCCATCTTTCCAGCATCCCATTAACTACAGAAGTTCAGGTTCACATCACAGATGTCTCATTTCTCCACCTCACACAATACAGTAACCTCCTGAAAAAGTATATGACGGGACACACCCTTTCTTGATCGCCAAGGGGCCAAATTGCACTGCTTTGACTCACCATCGCAGACCAACAGACTCAACCCCAGGAAAGGGTGTCGCTCAGAAAAGAATCAGGAACTCAGCCCAGTCCTGAGGAGGGGGATAAAGTATCATCTTTACAGTTAAGACCCGTCAAGCAGAAGTGCTGATCAAGTACTTTTAGGGTTAAAAAAATAACATACTTTGAATACTTTTGTCTTCAGAGGCAAAGTGGGTGGGTTAGGGAGGAGCTTTAAAAATAGAAGTACAAAATAACATCCTGGAAAAATATGACCCCAGATTGGAATAATGTTATATTAGCAAATACAGATAACAGGGACTTGCCACTGGCTGTGTGATGCCTATCTGTGCAAGATTTGCTCAATCAAGGAAATACACGTGGTGATGCTGTCCCACTACTGATGGCGAGAGAAATCTGCCTCCACCAAAATCTCTGAAGGAAAAAGAACCAGAGTGAAAAGGAGGTTTGCTTCTCTTTGGGGATTGCAATTTAGGAAGTAAAATTGATACAGAGATATTTGCACTTTGTAGAAAGGGCAAGATTATTTGCTTATTTCTGAAGGGAGGAGGGTGGTCTTTGCTGGATGTTTGGTTTGTGAAAGAGTTACTTTTGATTAAATTAATCTAATTGTAGTTATTTTTTTCTGTGTGCTTTTTTTTTTTTAATTACTAAGAAAATGGTGAGTTCAATAGCTTTGGTATTTTGAGTGCAAATCATAATAGCTCCAATGTGAAAAAAATCAAAATGTAACCTGTCACTCAATGTTAGAAAATTGCTTTAAAATGCAGTTTAATAAATGATCTTTGTATCAAACATAATTTAAATGGGGTACTTTTCTGCAAGGAAAATGTACTGTTTTTACGTTTCCAACCCTCTTGAATTAAAATAAAAACAACTTGTTTTCTAAGAGCCTGGATGATATGAATGTCAGGTGGATAAGATAGGGCCTTTCCCTCATCAGGCCTGGGGTGGAATTTTGAAAAGTATGGAAGGTGGCTGTGTTCCCTGAGCTCTGGTGCTCATTTCAGGCTGCAGAAAAGGACAGTGGATAATATGTTCTCATTGACGTCAGCAGGGTAAATAATACCTTGCTCTGAAATCGCCGGAGTACACGGTAGCTGCTGAGAACGCTGACGGAAGCACGGCTAACCGCACTCTGCACACGGACAAGGCCCGGGCTGCCTGGCGCTCCTGGACTTTCAGAGACGGAGCCGGACAAGGACCTCTGAAGCAGCAGGAGGGGGGCAGGCGCCTCGGGCTCACCTATGACAAGCTGCAGGGCGAGGGGAGGGAATGGGGGCCCAGCCAGACGCTGGCACTTACAATGGCACATCTTCCGTGCAAAAGGGTTCAACGCTGCGTGTGCACACACACGCGCGCACACATGCACACACTGCGGTCCCCCTCCGAGAGACAGGAGCCAGCTCAGTGCCCTCGGGTGCTGGAGAATCCGTTTGCTGAGGCATTTGGGGCACTCTCATACATTCGAGACTTGTTTTAGTGCCAGACCCTGAGTGAAAGGGCACTATTAAGTCCTACTTTCTGGGGACTTCCCTGGCGGTCCAGTGCTTAAGACTCCACGCCTCCACTGCAGGGGGCACAGGTTCCATCCTTGGTCGGGGAACTAAGATCCTGCAGTCCGAGTGGTGCGGCCAAAAAAAAAAAAAAATCCTACTTTGTGGCAGCAAGTTCAGGCTTTGGTTTCACTCAGACCATTCCAGTTGAGCCCGTGCTATAGAACTGAGACAGCGTCCAAACTGAGGGACCATCCACTGGCCCTGGTGGGAGTGGAAGACCCGAGGGAGACGGCCAAGGGCAGGAAGAGAGCGGAGCCCTCCCCACTGACTTGCCCTGCTGCCTCGGCTCCGCTTGCCTCAGGCGCTCAGTCCTGCCCCAAACGGCTGTCGTCTGTGTTTGCAACCGAGACTTCAGTAACACTGCGTTTCAATTGCTTTTTCCTTTCTTTAAAGGAAAACACTTTCAGTAAGGATGTTTTACAAACTTTCCCCTTTCCCACCAAGTTTCTCCATCATTTTGATTTTGTGTTGCCAAAAACAACCCCCCCGTGTCCAGGGTACAGGCAAAAATAACAGACCTGCCTGCAGAGACCGGCCAGAACTTTAGCAGCCGGTCAAGCCCTTGACCTTCACGTTGTGCAGAACATCTTTCGGTCTGTGGCCTTCGTGAGCCAAAGGCTCAGTGCAAGGGACCAGGGCGACCTGAGCTCCAGATCCAGGGCCTCGGCCCAGCTGGGCTGGGGTCTAGAGCTTGTCAGCTGTGCCCACACCTCCAAGGTGATGCCGTGTCTGCAGTCACCAGAGCCCACCTCCATCGCCGCCAGTCAGGGCCCCACCCAAGGTTCTGTTGTTGGCCGTCTGCTCCTTTCCACCCCACTAGTTCTTAAGTTGATGTTTCACAGATCCCTTCGACATGCTGATGAAAGCTTTGGATCCTCTTCCTAGGAAACATATGTACACAGACATACAACTTTAGACAGATAATTTCAGGGGAGGAGTTGGTTCCTGGACCCCCTAAGGTCCATTCACGGGGTTAGAGGGGTTTCTAACCCCTGACTCAAGATTAGCAACTCGGTCTGCAACCCCTCGCGCTCTTCAGAGTTACCGTTCTGGTAGGGCCCTCCCTGCTGAGCGTTCCCATCCCTCCCTGGGTGGATCCAGGTAGGAAGAGAGCCCCCTGCTCTGCCTGCAGCCCCAGGGCACCATGGGAGGAAGTTCTGGGCTTTGTGCACTACTAAATCCTGGGTGCCACATAGCTACAAAATAAATGTCACCTGCACAGGGTACAGCCGCTCTGCCCTCATTTTGGCCCCAGTGATGTCACTTCAAATACATGATAAGGCAGTACACCTGAAACTAACACAACATTGTAAATCAACTATACTCCAATAAAAATTTTTTTAATTTTAAAAAAGAAAAGAAATGACAAGGCGGAGGAGCTCTGGAGGGATGGAATATTGCCCATGGCCCATACTTTACAGTGTCCCCTTGGGAGACAGATGTGGGTCTTGACTGAAGTGAAGGGGTTGGACCCTCACCTCAGACACTAGCCATCACTGGCAAATCACTGAGGCCAAACCCAAAAGCCCGGTCAGGCAGAGTGCGGAGCTTGCTCTGTGCCTCCAGCCGTTCGACTAAGGAGCCTTCCTGCTATAGATGTCCCAATCTGCTGGTGCAGCTGAATTCCTCTGGACCCATAGTTGCAAATACGTTGATAGGGAGCATTGATAGCTGCCTTTGTATAAATTTCTAAGGGACTTTCCCAAGCGCATTGACTCAGAGCTGGTCTGAAGCCGAGGTGAAGCAGGTGCGGGGCTGAGCCCCCAGGTGAGGACCCCGGATGAGAAAGGACACTGCCCATGGGAAGTGGACTCCCCCTGCAGCTGAGCCCCCAAGAGCTGGCTGGGCAGAGAGCTCAGAAAATCTGGGCCCAGAAGAAAGAGGTATCGGGGATCTGGCCTCTCGGAGGGAGAAGCCGTCGCTCTCCCTGTCAGGCAGGCTTTGAGAGCTTCTGACTCCATCGCTCTCTTCACTCCCTGAATGGGACCTGAGATATGAAAAGGGGGCCTGACTGGGAACCCTGACCCTCAGGAGTGAGTGCATCACCACCACGCCAGGGCCACCCACAGAGATGGGGGGCGGAACACAACTGAACTGAGGGAAAGCCCCCAAGGCCTTTCCTAGGAGCGCGCCACGCTGCGGGATCCCGAGTTCACAGCCGAAACAACTCCAGTCTGGGGCCCACTAGAACTGCCCTCTGGTCACTAGAGAAGCCCAAATGTTTAGTAGGGTCCCTGTGCCAGCCAAGAGAGGGTCAAAGGGCAGCCAGGCAGTTGGAGCAGGCCCCGGGGACGAAAGGGCTGGGCAAGGAGGGCCTGGCCAGGAGCAAGTTTGGGAGAACAGAGCCTAGCTTCCCCGGCCCACCCCCTGGAGCACCACTCTGGCCAGAAAGGCCCTCCAGGTAGGGTGGAGGCTACCCATTCTCTGCCAGGGACAGCCCGGGAGGCAGCGGGGAACCTCTGGCTGAGTCCTCGGCCCCTGGCACCACTCCCAGCCCTGCCGCTAACCTGGGCAAATCATTGCAAAAGCCCGTTATCCCAGCGGTAACTTGGGAACATAGACTAGCTGAGTTAACCACAGCTCTACTGCAAGGTTCGGACGCAGCCTGGCCTAGCACGGCCTCCAACAAGAAAGCACTCAGCAGACCCCCAGCTCCCTTTAATGACTTGTCACGGTATCGCACCTCTCCCTGTCTTGTTCTCCTTTAACTCGAGCATCCCAGCACTGGACACAGAAAATGGTCGCTTGAAGCCTGCAAAATCCCGTCACAGACTTAAGGGTGGATGCCCTATTCTGAGCACCTGCTCCAGGTTAAGAACCAAGAACTTTGCCCACTGAAAACTCTTCGTTTTCAGTGATGAGTCTGAGCAGCACCAGCCGTGGGTACCACAGATGAAGGAACATCCAGGAGAATCCATGTCCCACCTAGGAGGCCGTTTTCATCCATCTCCCAACTTTTAAGGCCAAGCTCCTGGAGAGAGAAGGGCTGGAGAGCCTGGGTATCTTTCTCTGCAGAGACAGCTGCTTGCTCCCCAGCCGCCAGAGAGGAGAAGGTGCCAAGAGAAGGCAGAGCCTGAGGACACTGCTCCACTGGCCCTGGGAGCGGTCCGCTGCCGACCTCCCTGACACTGATCTCTGTGATCAGTCCTCAGCTGGATTGGACGCAGGCCTCCTGTAGTCTTTCTGGGCTTAAGAGAACTAATCCTGCAACCCTGAGGTTGCCCTTCCTTAAGGAGCTCTTAGCCTTTAGGCACCCACAGCCAAGCTCCTTCGAACCGCCCTGGAGACCCTCAGGCAGCCCTAGGCTCCCCTAACCTGCCCTCGGGAGAGAAAGGACAGGACAGCATCCCCTCCGCCCACGGGAAGCTGGCTCCGAAGGCGAGACTCCTGTGCTGCAGGACAGTCCCCCACCTCGGGCTAGCAGGACTTCTGGTTCACCAGTTCTGGTTTAGAACACAGAGGAGAGCCAGGTGCCAGGAGTCAGAGGCCAGAGATCCTAGGGGCCCAAATGACTGAGTTCCGGGAAAATAAGGAAAACTGGAAAAACCAGAAGTAGAAACAAGGGTAAAAGGAGCAAGGAGTGCAGAAGGTGCAATCTCAGCGGAGACTGGGGGCACGGGGGCCGGGCTCCAGCCAGTGTCTGTGCGGGACAGGCTGTCAGGACAGAGAGAAGAGGAAGAGGAGGGCAGATTGGCACATCGGTGCCTGCAAGCGTCATTTATGATGCTTCCCTCGATCTGAGTCTCCGAACCCGGGCTCAGCATGGAGCCTGACTGTCCCTCGCAGCTGCTCCTTCCTGCAATAACAAGACTGACATCACTGTTGTCAGGGAAATGGTGTTTTGATTAAAATCATGTGACAGCTACTTCGTGATTCAATAAACAAATCCTCTGTTAACCCTCGCCTGACAGAGGCCCGTCAGCAGCTCTGTCATCAGAGAGCAGCCCTCGGACCGTCCACGAGGGCAGTCCCGCTGGCTCGGAGGGAAGGCCACCGTCCGCCGCCAGGAAGGAGCTGCCGAGCTGACCCAGGGTGGGCAGGGAGCACGAGGCTGCCGCACTGCTCCCTGCACGAGGCGGGGGCCACAGGCGACATCCAGAGCACAGACGGCTCCGCAGACAACAAGGACCAGTCTGGGAGGAACCAAGTAGACACCCTTCGTCAAAGGAACTGGCTCTCACCCCTTGGGGTCATTCCCTCTTGGACTAAGGGGCAGGCCAGAGCCCTGGGATGTCAAATGGCTCCCGCGGGGCCCAGAGGCCAGTGGACTTTGGAGGCAGTTCCCAGGGCTCTCGGGACCCTCTGACCCCATCGGGGCAGATGGGTGGATTTGCTATGGGCCACGGACAGTGAGTGAGTGAGGGGTTAAGAACGATTTCTGGTTTGCAGTTGGATGACTTCCTGGATCACTCACTTGGCTGCTGGCCCCTGACACGCAGGGCTCTGCCTGGCAACAGTCAACTCCCTTTCATCTCACCCTCGAGTCCTTTTCCTTAAGTGAAACAAACGCGGGGAAGGCTCCCTGAGTCATGGGGAAGGGGATTTTTCTGGGTTAAGTGATCTGCAACCTCAGAGGCCTAGCAGTGCCTCTTGCCTCCGTTGCTGGAAAAGACGTCCAAGTAGACATGACAGGGTTGGGGGGAGTTTCTTGACCAGCTGAGAAACAGAGCTGCCAGCACCTACCACACTGCTGCGAGGATTCAGTGAGGTTTTGCCAGGTGCCTGACAAGATGCCTGCACAGTTACCAAGGCTCGAGGCTCGAGGAACAGCAGCTAATACTGTTTCCCCAGTTTGTGGCCATCAGGGGCCGCCTAGAGACCTGGCAAGTCTGCCACAGAGGGGTCGCCTCAACTATTCCACTTGCAGATCAAAGGCAAACCGTGCATTTAATGGTATGGCCAGTTGACCCTGAGTGTGTAGGAAAACATAACTCCTTTCTTCCCAAGGAAGTCTGTGGCTTAGGTCTAAAAAGTTGTGACTATCATGCCTACTCTTTCGGCCACAGTCTCTTCTCTGAGGCCAAGTTCAGTGAAACAGAGGTACGGACGAAAGGGCCCAGGGCTGCTGAGGCTGTAAGCAGCACTGTCACCTCGGCACTTCCTCCCGCGGGGCAGCCACTGCAGGAACAGCCGGGAGCTGCCGGCCCTGGGAGAACAGTGCACAGCGCGGCAGGGAGGGGAGAACGTTCTGAGATGAAAGACTACAGTTCAGGGCCTGGACAATAGCACAAGGTTCGCATGGCCCCAGTTCACAGAAAATGAAGGAAAAGCCATAAAGATTTATAAGACAAACTTTTTTTTTAAACATCTTTATTGGAGTATAATTGCTTTACAATGGTGTGTTAGTTTCTGCTTCATAACAAAGTGAATCAGTTATACATATACATATGTTCCCATATCTCCTCCCTCTTGCGTCTCCCTCCCTCCCACCCTCCCTACCCCACCCCTCTGGGCGGTCACAAACCACCTAGCTGATCTCCCTGCGCTATGCGGCTGCTTCCCACTAGCTATCTATTTTATGTTTGGTAGTGTATATATGTCCATGCCACTCTCTCACTTTGTCCCAGCTTACCCTTCCCCCTCCCCATATCCTCAACTCCATTCTCTAGTAGGTCTGCATCTTTATTCCCATCGTTAGAAGCTTCACCAAGCAAACCCACTGGAGTGGGTGCGAAAATACCATTATCTTCCAAATAAACTAAATGCAGCCTGACATCAGCACAGGGCAGCCAGACCCTCTGTGCTGTTCTTCTGAACATATCTGTAGGTCATAAATCACCCTCCTAACAAACAGCCCCAGGGCAGTGGCCAGCACCAACTTTGCCGAACTTGAACTTTGGCATACCTCCTCCAGAGGGGCGTCAAGTGGGCCTGTAAAACGTTCGGACTCTTACCCAGTAAAATTGACAGAAGTGGTTTTTTCCTTGAATGGAAGTGACCACCTGAGAGGAACTGTAGCAAATGAGAACTGTCTATTCTGTGAGGTGAGTGGGAACAGCAACTCTTCAGCCAACCACCTCTGTCCTCTGCATGGCGGCAGAGCCACACGAGTGACAGAGCGCTGGCAAGCCCACCCCACCCCTCAGAAAGCATTCCCAGAAGGAAGGACAAGAAGCAGGGCAACAGGCTTTAAAAATACACTCCCGTGGCCCTCAAAACGTGACCGTCCCCTCAGGGAGCGAGGTAAAGATCTGGCTTCGCTGCCTCGCTGGCTGCCCTCTACCCACACCTCGGCCCAGGCAAGGAAGGGAAGGACTCAGGCCAGGAGTGTCTGCAGCACTTACCTTCCCAGTGTCCTCTCTGGGTCTCAGGAAGTGGTTCTTGTCAGCCCCAGGGGTGCTGGGCTCTCCACTGTCCTTCACAGGAAAATCTAGCTTCCTCAGCCTTTGGGCCACCACTAGAGACACAGACAGCGGACTGTAACTGTCCCAACCAGGCCACATCCCCCTAAGCCCACCTGCGATGCCTCAGGTGTTCCAACCCTGCAGTGGGGAAGCACGTGGGTCTCTGTGCAGAGAGCTGGTTCACCCCAGGACCTCACTGAAGGCGCCTTTTCCTCGAGAGCCATGGAAAGTGCTACCCCGCAGGGCCACTGGTACCGGCTGGGTGATCCCTCAGGTCTGGATCACTGACAGCCTACAGAGCCCCAGACAAACAGTTCGGACTCCTTTCAGAACTGACATCAGTTTGAGACAACAACTCTGAATAAAGAAATGACTTGGCTTCTCTACCCAATGAGTAATTAAACTCTCTTCATCCTCCAGAAGATTTCCATCTCAACTGAACATTATATAATTTCCTGGAAACAGCAGGCTCGTGGAGGCAAACGGGGAATAGTGAGACTATTCTAGGTACAAAAAAAAAGACTGGAGACATGTGAGTGAACAGGAGAGAGGAGCAAGGAACTGGATGGAAACAGGAATATGAGAGAATCAGAGAGAAACAATTACATAACATCAGAGCACAAGCGCTTCATTGTTCAACCAAGGAGAACAAGGTGACAGCTCCTTCTCCCTCCAGTTTACATCCAGGCAGTGCAGAAAGGAGGCTTTAAGACAAGAATGCCAGGAGGAAAAAAAAAAGGGTCAGAGGAATTTAAGTGAAAGGCAAGAAATGAGCACCCGACTTGTTTGGCCACCCTGCCCTGCCATCCCCAGGGGGATGGGACCAATGTGATTTCTACAGGAAAGATTTTTAACTCCATAACAACACAGTGATTAATAAAATTGCAACAAGCCGGCATTACCACAGCCTAACCATTGGGTCAGGAATGACACATCTGATTCCCCTGGAGGTCCACGCAAGTATCTTGGATGCTTGGATAAGACAGCTCAAAGGTCAGGCTGCCATCTCTGTTGAGTCAAGACAAGCTGTCCAGCAAAGACCCCCAGGGCCTAGGATCACCGTGGCCAAGCTGTGATATTTCTGTGAGCTGAGGGCTATTATATCAACAAAGTCTCGTTAGAAACCATATATTAACCTGTTTCTTCTTATGAAACAGAAAGCACTTCAGGTTCCTATCTTCATGGCAGCACAGGCAGACAAACAAGATCTGGTCTCTTAAGCCTGTGAGGGCTAAACCCCATAAATATTGTAGAAAGAAACACTAAGGTGAATTCCACTACTGATGAGACTTTCATTGACATATGTTGTATATATCTCTGCTTCACTTTCCTAGTCAATCAAACAACTGCTGTAAACTGCCTAGGATGGATAAGTATGGCAGTGCTTAGTCCAGGCATTGTACAATCCAAGTGGAACGGGGACTGGAGAAGGGCCACAAAAAGCTCGTTTCTTAAAAGCAGTGAAATTCCTTCATTGTGTCGACAGGGTAATGAGAAGCAGTTTGGATGACTTGTTCAACACACAAAACACACCAGAGCACGTTTTAGAAATTAACTGAACATATTTTTATTGAGCACCTACTATGTACACCAGACACTGATCTAGGTGCTGGTGCTACAGATACAGCAGAAGACAAAATAGACAAAAATCCCAGCCCTTGCAGAGCTCCTGGAGCTTACATTCCAGTGAAATCAAGACAAGAAAACTAATCCATGGAGAAAATGACAAAGTTATGAGCCAAAGAACAATTCTTCTGAGGACTAACAAAAGGGATTCCCTATTGTTTAAGTCAGAAAGAAACAATGAAGTCCCTTTGGGGTCACCCAAAAAGATAGGGCCCTGCTGAGCTCCCTGACCCAGCCTGAGAAAGCAAGGGCTTGCTGTCTACCCTTTACCACAGTTTTAGGGTAGAGGTCAATGCACAGAGCTCCCCAGGGGGTCCACTAGGCCATTTAAAAGTCTATCCCCAAACCAATGGCATTTCCAACCAGAGGAAAGCAAGGGTTGTGCAAATTTGTTTCAATCAAGACAACAGTCTCTCAAATATGAAATTCAATGAAGACAAACAAAATCTGCAGATAATAAAAAAACAAAAAGAACCATGAAACTAAAATTGTTTACAGCATAATAGTTTAAGATGTTAAAATGAGAATGTAGAAGAGATTATTGCCTAGGAAAGTATTTAATCCTTAGCCCAAAAGTAATAAAATAGAAACATACTATAAACTAGCTTGGCAGTTTTAAATGCAGGCAGGTAATTCTGATTTTAAAAGTTCTGTTTTTCCAAGGTAAGACAAACTTGAAAGTATTTGGTCAAACTTGGTTTTATGAAATGGTTTAATGTACAAAGTTTTCTAGGAGTCTTTGGACCTTCACAAAACAGAACAGGGCTCGCTGGGTTTAAGAGACTGTGAATGAAAGAAAACAGTCTGAAAACCAAAACGGAAACAAGCAAACTACATAGCGAGATGCACTGAGAGAAAAAAAAGCTACAATAAAACCTCATTAATTAAAAATGCATTAGGGACAAGTTGAGTTTGATCAGGTGAAAAATGTTCATAAATTTTAAAGAAAAAATATTTAAATTATCCATTAAATACATATGTATATATATCAGAGATAAAGAGTAAATTGAATGCATCTAAATAAAGGTGTGGCCTCACAAAGATCCTCACGGAAGGTATTTTAATATAATTGAAAAGAGTGATTAGTAACTAGCATATCAAGTGGTAAACGGGTGCTTTTTAAGGAGCGTTAAAATTGTTTAAGTAGTTCAGACCCAACAGGCTTCCTCACGTACTATCAATTTGCTTCAGCAAACCCTTCAGCTTAACTCATTATCTTCAATTCCAGGAGGAACTAATGAGGTTTTACTGTAAAAGTAGAAAAACAAACATTTCAAATGATAAGATTCCAGCATCACCTATACCAAAAAATTAGTAATGAAACTTCAGTTTGGAAAGCTACTACTGTACAATGTAGCAAGGACCAAATGTTCACACAGCCGGAAGGAGAACCAGGCAAAGAGCAGGAAATCCTCACAGTGGATTATACCAGTGGTTCCTTTACTCATTAGAAATACAACTGCAATCTTACAGTCAAACAGTAGAACCACTGCTTACTAGGAGGCACTAGATTTTAAGTTTCTCAGCGGGAAAGAGTATTTTTGAACGCAGTCACAGTGGGGAGCTGTGGAAAATGAGTTAGGTTTCAACATGACACATTAGCAGCAAGATGCATCTGCACTTCAGGTTTATGAATGACATGATTACAGTCAAAATCGAGCAAAGAAGAACCAAAACAACCAATACATGAACCCTGAGCTTCCACATTCCCCTTTCAGGTGAGACACTGAGGCAGACCATCACTACCCAGGAAAATATGGCTCTCACTACAGTTAAACCTCAATGTGTCTCCCAAGCGGAGTGCTTATCAAATAAGTTATTCTAAACCATGTATATTTCACTTTGGAATGATGGAGACACACAGATACATATAAACATCAAAAGGATCACTCTGTTCCACATCTGGGTCCAAACCTGTCCAGGCTTGGTGGAATATTAAGTGGCCGGGGCCTGGTTAAACAATGAGGATGCAGGAGATCAGATGGTGCTAAATAAATCATTAGGAGACAACCAAGAAATGACTGTGCAAGTGTCAGGAATTGGTCACAACCAATAAGAACAGTTAAAATATAATTATCCCAACAAGGAAGACAAGTAAAAAACAATCTTTAGAAAGAATCGAGTCACTGAAATTTGATTTCTTCTTAGTTGTTGCCATTTGTTCAGATGAGGTCTTGAAGGTTTTCCATTTTTTCTCTCCACCCAGTTCAAGAACACATGGACTAGAAACCTGTGATAAGAATTTAGTAAAGTCTTTCCCCTCCTCTTCTTCGTTATGCCAATGCAAGCACTAGAAAATTCCAAACAAAAGCAAGTTAGTGGTACAGAAAGTTCATGAACTATCTATGCGAACATTAAGCACAACAAAAATGACCCAAAAGCATAAGACTATGTATGAGCTTCTCACTGTGGTCAGTTTCTTTACTGTCAGGCTAATCAAAAGTTAAACTTTAAAAACTAATTAAAATCCAAACAAAAAACTGTTCTTACCAGTAAGAATCACATCCCTACCCAGCCCTAGGAATTGGGAAAATGGCCAGCTCAGTGGTGGGCCAAGAAGCTTCTACCCAAAGAGAAGACGAGCATTCCGGGAGCTTACCACCTCCCAGGTCCAGATGCTCATCGCCTGGCCCACTTAACACCACTCATACCCCATTAGCCGAAGCAAAAGCTGGAAGGCAGAAAACAGACATACCACTTATAGCTTCCTGTGCAAAGTACTTGACATCCACGTCTTCATCTTGGCCTAGCTTCTGTAGCACCGGCTTAACTTCCTCCTGCAAAGCACTAAAATGCAATGGTATCATCTGTGAGAGGCAGTCTTCTGAGCCAGAGAAATGCTTTATGGTGTGTGTGTATATATATATTTGCTCTATGGTAATTTTTAAAGTTTAAAATTTTTAAAAAAATCTTAAAACACCTACAATATAAACTTGACAAGTATTAAATAATTTCTCAGGTTCTCTGTAGAATTAGCTTCGAACAATTAGCCACATACGTACACAGCTTAAAGTCAGAGTACACACACTCAAAACTGGTTGTTAAATTACTCTATTATTTTCTTTAACCAATCCCACAACTTAGGTGAAGTGAAAATCACCGAATTTAATTTTGGCTATTTCTGCCTATATGGGGTGAAATTTTAAAAGTATTTAAAAAAAAGAATAATACTAAAATCTTACTCGGTATCTAGAATTGGTCCAATTTTCTGCAGTGATTTGGCCACATTGAATCGGACATTTGCTACTTGGTCTCTTGCCATTTTCAATACAACAGGCAGCATCTGCTTAGTGGTTATTTCCTGACCACAGGCTTCAGATAGTGCCTAGAAAAAGAAATAAGACAGCACATTAAAAACACTTTTATTTTTCTAAATATCCCCAAATCTAAAGAGACAATATTTAATAAGAAAGTAACTGGCCAACAGGAAAATGTTTCTAGTGTGAGCATGTGAATGAAGGACACAAGGTAGCAAAGAATCCCAGAATTAGACCAGCATTCACAACTGACTTGACTACAGATTTTAACACAAATTGAAAAATTGACATTTTTCTCTCATCTCCTAACTGTCCAAATTAATCAGTATAAGAAATATAGTCCAAATAGAAGGCAACATATTCAGAATTCATAATACAGTACTGAACAACTGGTTTAACATCTGAGCTTAGCAATAACAGCTATGTAATACTTACATTAATGCAGAACAGAGTGGTCATTCTGTGCAGGTAATTAGGATCATTTGCCATTACTAACACTTTGGGAACGATGGTATTTTGGGCCCACTCTTTACCAAACTTCTGCACTAGTTTCACGAGGCCGTTGGTGGCAGCTTCACGGATGGCGTACACTGCAGAAGGGGTGAAGGTCAAGTTGTGGTGCTGCTCAGAGCGTGAGCACAACCTAGTTTACTTCTACTTACATCATCATCAAAGGTGGACCAAAAATAAAACTCTGTAAACACTCCAATTTAGTCAGACTGCAGTGGCAAGCATGCTCAGCCATGACTCCTAGTATGCTGATTTGGTCTTATTACAGTTTCAAAATGTATAGAATGTCCAAGGAAAAGGGAGGTAAGGAGCTCATTATACACATCACTAATTAATTGGCAAATATGAGTGCCAACTATGTGCTATGTGTTACAGAAAGAATGCATAAGATACTGCCCTCAAAGATCACACACTTTAGCAGAAAAATGAAAGCTAATGCGTTCCAAGAAGTCATGTGATCTAAGCCTGATTATAATGAAGCATGAAATTGTATACTAAAGACCCTGAGGGCTGTAGGAGTTTAGAGGACAGAGAACAGGGAGATCTGGGAAGGCTTCGGGAAAGAGAGGCCTTGCACTGGGCCTTAAAGATTAGGGAGGATTTGTGTAAATGGAGAGAAGAGGGGAGGAATTCCTGGAAAGGCCAAAAAAATTTACCCAGGGCACAAAGGAAAAAACTGGAATCTGGGAGACTGTAAGGTTGAACAGTTAGGGTGGAGCCAGAACACAGAGCATCATGAAAGCTAAATTTAGACTTTGTAAGAAAACCAATGATGGGTTTTTAAAGCAAAGTTGTGACCCTATGACCAATGTGGTATTTTAGCAAGATTATTCCAGCAGCAGCAAGAACAGCTGAGAGAATGACAGAGAGGGGCTATTTAGAGGCCTCTGCTGTCATCTATACAACAGCAAATAAAAACTTAAGACTGACTTGCTTTTTTTTCCCTTAAAACTGTTTGTTGAGACAACATGTCAAATGTCTTCTATGAATATATGTGCCTGCTTTAACCTCATAATTCCCTATGAGGTCATTTAGCAAAGATGTCATAAATCTAGATCATAAAGGCCTGAGCTACGATCTTCTCAACAACTAGTTGCTACATACAGCACTCAGCAAAGACCGGTGTGGCAATGCTTCACTTTACGTGTCCGATACGACTCAAAATTTGGGTTTGGATAACAAATCTAGAGTGGTGGGTACTGACTCCTTATTCTACTTCTCTCTCCAGATGGGCCCAACCCTCCTGGGTGACAGCTGTGGCTTAACAGCTATCCAAGCCACAGCTCTGATCCTGGACAATTTCTACAAGGCTTTCGGACAGGAAATACCCAGCTCTTCCCAGCCCATAGATCCTTTTAGGTAACGCCACTGATGAGAACAGGCAAGGCAGCTTAGCCAAGGAACTATATAATTTATTACCAACATGCAACCTGACCAAAGCCTGTGGGATCAGCAACCTGCCAGGAATATCTAGAAGCACTCGCTAAGGAGCAGCTCAAGTGAACTGTTCTACCCCTAACACAAATTCCCTCCCTTCACACTCACATTCTTTGTCTTGGGCACACCGTCCCCCCCACCCCCGCCCCCCAACCAACCTCTTCCCATCTGCGTCTTCTCCTCTCATTGTTTTTTTTATTTGCCTGAGATTTTTCTCATCCTAATGCCATTACCACAGGGAAGGGATCTCACTGCCAGAGTAACCAGAGACAGAGCGCTCGGCCTTGACCCAGACCTTAACTGCACTCAACTCTACTTGGCCAGATGCCTACTATGTTCTTGGCTTCTCTCAATTTTGCTGTGAAAAGAATGCAAACCATTCCACGGTTCTGCCTCTCCTCTCTGCTTGTTTTGTCTCTCTCCCTCCCTCTTCTTCCCTCTCCCCTCAAGGTCTGGCTGACTTGCAACGTTCCTCTGAATTTCTAACACACTCTATATGCTCACTAACTTTGGTACTTTTCCCTCCTCCTATAAAAAATAAATTCCCCTTCTAAATTCCTCCCTCTCGCCAATACTATCCACTCAACCGTGGGAAGAGAAGTAAGTGACGCTTTCTTCCTTATGGTTCTCTGGATTTTTCACAATATCCTTTTAGTAGTTTAATAAGCGGAAAAAAGTTTCCAAAAATTTAATTGATCATTGATCACTACACGGCAGTTATCTAAAATGTGAAAACAAAACCCCATGTGATTAAGTATAGAACAATTTCAGAGCTGACATTTCATTGGTTCAAAGAATTTCATTGGTTCAAATTTGCAATGCCCACTTAAGTATGCTACTGCAGAAAAAGACACAAGGGTCTCTGTTGCTCCCAAATTGGAAAAAAAAAAATCAGAAAAAAAGGAAGTATTAATTAACCTGCATCGACAGAACAATCCTACATGGAAAAGGTGTCAGGAATTCAATTCTTCGTGGAACAGGAGGATTTTAAAAGTTCCTCAAAATAAATCTATAACACTAACTTTCCAAGAAAGTATGAACTGATCTTCTGGGACTCACTAACATTAAATATTTATCAGAAATAATATAAACACTTTATTTCTAAAAAGAGAAGACTGCCTTTCCTATGATTTGCCAAACCTCTGTTTCATTTAAGAAGAAAAAAATTAAGCCATAAAAAGGTAACTTTGGAGGACAAGAAAAATAGAAATAAAATCTTCACAATCTAGTTTGAAAACAATGAAATTATCTACATATATACGCCTTTATGAGATTTGCATTTTGTTCACACCCATCCTCTTCACTTCCTTAACCATGTGATCTCCCATATGATCCAACTATGCCCTCAGCAAAACCACCTACATGTACAAGCAGACACAACATCCCCACTCCGCCCAAAGAGTCACCCATAAGCACCCACAGAGATACGTTCAGTACATAAAGTATATATAAGAAGCTCTGGAACTGAAGCAGGATACCCATCTTATCCACCAAAATATTGAACCAAAGCTCACAGGACACTGTAAGTCCTCAGGGCCCTCATCTGAACAGATCTCAGACCACACCGAAGCTGCCAGGTCTAGACATGGGGCTGGCACTGGACCTCACTGGTACAGAGGGAACCCCTCCTACCCACTTCTGCCCAGCAGACAAGAGGAGATACCCAGACCTGAGACCTTGTCAAAAAGTCAACTGCTAACAAGTTAACATGAAGTGTCTTTATATAAAACATGAATTGCCTGTATATTTTGATAAGCAGCAGTTCCAGCTTTTATTTGTAACACAGTATGTGGCACTAGAGGAAAAAGATTCTGTGACTGTTGAATTATGCTATAAATGCAAAGAAAAGGTAAAATACTAAAAAAATCTATTTTGTAAATGCTGTCCTATCTGACCCTGCCCTGAGTTCTCAGCTCTCCCTCTCTTAGTATCATGGCAGCAGCAGCCAGGGTACGGGAAGTAAGCATGCCCTTCACGCAACCAGAAATCTGGGACCTCTCTATCCTAGGTCACAGCTGACGTCTTTCACTCCTAGACACCTTTATTGCACCACTGTATACCTCCTTCTCTATGTCACCTCAAAGAAGACAAGTAGCCATTTCTTCCCCCTAGGCCTTTCTTCTGATTCCAATCCCTGTCCAATCCAGTCTACAGTGGCTGAAGACACAAAGATGGCATGGCCGAGTAGAAGACCTTGAGATAAGAAAGGAATGAATATGTGTGTAGAAGAGACAGCCTGAAAATAATGTAATAGAATGAGAAATAGGGCAAACAGATTTTTCAATGAAGAAAATAAAATTTAAGATAGAAAAAAACTGGTAGAAAATTGAAATGTCAAACTTGTGCTCAGAAAAAGCTAACTGGATTTTAATGAAAGCCTGTCTTCATCCCTGTACTGGTAAAACAAAATATGGTCAGATTAGGATTCCTTTCTAAAAAGAAAATATATGAACAAAATGGGATATATGCAAAAACATGGGCCTTCCATTAACTTATTTACTTACCATGGTCCACAAGCCAGGCCATACATAAAGAATTCAGCTTCTCATCAAAGAATTCCACACCCTATGGATACAGAAGATTCCATTAACAAACGTCTCCAAAGTTTAGAAATCAAGATGTACTATTTATATTACACCAGTGTGACCTGAAAGCTAAAAAAAACGACTTATTTCCAAATAAGCTGAATTCATGGACCAGCCAGAAAAAGAATACCATGAGATTTGATTTACAAACTGTAAACCTATTTTTACTGGATAGAAGTCATAAAGAAGAGCAGAAGTGAGTCGGCCCAGGCACTGCTGAGTGGGAGGGAACAGAGTGGCCTGGAGCCAGATGCAACACTGCAGATGAGCAGGAAGAGTGTAGCATGCACAGGCTGCCAAACAATCCCTAGAATATTTGTAAAAATGAATCACCAGGAAAATACCAGTCAGTAATATTAATAATTCTCAAATTTTCCCCCTTTTGGTTAATATCATAATAAATCCTTAAGGATAAAGAACGTGACATCAAGAGACAGACTTATCTCCAGCTAAAGAGAGTACTCTGGGATCCATGGGAGAAAGCAGAGAGAGAATAAAGCAGGCACAAGAGTACAGTGAAGTGGTCCCAGCACAGTCACAGTGGAACCATCCTACTTCTCTCCACCACTGCTCTCCCCCACAACGGTGGCCGCACCAGCACAGGCTGCAGACAAGCTCCTCGAGCTGATTTGCACGGACCCAGCACCGTGGGACGTCACATCATGTGGGCGATCGCTGTGAACTGTGCTTTCCCAGCACCCTCCTCTTGAGGTCTACGCGTTCACAGTCTTTAGCTTCTTTGGATCCTAAGAAGTTTCTGACCAGTGATTATGTATTTTCAATAAAGAAATGTAATTAAAGTGCTTTGAATATATGATAAAATGGCTTCATAATACTAGATTATGAACAGGCTTTATTTTAGCACACCCTTAGATTATTACCATGTCCGCTCTCAAAGACTTATTTTTCGTTTCAGATCATGGATTTTTCTTGAGTCTTAATTAACTTTTATTTCCTGATTCTTGTGGTTTAGCCTTACTTTCACTCACCATGGTCCATAAGCCAGGCCATACATAAAGTCTTGAAAGAATTTTATAAGTTGACTACCTGAAATAAAAGTCTTTTACAGATTTTTTTTTTTAAGGATAAAATATATAATAATAACAAGAAGTTGGAGTTGTATAACAAAACGTTTCTGACTGTTGCATGTCACCTCTGCTAGACAAGCATGAGGCAGCCAAAGTCACCAGGTGCCTGTTTCCATACTCCTCCGGAGAGCTATCAACCTTTGCAGGCTTCCCAGGTCTGGGAGGGACAGAGGTTCAAGAAATGGTACTAAAATTCACCCTCCCTTCTGGACAGTTATTTCAATCTTTAGCAAACCAGTTAAGCACTGCTGCTTTCGACTCCGGAGAGGTGATTCATGACAGTCACCAGTGAAGAACAGAAGATGACTCTCAGTACTCGGGAATGGCAGAGGGGAAAAAAACTGACAGGATGACTTTGCCTGACCCCATCAGCTATATAGGTATCCTCCACTTTTCGAAAGTTCACTTTATATCACTTCACTTTTACAAAAGAGCTGTAAAACAATACGTGTCTTCACTAACCAAAAGAAATCTGAAGGGGATTTTTTTAACAAAAAAAGGTGAAAACAGCATTCAGCATTTGTCTTGCAGTGAGTCAACAAGCCCTTCGACAGGCAGTGTGCACCACAGCAGCAAGAGTGGCCCCGCCAAGCTCCTTCCCCTAGAACTACACTCAGCATCTCAGCCTCAGGCCGCCATTGCTTTGAACTGTGCCTGTGAGCATCTGTGCTTTATCTTGATTTACTTCCTGTATCTGTTAGCAAGATGTGTCCTATGGTAATTGCTTCTTCGCTTTGTGCCATTTCAGCTTACAAAAGCTTTCTTAGGAATGCTCTACTTTCAAACAGTGGGGGAAACCTGTACACTGATAATCTTTGGCATCCATTTTGAAGAATGGGACACTTCAAATTTGATAAAACATATGACGTCACACACATGCACAGACACATTTCATAAACTAAGTATACCAAAATAACAATACAAATTCAGTGATCCAAGAAAAGAAAAAAGAAATCCCATATGCTATGATATGAAAGGAACAGAAGTGGGGTTGAAAGAGGGGAAACAAACTGTATTAATGTTGGCTATAAACTGACATATTACGAGCTTTCTCAAAAAATTTTCAGGTATTCACTTTCTTAACAGTCAACAAATGTTAAGTGCCTGATTAATACCAGGCACTGCACTATGGTAAGCACTGGAAATAAAACACTGAACACAGTCCCTGCCCTAAAAGACATCAGTTGTCTATCTCCTCAACTAGATTTTAACAGACAGTTATAATATACTATAGTAAGTGCAACCAACATGGTGAGGGCACATCAAATTTAGAACTGATGAGGCTATCTACTAAAAAAGAAAGGGAAGGATGTGGCTATAAAACCCAGCACTGAGGGCTTCCCTGGTGGCGCAGAGGTTGAGAGTCCGCCTGCCGATGCAGTGGACACGGGTTCGTGCCCCGGTCCAGGAAGATCCCACATGCCGTGGAGCGGCTGGGCCCATGAGCCATGGCCGTTGAGCCTGCGCGTCTGGACCCTGTGCTCCACAGGGGGAGAGGCCACAACAGTGAGAGGCCCGCGTACCGCAAAAAAAAAAAAAACAAAAAAACCCAGCACTGAAATTTTAATTAATTTAAGATCAGTACAACTATCCATGAATCTCAAACAGTAATGTGATAATGTAGACTTTGGCCAAAATACTAGCATTACAAACTTCAACACTCCTTTTTTGTATGGAGAGCCCTCAACTCCCTTTAACCAGAATGTAGGAAAAGTGGTAACCAGAGACATTTTGCACAGAATATAGGCAAACAGGGAAGCCTCCCTGAGCAAAAGTCAAAACTGATTTATCTCAAAACCATACTTCCCTTTCTTCTGAGATAAATATTCCTTAAATCACAGAGACATTTAGTAGCACAAAATCTATGTGACATAAACCAAGAAATTAATTATATTCTTCTATGGCTTTGCTTTCAGATAGTGGGGAGGTGAAATGTGTTTCTATAATACTTTTTTATTAGAAGTTAATGCAGGGCTTCCCTGGTGGCGCAGTGGTTGGGAATCCACCTGCCAATGCAGGGGACATGGGTTCCAGCCCTGGTTGGGGAAGATCCCACATGCCACAGAGCAGCTAAGCTCATGCACCACAACTACTGACCCTGCACTCTAGAGCCCGCGAGCCACAACTACTGAGCCCACATGCCACAACTACTGAAGCCCACGCGCCTAGAGCCCGTGCTCCACAACAAGAGAAGCCACTGCCATAAGAAGCCCACGCACTGCAACGAAGAGTAGCCCTTGCTCGCCGCAACTAGAGAAAGCCCGCGCACAGCAACAAAGACCCAATGCAGCCAAAAATAATAAATAAATTAATTTAAATTAAAAAAAAACGATACATAAAGTTAAAAAAAAAAGAAGTTAATGCACTGATGAAAATGCAAACCACTCTACAGGCAACTAAGAGAGACCATACTTTCATGAGTCTAAATGAACATAACCATAGGAGCTACCTGGGCCTCCTACTTGCCATGGTAAATCTGCTCTACTATCTGATGCTATCCTTCAGTTCACAGAGCACCCATACTCACCAGCTGGCCTGCCAGCAGTGGCATATACTCAATGATGGCCAGCCGGACCCTCCATTTGGCATCTTCAGCCAGCTCCACTATGGCAGGAAGGAGTGATTGAGAGAGCTGCCGGATTCCAATCACTTCATTTACACAATCCAAATTGGAGATGATGTTCAAACGAACTTCAGGACACTGCAAGTACACAAGCCCCAAAAGACCACATGTAAAGATCAAGTTCTCTGCCCAATATTCTCCTACCAACACAATGAGTAAATAAAATTTAAAATAAGAAAGTACTGACTCAGGTGAAAAAAGTATTGTCTTGGAAGAAATACTTAACACTGAGTACACAAATAATTCAAAGCACATAATTTAACTGATCTTAACCAGAACTTTCAATGAAAAATCTATAGAAAGGTAAAGGGCATAGGCTATGAAATCAAATTACATGCATTCAAATCCCAGATCTACCACTGCTGAGACCCTGGGTAAGTTATTTTACCTCTGTGCTTCACCTTCTTCATCCGTAAAATGGGAATAATAATAAGACCCACCCTCATAAGACTGTTGTGAGAATTACATGTAATAATAATACATGCAAAGCATTTATGATCATGCCTGGCACATAGTGTTAATAAATATTAGCTAATGTTATAATTTTGATATTATTATATTTATATTTAAATGAAAGAAACTTATCAAACAAAGATCCATTAAGTTTAAAGAGAAAAAAAAAAAGCAGCGAATATAAGCAGGAAATAGGCAGAGAAGATGGAAAGACATTTTTAAGTCTGTATCAAATGGCCCATTTTCTGGGGAACTTATAACCCCATGCCCAAACATTGTCAATGGTTTAAAATAAGTTACTTTGTTGGGTTCTATCTCAGTGAGACCCCAAACAAAAACCAAACCAAATCACTGACTATCAAAGGATAACAAAATTTATAGCCAGACTTACCTCATCCTTTAACTGAGCTAAAAAAAGAGGTAGAAGATGTTCAATGGTATTCCCTTTGCCCAAAATCGTAGACAATCCCATAATTACAGAAGCTAGAGCCGACTTGACATGTTGATTTGTATCAGATACTAATTCCTAAAACAAAATCAAAATTAAAAGCCTTTCTTTTTTTTGCAAGACAATAGAAACTTCCATACCATTGCACAAGGAATTTTAAAAGACAGCACTATTTCAGTATTGATTAGTTGATAAAGTTTCCTCAGACCATCTGTCAACTAATATAAACCTATGCACCAAAGAGCACTTTACACTTATAAAGCACTAATAAGTAATAAATAACAATGTCACATGTTAACATATCTGTCCCATTCATCCCTGGTCCAAGTTTAAACTCAAAGAGCTTTAAGGGAATATTGATACAAACAAAAACTGAGGTAAGGTTTACCTTCATATAGGGCAAAGTGAAACAAAAAATAAACTAAAGTTAGGTTTACCTTTATATAGGGCAGAATCTGATTCATAATTATGGTCTCTCTACCTTCCATGGGCAAGTTCTCACAAAGTTCTAAAAGAGATAAATAGAAAAAAAAAAATACTTACATAGAGCCATTACAAGGAGCCAAATGAAGAAATTTAACCGGGTTTATCAACAGTTTCAAGTTAAATCAAATCATATGTTTAAGCAAGTAAGCTCCAAGGAGGAAAACTGGCTTATTTTAAATGCACTTTTTGGTCAATCTATATGCCACTGTGTACCACACCAATCCAACCTGGAAATGCCTTTTTTTTTTTTTTTCCTAAAAACAGAAACAGGGTAACACAGCTGTTTGGTTTTAAATATAAAGGGAGTAGCTTTATGTGACAAATGTAACATTTCAACACATTAAAATCATCTATTTACTTGAAAACATAATCTAGAACAAAAAAAATACAAAATTCACTGACATAAAGAATGCACCAAAGTGAATGACATAACTACAACATAAACTGATGCCTTAACCTTTTACTTTGTGGGCAGCAGCTGCCCGGACTTCAGCTTCACAGTCTTTGAGTAGGTTCTGAAAGGCGGGGATGAGGTCATTTAGGGTGATTTTGGGACCCACAGCTTTTTGGAGCTATAAAAGAATTTGTACAGGTTTTAATGTATTCTAAACAAAATAAGTAACATGAACACACAAAACAGCGCAATCTTCAAGTATAGACAGTCCCCAACTTATGATCGTTTGACTTAAGATTTTTCAACTTTAGGATAGTGTGAAAGCAATACACGTTCAGTAGAAACCAAACTGCAGATTTTGAATCTTGATCTTTTCCCAGGCTAGCGATATGCAGTACAATCCTCCCGTGATGCTGGGCAGAGAGAGGAAGCCCCAGCTCCCGGTCGGCCATGCAATCACGAGGGGAAACAACCGATACGTGTAAAACCATTCTGTTTTTCACTTTTAGTACAGCATTGAATAAATTACATGAGATATTCAACACTTTATTATAAAATAGGTTTTGTGTTAGATGATTCTGCCTAACTGTAGGCTAATGTAAGTGTTCTGAGCACATTTAAAGTAGGCGAGGCTAAGTTATGATGTCCAGCAGGTATTAAATGCACTTTCAACTTGCAATGGGTTTATCGGGACATAACCCCATCCTGAGTCCAGGAAGATCTATATATGTTTTTGCCACGAGCACTTCTAATTCAGAAATTTTTGGTACAACAGCAAATCTGTGGGTTTCTGTTTTTTTTCTTTAGTACTCAAAAAATGTCAGTGCAACAATTTTACCTCTGAAAATTTGTCAGCTACCATATAGCGAACTCGCCAAGATTTATCTTCTGCTGCTTGTCCAAGTGTAGGCATCACCAAAGCCTCAAGGTCATCCTCAGAAAGTAACTGAGCAATATTGACACAAGCTTCCACAGCTAGGAGGCGCACTGAATCCTAATGAACAAAATTCCTTTCCGTTAGTCAGATAATATTTACTGAGAGCTACGCGGCAGTGTGTGGTGTGTGGTAGTGCCGTGGGTATCATTTAATTTAAAAAAACCAACCACACTATATGCAGCTCATGTCTTTATGTCTTGAAATAGCTGCTCCCTTTGCCTGGAATGGCAGGCATGTCAAAGCCATAAAGGCAGAAATGACTGTTCTCTGAGCGAACAGCAAAGTAATGACGTTAGTTAGAGTTCAGGATTTTTATTAAGGAGAATGAAAATAAAATGTGAAGATTAAGTGAAAAAAGAAAACGTTTTAATGATGTCTCTAAATCCTCACTATAAGAAGTTGAGGGATAAAAATGAAAACAATGCTTATACAAGTTGTTTACAACAGATCAAAACAGAGAAAGAGAATAGGGAATAAGGGTAAGGGAATGACTTAGGAAGCTCAGTTTTCAAAATACTCATTGTAGGATGGCAGTAATAGGAGTTTAGGCATGAGATAATGACTTGGAAAAAAATATAGAAAAACAAATTTTTTAAGTAATTAAAAAAAACATTCAATTTAAATGTTGATGATCAAGGACAGAATAACTTTGAGGTAGCCAAGCATAAAAAACCCAGCAGAAAAAATTAGGTATGGGATTAATGAACTCAGCTTCCCAAATGTAAACCACCAAGTATCAACGTAGTACCTGTATGACCTTTGCACAAGTGGAAGTATATAATTAGACAAATCAATGAAAAATAGGGAATTGAGCTACAGATTCGGGAATCATAAATATATTAGCAGGAACTGAAAATACATAAACATCTGAGCACCCAGAAGAAACAAAACAAAAATTTTAAGAGTATGTGTGTGTATATATACATATATAAATATTTTATATATGTAACATTCCTGTATGCGTATATCTAGGCATGTGCAAACACACAAGGGATAACAGCAACTCCAACTTTCCGAGACACTACACGTTTACAGATCAACAATAACTTACCCTACGTCCAAGATACTCACTACTCTATCTAAAGGAACAGGCTAAAAAAGGCAGAACTAGGTTCTTGGTAGTAGCTATACAGCTATTTTCAGATTCCAAAAATTATGATGAATCAAGGGATTACCATCATCTATGGAAATATATACCCATCAATATTTGTTCAATTAATCAACTGCTTCTCTTCCAGAACTCCTGATTTTCTTCCCTATACCTGCTACTCCTCCCAGAATCTTCTCCACTCAGCAGTGACACCAGCATCCACCCAGTTGCTCAAGCCAAAAATCAAAGAGATCTTGATTCCTCTTCCCTTCATCCAATTCAATAATAGTTCTACTGACTACCTCCAAAACTATCTCCAGTTTCTCTCCATCTTCACTATACCACCCTAGTTCACCACTGTCTCCTGCCTGGATTATTACAAAAGTCTCCTAACTTGTCTTGCTGTTTCTACTCTCAATCCCACCTTACAATTTAGTTTCCACCCGGAAGCCAGAAGGATCTTTTAAAAATGTAGATTACATCAAATCACACCGCTGCTTAAAATCTCGGTGTATTCTCATTCCACCTAGAAAAGAAAATCCAAGCTCTACACCCTTGTGGTTTAAAGGTCCCCCACAATCTGGCCCCTGCTTATCTTCTCCAAACTCATCTCTGATCAGAGTCCTTTTCACCCACTATGTTCTAACCTCAGGGCCTTTACACTAAGTGTCCTCTCTTCCTGGAATTCTCTTTTCCTGGAGCTCTGACACCCTAGGAAAGGGCATGGCTGGCATTTTTCTTTCATGTCTCAGTTTATGTCACCTCTTCAGTCCTTCTCTGACTAACCAGTCTAGAGGATGCCCTACAATCACTCCCCACCACTGTGTTACCCGACTCTATTTTCTTCATAGTATTTATCCCCAATGTTTTGTTTGTTTATTATCTGTTTTCCTTCATTAAATTGTAAACTCCATGACAGCATGGTCCCTGTACACCCTGTTTAACACTGTAAACCAGCACTAGAACAGTGCCTGATATGTAGAAGGTGCTTCATAAATACTTTCTCAATGAATGACTAAGGCAGGAGCAGCAATTCTATCAGTAGTCAGAGTGAATATACACACATGTATTTTACAACTAAGCACAATATTTTTTTGAGCATCCATTGCTGCTAATACCACAACTAGACATAACTCTTGATGAAAAGTAACCTCCATCTACGAAGTGATCTTATTGCCCCCCAAATATCAAACCTAACTCTCCTTAAGCCTTTAGATCAGAGCTGGGGCAAGTGCTGGCCAAATCTGAAAAGCAGCAAGTTTCTGTAAATAAAATTTTACTGGAACGGCACCATGCCCATTAGTTTACATATTATAGAGTGCTACATACAACAGCAGAGCTTTGTAGTGACAACAGAGACTGTCTGGTCCATAAAGCCTAAAATATTTACTATCTGGCCCTTTCACAAATCTCCACTCTAGATTCAACTACCAATTTTGCAGGACAAAAGAAAATGTTAAATTATACCACTGGAAATGTAATCAATGAGATCTCAAATGAGGATTCTAAACCTGTACTGTCCAATGCGACAACCACTACCCACTCACTACCTACTTCTGTGTGCCTGGAATGTAACTAGTGCCACATGTTTAAAGGATAGTTATTTTGGATATATTGGGTTAAATAAAATATATTATTAAAATCAACTTCACCTGTTTTTTACTTTTTAAAACGTGGCTACTACAAAACTTAAAAGTAACAGCGGCTTACATTGTATTTCTGTTGGATACTGCTGTTTTAAACTATACTGTATGAGTAATAAAAATGCAAAGAGAAGTAAGGAGGTGGTTACCACGAAAGTCAAGATGAAGTGTTAGTCTTAAGGGGGTGGAAAGTGAGGAGTGGGAACTGGGGAGCAGGGTTGTGTTTGGGAGGGAGCCCATGCTGGGCTTCCGGGGTAGTGGCTGTCGAAGTTCTATCTCCTTTCATGGATGAAAGTCACAAGATGACATTAACTTGTAATGATTCATTAAGATGCATATTCACTTTGTGCTGTTTTCTATATATTATTTTAATAAATTAAAAAAATTATTTCAAAAGATTTACCATCTTTAGATCTAGAAGCTGAAAATAAGACTCATGGGTATGTATCTGCTGCTCGTGATCCTGTACACATAAAGTGATTCTAGGGCAGCAACTAGGTAAAACCTGAAGGCCTCTTCTTCTGGAGTCCAGGAACTCTGGGGGCTGATCCTCCAAAGCACCATACAGAGAGGCAGTGCAGCTTAGCAGTGAAGGCCATGAACTCTGGAGCTAAACTGCCTAGACTCAAATCCCCAGTCCAACACTGCTAACTATGCAACCTTGAGCAAGTCACTTCAATTTCCTGTGCCTGTTTCCAATTATGTAAAATGGGGTATCTACCTAATGGGGCTGTCGTGAGGACTGAATTACTTCCCGTATGTAAACCACTTAAAACAGGCTGAGAAAGATTTATTTAGGTGCTTGCTAGTGTATTATTATTGCTATTTCTACACCAATGAGATCCAGATCCTTGGATTTATAACTGCTATCAAGTGAAGTCATCCTATACACTCACATAGAGGATGCAGAGGGTCAAACAGCTTTCCCAATACATGCTATGCTTGTTTATCTGAAAGTCAAAAATTCCAGGAAACATTACTCTCCCATGACAATCCAGCCTGCAGTGCCCAAAGGTATGTTACCCTTTAATGCAGCTTTGGTCTTCCTTTCTAATTATGGCTCTCATTTCCTCTTTGACACCCCCTTCCTTTTAACAGCTGCTAATGTAAAAGAAAACTGTGGTCTGGCTAAGAAAGAATTATAAGGACACTGAGATGGGTCATATTAAACTTTATCCAGGCCAGAATTAAGTATTAATTCTGCAAAAAGGATCCTACCATGAGAACCAAAACACCCAAAGAAATTCTTAAAATTTTAAGAGGAGCATATCTGTGTACTTTAATTACTAAGAGTTAACCTACCTGTTCATCGGAAGCTAGATTAGTGAACAATGGAACAATTTCACTTTTCACACTGTCTAATTCCAGAACTTTTGCAAATTCACCCAATTTGGAAGCAGCAGCACGTCGTACCATTGGTGTGTCATCTGAGCACAAGGAACGGAAGTGCCTGCAGCAAATAAAATAATGAAGGTATTTCCTGTCAAATGCCATTGATGAAGCATCCCCCAACGCACACAGAAACTTTAGAGGTTTTCTCTTACAACCATCAGCGATTAGACTTCTACTCATAGAAGTAACAAGGGAAAACCCACGGGTATATTCAACTGGACAATAAAAAGTGGTGTCATTAATCCGACTACCCTGATACCAGTCACTCACTGGTAACAGGGTACTGTGTAACTTGTCAGCTGTGAACTCCCAATAACCCCAAATAACTAAAAAATACCATATCTTACTGTCTAATTTCTGCTTTGACAGCATTTGAAGCCCTGGGATAGCAAACGCTGAACAAACCACATGCAGATGTGCGAGAGGTAAACCAATCCCCACTCGCTAGGCGTTTCACCAGAGGGACAAAGTGAGCCTCCAGAGCCACAGGAGTGTGCTCCTGGGAGATCTGCCTCAGGGACTCCACAGCCTTGTCTCGAACCACAGTCTCTTCCACGGTCGCCAGACTTTCCAGAGGAGGCTAAATAGACCAAAATGGAAAACGAGAGAGAAAACTTACTCAATCAGGTTAGATACAGATTATCACCTTTTAAAGTGACTGAAGGGAGGTGGTACATGTAACCAGAATGTTAGCTACATCACACCAAATGGTTACTTTCAGTTCACATGGTGATAACATATGGTGTGTCCAACCTGAAGACACGACTTCTGTAGGACAGCCAAGATCTCACGTCCCAGATGGCAATTCCCAGATGGTGTCTACAAATGACACAGTGGAAGAGACTTGACACAATATTAATATTATTGTGAGCTGAATCACTAGATTTAAAAGCTATGTAGCAGGACTTCCCTGGCAGTCCAGTGGTTAAAACTCCGTGCTCCTACTGCAGGGGGCGTGGGTTTGATCCCTGATTGGGGAACTAAGATCCCACAAGCCGCACGGTGCAGCCAAAAAAATAAATAAATGAAAGCTTTGTAGCCAGATTCAGACAGGATAATGTACACTTCCTCGAGTAAGTGCAAAAACATGACCAACGCTGGGCACCATAATTACATGAGGACATCTCATCAGGACACTGAGTCCACAGCCTTTGGGTTATTATTCTACCATTCCTGGAGGTGGACGCTACCTGTGTCCACTGTCTCCACACCAACCTATAAAAGGCTGAGAACAAAATCCTTTTTTCAGAATACATCCAGAGTCTTCCCAAGAGTCACACACAGTGGGAGTTTCCAAAAGAACAATTAAGTGAAGAGTGCAGAGGTGGTAGCAAACCTTGCCTGCAGCTTTAGAAACAGAAGAGACCAAAGGGGCTGGTCTGGACTAGGATCAGTGAGTGAATATAACACAGCCCAGTAAAAAGTGACAGAGGGCGGGTTCTCTGAACCTCTGCCTTTCTGGGTTTACACTCAGTCCAGGCAAATGCAGCATATACCATGAGGTGCAAATGTTAAAGACAAAACCCACATGTAGAACTGACCAGGAGAGTTAAACACAATTGTGAGTCAAAGGAGAGATGTGTGTCTATCCAATAATACATTTCAAAAATTATTTGATACACAGAGGTAGAAAGTATTCAGCTTTTCTAAGAGGTATTTCAGAAGCCCTTTGAAAAGATACTGCTTTCTGACTTGTAAAGGCCTTTCATGATCTGTCCACTGCCATCTCTGACCTCCTCTCATGCAGTATCACTGGATAATCTCTATCACTACTACAGGGTAAGGCAAGCTCCTGTCTCTTGATGTGAACTCTGCCTATCTCTCCATGCTCTTTTCCTATGCCCCCGGACCACCACTTCTTCCAAGTCTAGCACCAACACTGTATACTCCTGCAGTCCAACCGGTTCCATGCTTCCAAGGCTCTTAAACTCTTTCTTTTAAAATGATAATTATTGTTATATTCTAGCACTGAGGATACGGAAGAAACAAGGCCACAATTTCCTTGCTCTAGTGGAGTTCACATTTTTTTTTCTTTTTTAGGTCTTTTGATTTTATTTTTTTTAATTTATTTTATTCATGTATAGTTGATGCACAATGTTGTGTTAATTTCAGCAAAGTGATTCAGTTATACATATACATACATTCTTTTCCATTATGGTTTATCACAGGATATTGAATATAGTTTACATTCTAATGGAGGACGATAACAACTAGTCATGAAACCAACTAGATGGTGTTGAGTGTTCTGTAAAGAACTAGAATAAGGGGAATTCCCTGGCCGCCCAATGGTTAGGACTCCACACTTTCACTGCCAGGGGCCCAGGTTCAATCCCTGGTCGGGGAACTAAGATCCCACAAGCCAAGTGGTGCGGCTAAAAAAAAAAAAAGAATAGGATAATGTGATAAGGGGTGAGTGGGGAAGCAATTTCAGGTTGAGTGGTCAGCGAAGGTCTCTGAGATGCATTAAAGTTGGTATGTGAATGACAAAGAGACAGCCCCAGGAAGCTCAAAAAAGAAACATTTTATTATAGGGAATACCTAGGGCAAAAGTCTTAAGGCAATAAACCTGGTTTATTCAAAGAACAGAAAGAAGACCATTGTGAATGGAATGAGGTTATTATGAGGGAACACATGAGATAAGCTCATAGGGGCAAGTTTTGTAAACTAAGGTACAAGCTAAGGTAGAAATCTGGGATTTTCTAAGAGTCGTGGCAGGTAGTGAGTGATCCACCCGCTGGGTGAAGAGTGAACTGTAGTGGTGGGGCGGGAGGCATGAGTGGAAGGCAACTAGTTAGAAAGTTACTGTAGTAATCTAGAGGAAAGATCATGTCGTCTAGAAAGATTAGAGGAATGAAGAGCTAGATGGTAGTAGGGATGAAGGAGAGTGAACTGATTTGGAATATATATAGAATCTATAGGAGTTACTAATGGATTAGATGTGGGAAATGAGGGAAAGCGAATTCAAGAATGTCTTCTAGGTTTTGGTTTGTGCAACTGGGTAGACGGTGATGCCATTTACTGCAATGGGGCAACTAATTAGGAGGCATATTTGGGGAAGAAAATTGATGTTGTTTTAGATATTAAAGTTGAAATGCCTGTTTGACATCCAAGTAGAAAAATCACAGGCAGATATATAGAGAAAGACAAACATAGATATTTATATCTATCTTTCTACATATATCTATAACTGGAGTTCCATGGAAAGGTAAGAGGTAAAGACAGAAGTCACAAGAGTCAGCAACATAATACAGACAATATTTAAGCCCGGAAGCATTCAGCCCTATCTTGTCTAACTGGCAAATTCCTAGTCATCCTTCAAAACCTAGTTCAGACATTTTCCCTGATCACCCTGGGTTAATCCCTTGCCCTTCTCTATTACTTGAATGCCTTTTATGTGCTTCAAATTTTTCCATCTAACACCGCACAGTAATTATTTGTTGACACATAAGGACAGAGGCCTCATTCCATTCATAATGCTCTTCTCTAACATTAACATTGTAACTTCAGTGCCTGATATAATAGGTTCTCAATAAATGTCAACTAAATTAAACTGAATTCATCAAATTCGCAAAGTAAGTCAGAAGCAAAAGTTACAATTAAAGACAAAACTAATAAACATTCCCAAAGCCATAACATTGCTAGATGAGCATTAAGATTTCCACTGTAAGGGGGAAAAAGCCATGAACAAAACCCATCAAATCCTTTTTCTCCCGACCTCTAAATTAACAAATCTACAGAGGCAAAAAAGAGGGAGAAGTTCTTTAATTCATAGTCAGAAAAAATAAGAAAGGGTTAATTGAGTCCAAAGGGCCTAGTTATTTGTCCTCTCAGTAGCTAACACTGTGACTATCCATAAAAAGATCTGTATAAAAAATGCTGCAGTGTGCCTATCACCAAACAATGTATCATTTATACTGCAAAAGTTGTAGGAGAGTAGGCAGCATATACTCACCAACAAACAGTGGGCAAAGTCAGGACCTCCCACCAGGCCAGTGAAATTTCCCAGCTGCTCAGCAAGAGCTAACAGTACCTCATCTTCATCATAAATTGTATCTGGAAATGACAACAACCCAGTACTCATCAACAAGGATATCTGGCCCAGAGCTGGACACTCACACAAAACTAGGAATAGACTCAATATATAACTAGATGGTCTGTCACAGTCCTAACAGCCTTTTCCTCCTTCTCAATCAAGAGTCTATGGATCTGTTTTACAGAATGAGTTAGAAATTCATAATCCATATCAATTACTTTCCTATTAGCTAAATAGTTAAGGTCTGAATATGTCTGGCCACAAAATTACAGTATATGCTGTCCTGTTTCTTCATGGGAAACAGCAGGCTCAGTTTAGTACTTACTAATACTGTGGGTAACAAATTCGAAAAAAAATAGCCAAAGTTTTGAAAGCCACTGGAAAACAGAAATGCCCATGCCTTTCCTCCAAGAGTCACATACCTGTAAGGAAAGGCAGCAGTTCAGTTCGCGTCCTTTCTACTCCAAGTGCTAGAGCAATTGTTGATAATTTCTTAATACTATTGAGACGGAGCTTTAAAAAAGTAGAAAGAACGAAGTCAAGAAACAGTTGTGATTTAGACCAAAAGACAGTAGTTGCATGCTTCCTTGGTGGCGCAGTGGTTAAGAATCTGCCTGCCAATGTAGGGGACACGGGTTCGAGCCCTGGTCAGGGAAGATCCCACATGCCGCGGAACAACTAAGCCCGTGCGCCACAACTACTGAGCCTGCACTCTAGAGCCCTTGAGCCACAACTACTGAAGTCCCCGTGCCTAGAGCCCGTGCTCCGCAACATGAGAAGCCCGCGATGAAGCCCGTGGGCAGCAATGAAGACCCAACGCAGCCAAAAATAAATAAAATAAATTTTTTAAAAATGTGAATCATTTAAAAAAAATTAATAAAAAAAAGACAGCAGTTGCAAACAGGTGAGATAATAACATACAGGTAAGAATGAAGAAAACCTTTAATTTAGATTTCATTCTATGAGGAACCTCAAGAACAGTGGAACACGCCTTCATTAGCTAAAGGAAGATTTCTTAGGAGAAACACGTTGACGGGCCCATTAAACAAATGAAAGAAAATACAATATTCAGAAAAGTGAGACAATTTTAAAAAGAGAGAACTTTGGCAGTGGTGAAGCAGGTGAAACGGTTGAGTACAACCCCTGCCTTTTCAAAGAAAAGTTCCATCAGAGGTGATACACCGCCTCCTCTAGGTTAGTTAGCCATCCAACCTAATTTCTACCCCACAAGCCCAGCGGAAGGCAGTCATTCACCTGCACTTCACTGGGCGCCTTGGCATCCTTGCAGCCCGCTCCAGGCCCTCGCGGTTCCGCTCCGCCCTCCTCCCGCTCGCTCAGCTACAGGGATGACCCGCCCAAGGCTGGACGCGGCGTTCCCACCGCCCGGCCCGGAAGGAGGGCCCAGGAGGGAAGCCGGTTCTCCCACAACCGCCCCGGACCCGGTGCGACGCCGGGCCAAAGCCTCAGCCGGCCGGGACAAGGGGTGCTGGAGAGGTTCCCGGCCCGTCGGGTCGAGCCACCAGAATCCCTCACGGATCTCTCCCCTCCTCCCTGTCAAGTTTCTGCTCCGAGTCCCAGCTTTTAATCCCCGGGCCTCCCCTACCCCGGGGCGGGCCTTCCCCCTTCCCTACCACGCGCCCGGCCGAGCCCGCCTCCGCTCCCCGGCCCGACTCCAGTACCTGCACGTCCTCATTGCGCAGCTCGTCGATTAATACCGCGATTGGGTAGAGCGAATCGTCTCCATCTCCGCCCGCTGCCCCCTGGCCCATGCGAGGCCCCGCCACGCCCGCCATGTTCTTTCTCCTCCGCTTGGTCGCCACCGCCCGCTTCGCGCCCAGGCCCCGCCCCGTGCCCAGGCCCCGCCCCACGCCCGGAGAGGCGGGGCTAAGACCCAGGCTCGGCTAGTGCTGAGGTCGGGGAACCAAGTGCCTGGCCGGCCGGTGGAGGCCCCATCCCGGACCCCGTTGCCGGCGGTGCACGTCTGAACTCCAAAGGACACGTGGGCTGAGAAAGCGAAAGGAGACCGCGTGTCCTTTCCCCAGGCAAAAGAAATAGGGGCGGGGATTCGTCCTGCTCATGATGATCTGAAGGCGTCGGGGACTTACCTGAGTGAACCAGGCTGTGCCCTCTTAGGACTCAGGCGGACCAACGAGGATGCCCAAGGACAGGAGGAAAAAAGATTTAGCGCCTCTCCTGACTTCCTCCTGGCCCTGAGCCATTTGGGTCTCCAGTCCTAATTTCCCCGCTATCCTCAAGCTTCCACAAAACCCCTCCACCTCTTCCTCCGGCCTGTGCGCCAGAATTGTATCTGGCTCCTGCCCCGTAAGACAAATAACGCGGGCGGTGAGAGAAAATGAACAGCGCTATCCAAACTCCCCAGTCAATATTTTTTCCGCTTTCTCCATGCAAGCTGTTAAAAACATGTTGCTCTCTTGTTTTTGTTTCTTTTCAGTTTGGTACTGGAATGGTGCCTTCTGTTGTATTTTCTTCCTCCCATTTTTTAGGTCTTTAGCATGCTAGAAGTACAACAATCAAGCAAAACTAGGGCAAACTTTAATCCTTCCAAATTGGGTGGCATGGCTACTTTGCTTGTACAAGAAAGGCTAAACTGACCTCTCTAGAACTCCAGGAGTCCTCAAAGGCAGCAGTGGCAGGAGGTGAGGGTATGGGAGTGCTTCTGACAAAATTTAGTGGGAAGTTTCCATTTACCCTTGTTAGGGCAGCATGGAATAACTAGAATGTCCCTTTTTGTTTGTTTGTTTTGAACTATAAGCAGCTTGGATTGATAGCTACCTATGGTGATCACAAGCTCTGAAATGGTAATTCTATGTGTTTGATTAATAAGAAAAGTAAAATTATTAATAAATCTAATTTAGGAGACTTTTAAAAAAAAACATGGGGTTCGGGCTTCCCTGGTGGCGCAGTGGTTGAGAGTCCGCCTGCCGATGCAGGGGACACGGGTTCGTGGCCCGGTCCGGGAAGATCCCACATGCCGCGGAGCGGCTAGGCCCATGAGCCATGGCCGCTGAGCCTGCGCGTCCAGAGCCTGTGCTCCGCAATGGGAGAGGCCACAACAGTGAGAGGCCCGCGTACCGCAAAAAAAAAAAAAAAAAAAAAACCAAAAAAACATATGGGGTTCTTGGAAGTAAACACAGTAGATAAGGCTTTTGATCATAGTGAAAGTTTGAGAATCAATGGATCTGAACAGTAATTCTCAATTTAGGTTTGTGCATGTGTTCTCTAGGGTTTTGTCTTTTTTTTTTTAATATTTATTTATTTATTTGGCTGCATCTGGTCTTAGTTGTGGCACACGGGATCTTCCTTGCAGCATGCGGGAACTTTCTTTGAGGCGCCTGGGCTTCTCTCTAGTTGTTGTGCATGGGCTCAGTAGTTGCAGCACGCGGGCTTAGTGGTTCCGCGGCATGTGGGATCTCAGTTCCTTGACCAGGGATCAAACCCACGTCCCCTGCATTGGAAGGTAGATTCTTAACCACTGGACCACCAGGGAAGTCCCTAGTTTTGTTTTCATTTTGATAATTATTTTTTAGATTTGCATAAGCATATTCTGGATTATTTGGATGACTACTTTATAACCTGGTATTGCCACGTGATCTCAATACCTACATTGCATGTGTGTTCATTGCTGCTTTTATTGTTCTGGGATCATGAGAAAAGAACAGAGGTGGATTTAAAATGAAAATGGTGTTTTCAAGCACAAAATGAAAGCCAAATCACATCATAGGACTGCACTGTCACAGTAGTTCTAACAGAAAAGTGGTGAGAAAATTGAGATAATATAGGTCACTTGGTGGCATAAGCATGTTGAACTCAAAAGAAGCTGAGCTTTCACAGGCAATAACAGTCACAATACAAGGGATAATTTAGTCTCAGCAAAATACATCCTTTGCCATGTTAAATTACTATAATATTAATATGAGTAGTATTAGTTTTGTGGTTTCATTTGTATTTAACTTATAAATCTATTTTGGTTTTTTTAGTTGTATAAGAACCATAAATAAAAGAACATTATATTCCTACTTTATATTTGTAAATTTAAGTAGCATGGTAATAAAAATAATTGAAGTAAACTTAGGGTTTTCAAGATTTTTTTCCTTAGAAATGGATCCAAGTACTACTTGAGAAGCGGGAAGTTAATAGTTTTTTTGATTTAGTACTTTACCAGTTAGATCAGAGGGGGTTCCTATTGGCATGAGGAGGAGAAATCGGTTCCCTTATAGTTTATGTGAAAAGGCTTCAGAAATGATGAAGGAAGCAAGTGCAGAAAGAAGCACATTAAGTCAGTTCCACACATATCATCTCTAGATATTAGCTCAGGCTTAGACGAGCTTCGGTATGCTAAACTAGCAAACTGATGGATGCTAAGCTATTTTGTTTAAAACTCAAATATGCTTTGCTTACCCAAGCACAATGAATTGGACACCTATGGAATAACACAAGCTGAGAAAATAGGCCCCAGAAAATTGCCCGGTTTGAGAGTCATCAATTCTGGACTTCCGTTCCCACCTCTGTCTCTGACTTATCGTGACTTACCTCTCCCTATGCCTCAGTCCCACCTCCCACCCCCTCACTCCCAATAAAATAGAGCTAACCACCTCTGATTCCCTCTCTAGTTACTGCGATGATGTGAGGATGAAACAGGTAGTACACGTGGAGATGCTAGTAAATCCTTCAATAAAGTGATTAAAACAAACAGACTGCAGCAGAAAGAGGCTATTTCAAACACTGGGCTGAATGGAAACTGGAACTAAATCTGAGACTGTCTTTTGGGGAATGTAGTCCACTGACTATCTGAATCACCTAATATGCTTGTTAAAAATGCAGATTCCTGGCCTCCATCCCAGATCTACTGAATCAGAATCCCTGAGAATGGGGCACATCTTGCCATTCACCCCTGGTGATTTTAATGTTCACTGATGTTTGAAAGTCACTGATTTTAAAAATTCATCTGGAAAAATAATTTCCATGTCAACAAAGAAGCATCTGCTCATGGAGAGTCTGAAAGGTCTGCTCAGGTAGACTGTGGAGGCCACCTCTGTCCAGGAAAAGCAAATGACAGCTACAGCTGCTTATCACTGAACAATTCTGTCCCTTTTGGTTGTGGTTTTTGCCAGATTATAATGATCCCTCTTTCGCGTGGTTCCTGGAAGCTAGCAAAGCACTGCAAATACAGTCCTGCGGCACTGAGCTGTTTCTATATCCCCCTCCCCCCTCTGTTGCTCCCTCTGGTTCTCCTTTCCACATCCCACACACACCACAAGAAGCTAGTGGCCAGGGAGCATCAGAGGCAGCCGCTGAGATTAGGCTGAGGATTTAAGGCAACCCTTGGGAAACAACGTGACACGCTCAGCACGAAAGCACTGAGTTCTGACACCCACATACAGTTCACTCATCAAATGAATCAAAGGAAGACAAGGTTAGACTTGCCAGTTCCTGTCAGATGAAGCATGGAGAATACAGAGAAGCACAGGCAGATGGGATCAACAGCTCTCAGTGTCACAACAGAAAAGGGTCAGTCCTGAGGAAGCTTGGATGACATTGGCATATCCTCCTGCCTCTTGCCTCACATGTATTAAGGTTGCCTCTTCCTCACAGAGCTTTGCAAATAAGCACTCATTCAAGGGCTGATCTGCTCCACAGTCACCCTACTGGGAGAAGGCTGAGCCAGGGGAGAGAACTATGTGTAGGTGGTTCTCTCAGGGCAGACCCAGAAGTGTCATCCCATTGAGAAGGCCGTCAAGGAAGCGGTGGGTGGCCCAGTTCATGAACAGAAAACCTGAGGCACATACAGGCATGTTCCAACTCTCTTCATTTAGCAAGACGACCCTGGGAAACTGATTCCCAGGTCTGTACTTAATTCACTGCAGAGTAGTAATTATCACCGTAGCATTAACGATATTTCCAATTTATATTTATACAAAGAATGTCTTCATTCTGTGGGACTCAAATATTTTCCCCTCAACTTTACCTCAATATTTTCTCCTTTTTTCTCTTTTCCACTTTGTGGCAAAATTTTAATCCCAATATTATGGCTGGGAATACTTGACAAAGAGAAAGAGACTTTACCTGGACCCACACAGTGACTCAGAAGAAGCTACAGAACTCATAATCAGGGATTCTCACTGTCCCTTGCTTTATCCTCTCCCTCCGTGCCACAGCTTATCACCGTAGGTAAAATTGGATTTCCAGAGCAAAACTTTGTTTGAATTCTTGGGAAGAACAAATCAAAGAAATGAGACAGTTCTGATTCAGGGCAGTCTATACAGTGGTTACGAGAGTATACAGTGGAATCAGGAAGACCTAGATTGACATCCCAGCTCTACCAGTTACTAATGTGTGACTTTGGGCAAATAACTTATCCTCTCTGAATCTTGGTTTCTTCATCTGTAGAGTGGGGCTGTAAAGCTTACCGCATGTGGTTAAGGTTAAATAATTCACATAGAGTGCTTAGATTAGTACCTGACAAGAGTAAGCCCTCAGATATTAGCCATTAATAGGTATCATCTACTGAGGAAACAGAAGCAGGAAAGAAAACATTCCAATCAACTGAGCTTTGGCAACAGAGAGGACCAATGTGAAAGGATGATGAAATCTACATGATTTAGAGTCAGAAGACCTGACTCAAGGCCTTCCAGAAGGCTCTCTCATTGGTAAGATAGGGACAAATCTTACCTTACTTCTCTCTTGGGGTTGTTGTGAGGAATAAGATCCATACTGTAAAGTACCTTGTAAATGGCAGGCACGACACAATTGTTAGCAGTTATGTTTTTGATTTCCAGGGGCTCACTGAATCGCTGAATCTGGTGCCCACACCAAACACATAAAGAGAACACCTGGAGACCTAAGTTCAAGGTCTGTCGGCCCCCAATTCCCGAAGAACAGCAGTCAGAATTAGTACTTCCCCTGACCACAAGGGTAGATTTACGATACAACCAATCTGGAGATCAAGCAGACATGGTGACCTTTCTCAAAAGTCTTAGGCCCCTGAGTCCTATTATAGGCCCTAACATTCTTAGGACAGACCCCTGGTTATCTTGCCAGATGCTATACACAGCCCAACAAAAAAACCTTTGTTACAGTGTTAAGTGAAAAAGCAAGGTACACAGTGTTATTGAAATTGTGGTACACAGTGTAATTTAAACTGAAAATGTTCAGAATTAATAGATTACTCCTAAATAGTTAATATCAAAATATCTTAAGATTTAAAAAAAAAAAGCAAGTGCCAGAACAATGTATATAGTATTTACTATTTGTATACAATAGAATGCACATGCATGTGCTTGTGTAAGCACTGAAGCAATCTCTAGAAGAACGCACATGACTAATCACATTGGCTGATTATGGGTCTCTGGGAAACGGAAATGGAGATTTTTCAATTTTTCCATTTATCCTTTTGTTTGTTTGGTTTTTACTATTTACTAAACTCCAGATTTTACTCAAATTTCATCCATTTTTCCACTAATGTCTTTTTTTCTGTTTCAGAACCCAATCCGGAATACCACATTGCATTTAAGCTTTTTGAATACTGAACCATAAAAATTATTACATATTCAAACAAACACACCTTCTGGCTCTTGGTTACCACACTGTAGACTGCACTCTGCCTCCCCCTGGTTGGTTTCCCCTGTGACATCCATAGATGTGCATTAATAGTGCCCTCCTGCCAGCTATTCCCTAACTAGCCCTGCTATGTCCACGGGGTAGAGTCCAGATTCCCTTCTCCCTTATTTTTGTAAGCCCTCATCACCATGTATTGTACTACGCCCAGCCAACATAAGTAGCTTCCAGCATCAGGGCATACTGTCCCCAGATCCCAATGAGACAGAGGTTTGATTTAGCAAAAGCAGGGATTACTTAAATATTCCAGGTCCCCTAAAAGCTCTTCCCTGTGGTGTCCCCTGAAGATGGTATTCTTTCCCATTAAAAAATATTTATTTGGCTGCGTCGGGTCTTAGTTGCGGTATGTGGGATCTTTGTTGCGGCACACGGGCTTCTCTCTCGTTGTGGCGCACAGGCTCTAGAGCATGCAGGCTCAGTAGCAGTGGCACACAGGCTTAGTTGCCCTGCAGCATGTGGGATCTTAGTTCCTTGACCAGGGATCGAACCTGCGTCCCCTGCACTGGAAGGCAGATTCTTAACCACTGGACCACCAGGGAAGCCCCCCCTTTTTTTTCTCTGACCTGCCCAACAGAACTGTTAGGAAAAAGGTCACAGGAGTAAGAAAGAAGCAGTGCCAAGACCCCTGGACACACCATTCACATCTCAGCAGAGATTCAGCTGGAACTGTAATTAGAAACCAGAATTTCCACTGACTTCTAGGACTTCAGGAAATCAGCTCCCTTTCTAGTGTGAAATTAAAATTAGCTGAGGGCTCACAGTGTTCTAGAAAATCCCCTACAGATGAGAGCGGGCACATTCAGGGTGGTATGGCAATAGACATACAACACAGAAACAGACTCACAGACTTCGGAAACAAACTTATGGTTACCAAAGTGGAAAGGTGGGGGGAGGGATACATTAGGAATTTGGGAATTTGGGATTAACAGATACACACTCCTCTATATAAAACAGATAATCAACAAGGACCTACTGTATAGCACAGGGAGCTCTACTCCATACTCTGTAATAACCTCTATTGGAAAAGAATCTGAAAAAGAATGGATGTGTATGTATAACTGATTCATTTTGCTGTACACCTGAAACTAACACAGCATTGTAAATCAACTATACGCCAATATAAAATAAAAAATATTTTTAAAAAAGAAAGAAAAGAAAAGCCCCTACAAAGACTGAACACTCTGTCTTACTAGGACAAGCTCTGGGCTCTGATTATGGAAGGTAGAATAAGAAGGTCGTTGAAAAAATGACATGACTATGACTAGACCCTGTTCTTATCTCTGCCCATCTAGCCATTCCAGACACCTGAGCACAATACCCAAACAAGAGGTCATGAAATAGGGAGTGTACCATCATGGTTACGAGAGAGGGTCTGGAGTCAGACAGACTGTTTGCGTTTGAATCCCAGGTCTGCAACTTTTTACCCAGGTGATCTTGGGCAAGACATTTAATATCTCTGAGTATCAGTTTCCCCATCTTTAAAAAGAGGATTAATAGTTACCGAGCTCACAAGGTTGTTGTGAGGATTATGTGAGGTAAAAAAGCAACTTGAAACCTTCTTGACATATAGTAAATGCTTAGTAAGTGTTAGCTGTTACTCGTATTATTTCTGCACAGAGCAAATCTGATGATCTAGAGGGTAAAAAAAACATAAAAGGAAAACAAGAAACCCCCCAAATGACAAAAACCCCAAACTTCAATCTATTCCCCAGATAGTTCTAAGGTTGAGTTCAGAAATGGGATAAAGAAGGGAAATCTTCCTTCTTTATCAAAGAGCTGAACTTGTCTGTCCCTAAAGGCCTAAATCTGCCTAAGTGGATACCCTATACGTTTAAATGCAAATTCTACTTCCTTCTGCAAATGTTTGCTTTTCACCCCATGACCTACACATGAGGAGAAATCAAAGGTACTCTCAGACCGTTTACTTTCTAGGGGCTCAGCCCTTTCTACCTTAAGTTGAGCTACTGTGCTGTAGATAATGTGTTGGCACCTGATGGAGGGGAGAACCCTGAACATTCATATAGCCTTTGAGTTGCCTTTGATAATAAGTTAGCAGAGGAAAAGTTAAGACTGCGTTGCTCATGTCTGGAAACTTGAAAATGAGTAAATGGCTGGTAATTACCCCTAAAAGTAGCTGCTTCCCCCTCTCCACCAAACACATATCTTTTACTACCTATGAAGACCATCAAGGTCATGTCAACAGAGGTAAAATTAACTGGGAAGAATTGACCTGTGGATCATTTACCAACCAGGGAATCACTGTTAGCGGTGATGATCCAGCTGTCACAAATTATGGTCACGGTTTTCTCCAGGAAAATTTTGTAATTATAGAAATATAGGAGTGTAATTCTAAAGTATACAGATTCTCAAGAAATGCAACTCAGATATTTCAATTTACACTGGAGTTTTGACACCAAGCAATTAGTGGAACTAATTAGATTCCTGGAGGAAAAGGAGAGCTGAAATTTTTATTGAGAATAGGCTGCCCTCTGCTGGACACTAGGGCACTGCAGACAAGGCTGCCTCGAGTTTTCAGAAACTGTGATACTTGGGAGTAAAACAAAAACAAAACCCAAAAAGCATGGCAACAAATTTAAACTCTGAGTTCTATTTTTTAGAATATCACAGACTCTGGGAACACAATTATAGAAAAAAGCCCAAGGAAAGGGGAAGGGGCTGAGTTTTTTTTTAAAAATTCACAAGATTCTTTTATAAATGTAGCACTGCAAAGCCAGCCTCCTTTTCTACATAACTCCACAAATATTTCACAGGCAAGAAAAAATGGGAACATATTATAGGAAATACCAAGGAGGCTTAGAGACATATTGTTAATAGGGAGACAAGGAGCAAGACCAATTCCTGAGTGATACATGGTGTTTTCTTGCTGGTTGGGTGAACACATATCAGGTCATTTCTCTCAAAATGAGATTAACCTTTGCTCTCATGTCTGCGGGAGTGAGGAGGGGGAAGTAGCAGCAGCTCCAGAGAAGCTCCGAAGACCAGTGGCACAATAACAAAGGGGAAGTCTTCACTGTACTTGTCTCAAACAAACATATAAGATCGACAAAGCAGCCTCCCTCAGTGTGCCCAGAGCAGGAGGGCTTAATACCCACACACATTTTTTTTTTCATTCTCCTATTCAAGACAGCCACAGGTCCTTATCTGAGGAGGCCAACAGGGTTTGAAAAAGGCCAGGCAGTTCTTCCTGAAGGTTGGATCTGCCAGCTCAAACTCTCTCCTCCCATATAACAAATAAATTAAATGGCACTTGAATGGGTCTGAAATTGCCAAAATTAGTCATTCCTTTTTTCCAGATTGTTATCATTCAAATGTACTGAGATGAGAGGATCAATGAGAAGGGAACTGGAGTAAATTATTAACATCCATTAGTGTACTTCAGTACCACATTAGTTAATTGTTTCCCAGAAAGCGGGGCCCAGAAAGAATGAGAGATGGGACAGGTAAGGTTTGATAGGGCAGAAAAAGCAGAGAAAAGGGTCTGGGGAGGGGAAGAGGGCTGGGTTAACAGGGGTTGTAATTGGAAAAAGACGCCAAACATTTTGCTGACTTAATTTATCTTTGATCTTTCATGTGATTGTTTGCTTTCCAGTCTCTAATATCAGTAAGTGGGTAGTTAGAAAAATCACCTAAGTTGTTTAAAAAAAAAAAAAAGTAACGATGACTAGGCCCATCTTGGGCCACTAACTCAGAATTCCCTGGGAGGAAGGGGGTGGGTCCAAGCAGACAGTGGCAATTTTCAAAGGGTCCCCAGGTGATTGTTTCGTGGAGTTCCAGTTGAGAATCACTGCTCTGTGGGTCACATCTTCTCCAGCATTGAGTATAATGCTGCTGAAGCAGCCTAGCAAACAGACCAGAAACCATACCCTTCTCATTTGGCAAGTTGGAATCCGAGGGTTAAAATGGCAAATTACAGTCCAATGGCACCAGTTGCCAAATACCTGCAGGCAAATAAAAGTCAAAGATAATCTCCTAAGGCAGTAAATGGCTGGCATCCATGGCTGTGGTCTGCAAAAAACCCTTGTCAGAAGAAGTTACTTTTATCTCACACAATCTTTTGGCTGATGGGACCATCAAGAATCACCCAATTTACACTCTTATCTCTAGGCATGTCAAGGCAGAACATGCAGCCCAGAAACGAGAAGCAAAAACAAACCAAAAACCCCTACTACCTTCAAGTGTTTTATAAAGATACCTTAAGATTTCCTTAAATATTTTAAAGAGATGCTCATACTTAGGTATGCTATTTAACCCAATTGTTAATCACGAGCTGTTTATTCTAAGGAGCTACAATAGGAGTTCCCAGTCTGCCTGTCGTCTCACTACAATTCTGTATTCTCACATCCCTTATCTGAATGTCTCTCATTTCATTTATCAAATCTGTTGGTTATAATTTGTTTCAATGCCAGGTCTGTGGTGAACTCCAGGGCTGAAGAGAGCCAAAACAGCTTTCAGCTGCAAAAGAAACACTTACTACTTGATATTATTGAATTTGAACGTATCACTACGAAGTCATCTTGCAGTTATAGACTTCCTTTTCCTAGCAGGGCACGTATCTGGTAGGAACCGAGCATCTCCTCACACCTGGAGGAGAGGCTTTCTGCTCCAAATTCATTCAGAAGGTGTTGTGGGCTGTCTGACTCTCCAAAACCAAGTAATAATAAAAATATTCAATGAAGGTACACAATCTCTCTTTTTCGAAGGTATTCTGAGGAATCCTCCTTTGTGTGAAAGCATGTGTCCTAAAATATACATAGCATTTAGCCTCATTCACATCTTTCAAATTGCCCTTTGAGTTACTATAGGGCTCATGACTTGCTCTATTTTCTGTGGCCTAAAATCGACCAAACTGAAAGCAACAGCTGTATTTTTGTTGCAGGTTTCTTGAAGTGTGACATGGTCTTTGCCCCCAGACGTGCCAACAATGTTCTTGAGAGACAGGCTTGCAAGGGTTGCATGTTAAGGTTCTATGTCATTAGTAAAGACACTGGGTACTCAAGAGGGTTCAGGAAGTAATCACAGGGGTCTGAAGTCTACAAAGACTTCATAAAAGAGAGGGAGACTCGAGCTGGCCCTAAAAGTAAGAAAAATAAACAGGGAGAAGGATGGCCTTCTAGGAGGGGAAAAGAAATTCATTAGGGCTGTGGACTTCTCCCTTCTGGAATTATATTAATAAAATATCCTTCTCTAAAACAACTTGGAAGAAATAATCAAACCAAGTTTCCTGGGCATTTTGGGTCCTATGGAAAGAAAACTGGTAACCAATGGTACTAAACCAGATGGCTACTAGAAGTTATTGGCTATAAGGTGCAAGATACAGGAATGACGTTAGAAATTCATTCACAAAAAAAGTTTTATTGCTCCTGACAACCCCTGACAAAGTGGAAAATTACCTAAATGTTAGATATTACTAGATCACATTTCTATGAATATTAAGACTCTCGAAACCCAGAGATTCTTTTTTTTTTTTTTTGCGGTACGCGGGCCTCTCACTGTCGTGGCCTCTCCCATTGCAGAGCACAAGCTCCGGACGCGCAGGCTCAACAGCCATGGCTCACGGGCCCAGCCGCTCCGCGGCATGTGGGATCTTCCCGGACCGGGGCACGAACCCGTGTCCCCTGCATCGGCAGGCGGACTCTCAACCACTGTGCCACCAGGGAAGCCCGCCCAGAGATTCTTAATCCAAAAACGTAACATGGACCCAGAAACTCTCTTTTAGGCACAATGTTGACACACTGAGTAGTTCCCACTGTGCTTGGTTTTTCCACAAAATTAAACTAACCCTCACTGGGTTTTCCAATGGCTTCTTCCCAGAGTTTTCAGAATAAACATTCTGGGCTATTTGGTCTACAGAGGGCAGGTCTATACACTGAAGGAGGAAAGTGGGGGTGATGGAAGGAGTTGAGCTCCTTCAGGTTCCAATCTCCACCAAAGATTTAAAAGCTAAAAGCAAAAGAGAAAATATCAACTTAATAAAAGGAAAATCACACTGCCAAGATTTATTTAACTTTTTCTTTCACAGAAAATACAAGTATGTAATGTAAACACTGACATGTGAAATAAAGTACAAGGATCAGGAAGACAAATGAATTGAACAATACTCTTGCTTCAACACTGCAGTGCTTCCTGATTTCACTTGCAGGATGAATCTCACGGTTAAATAGATTATATACTGGAAAAATTAAAGGCAACATTCATTTAGATTTATCAAAACACCAGAGAGCCTCTGAAATCCAACAATGCCATATGGAAGTCAGATCTTTCTTTTGCAAAAAAATTACAGCTGAGCACATGTCCATTTATCTGTTTACCCAAGGCATTTAATGTAGGAGCCTAAGAATGAATTAATACATGAGCTTAATATGCCTGTGGAGGCAAAGATTAAACTGTGCCTCTTTTCGCTCTTCAGAGAAAATAAAATTAACCAAATTTAAAGCAGAGCTGCCCAACACTGGCCAGAAGACAGCACAATCACAGTGAATTCTTATTTCAATAAATCCTACAAAATGCAAAACACAATAAAGGATTTCCATTTGTGCTTTGCCCAAATGGTCAATCTGGATCTACTGCTGCAGAATTACATGGGGTTTGGAAGGTTCTTTCCCAGAACTCCAAACTAGAAAAAATGACCCAAATAAATTGTTGGGATCAAGAACCACCTTGATTTAAAACAGAGAATCAGTTTCTAAACTTGAATTCAGTAACAAAGAGTGTGGGCTTCCCTTTAATGTTATAATCTCAAGAGATTAAAATGAGTGGTCTTTCTTATCAGATGACACCTACCAGTTGACAGGTATACTTCGATAGCAGATGCTACTACACAGGCTGGTTCAGTAATAGGACTCAGTGTTGTGAGATCTGGGGTTCAGACAAGGCTGCTTAAGATCCAGAGATCAGAGAGCCCTGGGACTGCCAATACACCCAACTCCCTCGCTCAGCTCTACAATCAAAGCTTATTACCAATAAGCTGTAGACCTTCATTCATTCCTTGATAGTCAACAATCTGTGGAGAAAAACGTACCTGAGATAATTTATCCTTACAGTGAGCAGAGCGGTCAGCTCATGCTGAACACTGATTCTCTGGAGGAGAAATGCTACTCTCACCAAGTGTTTTGAAACTCTCTTCCCAGGCAAAGCTAACCTCCCTGTATTGCTGAGGTGGAGATGTTTTTGTTTTGTTTTTTGTGGTACGCGGGCCTCTCACTGTTGTGGCCTCTCCCGTTGCGGAGCACAGGCTCCGGACACGCAGGCTCAGCAGCCACAGCCCACTGGCCCAGCCGTTCCGCGGCATGTGGGATCTCCTGGACCGGGGCACACACCCACGTCCCCTGCATTGGCAGGCGGACTCTCAACCACTGCGCCACCAGGGAAGCCCAGGTGGAGATGTTTTAACGCGTTTATATATCATGTGAAAAACACCTTCACAACAAAAAACATTCATTTTTATATCCCTTACCTATCGAATTTGGCAGAGTGTTCTGCAATTTACTGTGCTCTCACTAAAGATATTCATAGAACAGAGCAAACTGAAATCAGGTTTTAAAAGGGATAGCAACTGATATTCCCAAGGAATACCTAGATTGATCATGACCTTTTTTGTGTTATATTACAGTAAGTTCTTGCTTAGAAGGCTTTTTTTTTTTTAACATGCAACATGATAAAATGGATCAGTACTGTACCACTTTGATTAGAAAAAAACCACTCACCATGGACCTCCATTACTGTACCTTCTCATTTACCTTGGCAAAAAAAAGAGCTCTAGCCACTGTGAAGGACAGTGCACTATTACTGCAGGTATGGCAAGATCTTTCACTAGAAATTCTCTGTCCCATAGTCAGACCACATGTGCCAATATCTGCCTTGGGAAACAGTAATCAAGTATTGAAAATTAAATACAAAAATCCTTAAAGCAGCGAGTGGGACCCCAGTTTATCTTCACTCTCCAGTTATCATTGTTCATGCTATCTAGACCTACTGACTCACAATTCTTCAACCCCTCCCCAGATATTCATTTAGAGGGGATCCGAATGAGGACTCTTCATATGGTAACTAGCCATTTCTTCCCTTGTCACTTCTCCTCTCTTGGGATCAGTTCCTACTGAAAATCCCTTCTCTTTGAAAAATGAAAGATGGAAACTCTGAAAAATGAATGCATCCTATTTGCAGATACTAGACACAATCACCCTTAGGGAAATAAGGCACTATAACGTGACCCCAGATTGACTATAGGAATGGAACTTGTATTGGATCCTGTGTGGCTGCAAAGGCTTGACTTCCAAACATGAGCACTACTTTCCTGCCACAGGCCAGGCTGCATCCCGGAGTACCGCTATGATGGTCTAACCAATAGTCAGACTGGAGGCTCCAAAGAACTCACAGAAACACAGATAAAATTCTTCCTTAAAATAGAAAGTTACGTTATCAATTAGGTCTCTGGCCAACCTCATCATTCTTTCAAGTAATGTTCTCATAGTCAAGTGAGGAGTACGGACGAGCACTGGATGAGAAGTTAGGCAACCCAGGTTCTGGTCCTAGCGCTACTACTTATTGGCTGTGTGGCCTTGGGCAAGTCACCTTACCTCCCCCTGCCCCCTGCCCCATAGTCTCAGTTTCTTCATCTGTAAAATGGGGATAAAACCACTTCCTTTGTCTACCTCACGTCATGACTGTGAGGATCAAATGAGATAATGTGAAAGTGCTTTGTAAACTATGAAATACTGTGTGTAAAAGCAAAGTAAGGTATATACTTATGTTTTAATTAAGTCCTTATCATTGCCTACTTGACTAGAGGTGCCCCATGCAGGATGTGCTTTGCAACAGACATACTCAAAAACAGGTGCCATGAATATACACTGGTCTTTCTCACTAGGGTTGTTTAAAAAGGGAGATTCTTAATTTCCTCAGAAACGGCCTCAGAATAAATTACTTTAAAATGTGATGTCATCCAAATCTACCAACTGATAGAGTTAATTTTCTCCACGTATGTCCTGTACAGTTATAGTCTGGTCTGTTGATACCTTTATACAGGGAAGTCTTGAATTCAAGAAACAGCATGCTAAAGCTTAAAAAACAAACAAACAAAAACCCACACCCATATAGTTATAGTTTGTTGTAAAGGAAATAAGATGAAAGCAAGAGGCATCCTATGTAATGAAATTAAGCCACAGTTCCTCAACTGATTGCATTTTTCCTGAGATACCTCCAGGGTAGGGTCCTGGTCCTGTGACATGCTTTAGAAAAGCTTAGTCTTGCCGGAGGTGAAAAGGACATGTAGGTTGGCAATTAGGCTGTGGTCATTTTCAGCACTAGGATTGGAACGAGGTCGTCTGCTAGGAGCTACCAAAGAGCTTTGGTGGAGAAGCTCATACGGCCCAAGGGAGGCTAGTTCTTGGATGCCAAGCCAGAGTGTGTAGAACAGCTCAACACAGCCATCCAGTCTCGGGATTTTCAATTCTTCCTGAAAGTTGGTTCTACTCTTCTCCGGTCTAGTAAATAATTGAACAGAAGAAAAACAATGAGATGTGGAGCAATGTATCTACCCGGACTTTAGGGCCTTTCTCCACCTAGCTGCACAAAGTGTACATGCAGAACAGAGACACACATTAAGAAGTGAATGTGATTGACTCTGACAAGCCCAAAGAGCCCAGATTCCAGTATTCTTGTCAGACGGCTTTTATTACAAATGTTACAAACGATGACTTGGAGGGAGTCCTGTCAGTGGAATTACCAGTTAACAGGATGGTTGTCCTTTGGGGCCACAGGCATGGTGCTAACCTCCACTTTTCTTCCTGATTTGCTTTCCTTTCCGGGGTTTGAGGATGGTGTAGTTTGCATACACTGTATACTGATCTGACAGGAAGGGAACATAGAATGCCCGCAACAACTTTGAAGATCTGAAAAACAAGAGAAAAAAGAAAAGACAGAATTTTATCATTTGAGAGAATTTACTAATGTATTGAAAATGATTAAAGGAAATAAACAAAGTGCTATGGTGAGGATATTTTATACCAGCAGCACAGAAAAGTCTGTTATTTAGCTACTAGATCTTGATAAAAGACTTACTCAAGACCAAGTACCTTCTTACCTGCACCCAAATGATAGCCTCTCTATTAAGCCACAGGATATCCTTCAGAATAGCTCTAGGTCTGCACTTTGCATTAGAATTTGCCATAGAAAAATTCCAATTCAATCAAAGGACTGCTATTACAGAAATAAATTCTTAATACCTCAAAGGTTTCTGTACCTAAGAAACTAATGTGGAGATGCCAAAATGCTCAAATGATCCTGACTCTGGCTCTAAGTTTTCCTGGAGAGCTGGAGAAAACTGTGTTCTGGGCTTCCTGTGCGTACTGTTCTGGCAATTCTTAAGTCAAAGAGAGAATCTTTTTACTTTTTACTAAAATATAGATAGGAACAGCTAAAAACCTGAATTTCTCACAAGTTT